>NW_027530509.1:281223-429789 GCF_008692635.1 Crocuta crocuta
TTTTTTTTTTTTTTTTTTTTTTTTTTTTGGTAATTTAGTATTTAGATCCAGAGTCTGGATGTGATTCAGGTTTGATATTTTGGCAAAAATACTTTATAAGTATCATAAACCTCTACCAAAAGGCATATAATCTGCTTCTTTGTCTATAACAGCCATTGATAATTATTTCTTTAATCTATTATTTCCTTAGGGGTTGCAAAATGGTGGCATTCTAATTCTACCTTCCCTTCGTTATTTACTAGCTGAAATATTTCTGTAAAGAGAAAGCTTTCTTTGTTACCTACCTGTTTGCCCTCAGGTACATACACAAAAGACAAGATGAGCACTTTATTTTCAAATGTTTTAAAAGTTTTAAAAATAACGATTTGCGCTTTCAGCATCTTCCAAAGGTGACTGATGATTTTTGAATTATTATGAACTTGTGGATTTGAACTTAATTGATGTGTTTTAATGCACTATAATTATCATTCCTATTGATGCTCAATCCCTGTCTTTGGCTAGTGAGAGCCTTGGCAAGTTGGTTCCTGTGTCTTTTTCACGTGACTCCAGCAGTCTTTGACAGAATCCTTGATTCCTAATGTGACGATGTATTCCAGTTTTTTAAGTGTTTGTTTATCTTTGAGGGGAAGGGGCAGAGAGAGAGGGGACAGAGCATCTGAAGCAGACTCCGCAATGACAGCAGAGAGCCCAATGTGGAGCTGGAACCCACAAACCACAAGATCATGACCTGAACCAAAGTCAGACACTTAACCTACTAAGCCACCCAGGCACCCCATTCCAGTTTTATCTTGTATATTTCACATGCTATGTATAGTATCAACCATTTCTGAAAGCAGCACTGATTCTTTTAAGTGGGGAATGGTGTTTTAAAAGCACAACCTTGGTACTGGAGACCTTATTCCTACCCAGTTAGCCATTATATTTCTAGGCCTTCATGTTTACATATAAAACATAATTAGCTTCTTTGCTCAGAATATTTACACATATTTTCACCTACATGAATGTCCAGGGGGTTGTTGAAAATGCAGTGGTTTGGGCCTTTTGGCCTATGTTTGAGCCAAGTCAAAAAATGCCACTGAAAAACATCCAAAATACCCCATAGGATGACCCACTTAGAAAAATCACTGATTGGGGCACCAGGGTGGCTCAGTCGGTTAAGTATCTGACTTCAGCTCGGGTCATGATCTCGTGGTTTGTGAGTTTGAGCCCTGTGTGGGGCTCTGTGCTGATAGCTCAGAGCCTGGAGCCTGCTTCGGATTCTGTGTCTCCTCCCTCTCTCTCTGGCCCTCCCCTGCTCACACTGTTTCTCTCTGCCTCTCAAAAATGAATAAACGTTAAAATCGTTTTTTTTTTAAAGAAAAATCACTGATTTAAATGACACATGGATAGAAGGAGATGAGATAAAAGGGGTGATTTAATTATAAAATCAGAAAAAATTCTGCCTGTATGAAGTTCTACCTTCCTTCCATCCTTCTCCCCCACCCCAGCTAACTGAATAAGACTTCTATGTGCTAGGTAAGTTTGAACTTCTTCTGTGTGCACAAGAGGGAATACTGCACTCAGTTCAGGCATAAAATAGTTTATTTCCTCATTTTATCAACTTTTATCTTCCCACTGAAATGTTTTTTTTTTAAAGATATTTATTTGTTTGTTTGTTTTGAGAGAGAGAGAGAGGAGTAGGGGAGGGGCAGAGAGAGAGAGGGAGAAGGAAAGAATCCCAAACAGGCTCCACCATCTGCTGAGCCCAACACGGCCCAATGTCACGAACCATGAGATCATGACCTAGGCTGAAATCAAGAGTTGGATGCTCAATCGATTGAGCCACCCAGGCACCCCGAAGCTTGTTCTTGAATAAAGTTATCCTAGATTATTTAATCGTGGCAGAGGCCTCACTTAAAAACATTAGGCCAATCTTGGCTCGTGTACCTTATAATACCAGTAATGTATAGTTCTTATTTGCCAGAATTTCACAATGAATAGCATAGCTAACTTATTAAGTTAATGGATTATACTGATATACTGGTATATCTTTAGCTTATAGGTATTTGTAAAAACAAAAGAGCCTTCTCAAGTTGAAGAGCAAGTTGGGCAATCACATGCAAAGGGGGACTGCAGCAGTGTCCAAACTTTAGCTATTGCTGATGTGACTTTATGCTAAAGTTAGAACATGTTGAATAACTCAGTGACATAGTCAGTAATTATTTTTGCAACGACGTTGTGTGTCCAGACTTCTCTATCTCTCTCTCTCATTTTGGAGGTCTAATATTAATGTTGCAATCGAGTGCATCTCACAGTGCATTGTTACTGCTATTGTAGATGGAATAGTGAAGGGGGAGTGAGAGGTTGAGTTAGTTAAAAACATTTTGTCCAAATAGAGAGAGATGCAGGTGCTTCATATTTTGAAAATATGCTGAAAAAGATACAAATTGAGAATTGTACTTTATCTTAATTTTCTTTTGAAGATTGCTATTCAGCATACATTACACATTTAATTTGCTTTTCTCTCTCAGAAATGTGTTTTTTTTTCTGAACTAGGCTGAATACTCCTTTATTAGAGATCATTGATACATTTCTGGTAAAGCATATTTTCTTTCCATGGGCTCTTGCATAAACCCATTCTATAAAATTTAGTGATTTTTGAGAGTGTTTTTTAATTTTAGGAGGCGTCTTTGTTAAAAAAAAGATGTATATTACATGCACAAACACATATTACACAGAGCAGAATCAATTGGCTTGAAGATTTGATTAATCTAATATGCTGTGGATCCAGTCCTACATTCAACCTTTCATCATTATGAGCCATTGTGAATTAGAATCTGAATTTTTTTCTCATCTGAAATTGTTGCTTTTGTGTAGATATAATCACACACCCCAAACACAGTCAAATAATTGGCTTCTGCATGGCCAGAGAAACTGCATAATCAGAAGTTAAGATCCTTGGAAGAGGAATGTTATCTCTATTTCCATTGGCTCTTCAATCTTCTATAATCTGGCTTTCATACAGAATTAGTAACCAATTTCACACAAAATCAAGTAACTGATTGCCAAGATGGCTTTCTTGCTGCTAAATCCAGTAATTTCAGCCATTATCTCCTTGCAGTTTCTTCAGGCCTGCTGAACCCCCCTTTTTTTCCCCTGCTGTTTTTTCACTTTCTTGCCTCTCATGAAGCCATCCTCTCATACATTACTGATGGCATATGCCATGTATGATATAAATAATACCAGCATTGTTACATGTTCCTAATAATATGTTCTTTTTTTAAAATATAATTTATTGTCAAGTTAGCTAACATACAGTGTACACAGTGTGTTCTTAGCTTCAGGAGTAGATTCCCGTGATTCATCGCTTATATACAACACCCAGTGCTCATCCCCATAAGTGTCCTCCTCAATGCTCATCACCCATTCCTACCCCTACATCAACCCTCAGTTTGTTCTATTTAAGAGTCTCTTATGGTTTTCCTCCCTCTCAGTTTGTAACTATTATTTTTTCCCCTTCCCTTTCCGCATGGTCTTCTGTTAACCTTCTTAACTCCGCATATGAGTGAAAACATATATCTGTCTTTCTCTGGCTGACTTATTTCACTTAGCATAATCCCCTCCAGGTCCATCCATATTGTTGCCAATGGCAAGATTTCATTCTTATTGCTGAGTAGCATTCCATTGTATATATAAACCACATCTTCTTTATCCATTCATTAGTTGTTGGACATTTGGGCTCTTTCCATAATTTGGCTATTGTTGATAGCACTGCTACAAACATTGGGGTACATGTGCCTCTACAGGAATGTACAGCATTCCTGTATCCTTTGGATAAATTCCTAGTAGTGCTATTGCTGGCTTGAAGGGTAATTCTATTTTTAATTTTTGACAAACCTCCACACTTTTCCAGAGTGGCCACACCAATTTGCATCCCCACCAGCAGTGCAAGAGGGTTCCCGTTTCTCCACATCCTTTCCTAACATCCGTTGTTTCCTGAGTTGTTAATTTTAGCGACTCTGACTCTTGTGAGGTGGTATCTCAATGTGGCTAAAAATACATTCTTAATCTGCATTTAGCTCATCCATGTTTCTGGTGACAATGCTAAAATAAGATCATATTATTATTACTATTAGCTAGTAAAATACTTATCCATTAAACAGTTGGATATTGAGCTCCTTCTAAATATCAGATACTATCTGATAGGTACATGTGATGAGTAAGTCAGAAACTATCAATTACAAAACATAGTAACTGCCATAGAAATAAAGTCCTGGATGCTATGTGAACGCATAGTGAGGGGTCTGATCTAGTCTGGTATGGTCAAAGGTTTCAAGGGAGTTGAGAGCTGCAGGATTATGTTGGTGTTAACCAATCAAAGGTATGGGGCAGTGGTTGCAAGGAGGAACATTCCAGGTTGAAGAAACTGCATGTGGCAAGCTCTGAGGTAGGAGAAAGCATGGCCATACTAAAGGAATTATGGTTGGAGCATAGGGATAGAGTATGGCTGGCTATAGTTGGAGAAATAAGCACTACAAAATCTTGTAGGACTGTATAGCCCATTTTAAACATTTTTATCTTTATCTTAAAAAAAGAGAGAAGCTGGGGCACCTGGGTGGCTCAGTTGGTTGAGCGTCAGACTTTGGCTCAGGCCATGATCTTGCGGTTCATGAGTTTGAGCCCCATGTCAGGCTCTGTGCTGAGATCTCAGAGCCTGGAGTCTGCCTCAGATTCTGTGTCTTCCTCTCTCTCTCTGCCTCTCCCCTGCTGGCTCTGTCTTTCTCTCTCTTTCAAAAAATAAATAAACATTAAAAAAGTATTAAAGAAAGAGAGAAGCCATTGATGGTTTAAGCAGAGAAGTGATATCATCAGATCTTCAGTCAAACATTTAAAAATCACTTTACATTGTTTACAGCAGCACTATTGACAATAGCCAAAGTATAGAAAGAGCCCAAATGTTTATCGATGGATGAATAGATAAAGATGTGATGTGTATATATACAATGGAGTATTACTCAGCAATAAAAAAGAATGAAATCTTGCCATTTGCAACTATTTGGATGGAACTAGAGGGTATTACGCTAAGTGAAATTAGTCAGAGAAAAGCAAAAATCATATGACTTCACTCATATGAGAACTTGTAGATACAAAACAGATGAACATAAGGGAAGAGAAGCAGAAACAATATCAAAATAGGGAGGGGAACAAAACACAAATAGACTCTTAAATATGGAGAACAAACAGAGAGTTGCTAGAGGGATTGTAGAAGGGGGGATGGGCTAAATGAGTAAGGGGCATTAAGGAATCTACTCCTGAAATCATTGTTACACTATATGCTAACTACCTTGGATGTAAATTAAAAATAAATTAATTTAAAAAGTTTTTTTAAGAAAGTAAGACAAAAAAAATCACTTTACATGCACTTTGGAGAATGGTTTGGAGGAGAAGCTGGAATGGATACTGGTGGACCGGTAGTTCAGAGGATAGATTATGGTAGTTTAGACCAAAGTATTTGCATCTAAGATGGGAAGAAGGAGAATCCTTTGAGATATATTTAAGAAATAATATCAACAGAGTTTAGCAATAAGCTTGAGATGGCAAATGAGGTAGAAGAAGGTGTTAGGCAGGTTTGTACAACTGGAGAGCTTGATAGTTAATTATGGTCACAAAATAGGAAACACTGGATGAGGATGCAGTTTGAGATGAAGGTCATGAGTTCCGGTTCAGAGAGCTTGAACATGAGACATGGTGATATATCAAGATGGAGATGTAATATTGGAAAGATGGGTCTGTAGCTCAGAGAGGAGTGCATATTCCTAATTCAGACTAACTTATACTAATGAAGAAATGAAAATTTCTGGGACAAATTTTAGCGTAGATTAGTTTGATTTTCAATTCTGAAAATTTTCTAGCAAAAAACATTTGATAATATATGTTGATACTGCCTCTTCTGTTTCTTAATTTGGTCAATCATTCTGAAGACATTTCTCATAATCCTTTACATTGTTAATCCTGTTTTATTTTCAAAATTGCAGGTTCATAAGTTTCTTTGATTACTCATATATAAGGACCAGTTCCCAAGACATGAACATAATTCATATTCAAACTTAGAATAATCTACTGAAAAAAATTCAGAGAACTACACACACACACACACACACACACACACACACACACACACGCAGAGACCACTAAGAATCAATGCCAGGAGAAGACATTTACTACATAATATTCCTGATAGGAATTTGTTATACGTTTTCTCTCTCTATATTCATTCTTAATAAATGAAAAAAAGTGAAGAAAACAATATTATTAGAAAATCACCTAAAAATAACACCTTTTGAAAAACATTTTTAAAGTTTTTATTATTGAGAGACAGAGCATGAACAGGGGAGGGGCAGAGAGAGAGGGAGGCACAGAATCTGAAGAAGGCTCCAGGCTCTATGCTCTCAGCACAGAGCCCAACATGGGGCTTGAACTCACAAACCGTGAGATCATGATCTGAGCTGAAGTTGGACACTCAACCAACTGAGCCACCCAGGTGCCCCCAAAATAACACCTTTTCAATGAAGAATTTTTTCATGGCTTTTCTTTTCTCTTATAAGTCTGTGTTGATTATTTCATTCATCTACTAGCCATTTGTCAAATATTTATTGAGCACCTGTTATGTGCCAGGCATTCTTCTAGACCCTTAAGATACATCAGAGACAAAACAGTAGAAGATACCTGTCTTCATGGCTCTTACATTGTAGCATGGGTGGCCATTTCTGTTATAAAGTTAATCATATTACAGACATATCACTTAAAAGAGTGCTTCATGTTTTTATACTACATCATCAAACATACAAGGTCTGACTTATAAGAAATCAATACCCACGTCACACAAGACTTCTAAACTAATTTTTGTTACATGAATGAATCAATGATAAAACCATTTCCTTAACAATCATAAACTGATTGCAAAGTGATTGGTTCATCTGACAGAAACCTTGGGAGAGTTAAAATAAAAGTTTCAAGAAACAGACTTTGGTACCAAAGTCAGGCACATTACATTTAGATTTTTAATTTTGCTATTCTCATACTAAATGCATACTCATAATTCAATGCTGCAAAGCTAGACATGGTCATAAACCAAAGCACAGTTGAAATGAAAGTTTAGAAAAATTATCATAAGCCAAGATTTAGTATCATTATGATGACAGCCTCAGAATTTTAGTGTTGACACCCTAGTCTCAAATTGTATTTAATGTGGTCACAAACCTAGGCAGTGTTGAAATGAAAGTTTCAAAACAACGTAAAGAGTTAGGAAAAACGTAATCAATATAAATGCATTATGAGGGGCGCCTGGGTGGCTCAGTCGGTTAAGCGTCCGACTTTCGCTCGGGTCATGATCTCGCGGTTCGGGGGTTCGGGCCCCGCGTCGGGCTGTGTGCTGACTGCCAGCTCAGAGCCTGGAGCCTATTTCAGAGTTTGTATCTCCCTCTCTCTTTGACCCTCCCCTGCTCACGCTCTCTCTCTCTCTCTCTCTCTCTCCTAGAAATAAATAAAAAATAAAAATATTAAAAAAAAATAAATGCATTGTATTAATATTCCATGATTTAAATGAGCAAAAAGTTGCTTTTTGTTACAAAATGGATAGTAGTCTGAGTACAGAAAGTAATATTTCCTATATGGGACCATTCCACTTTCTGCAATTCTATTGAATTATAGTGAGCTATAACCCTCACAGTCAGTTTTTTTAAAATAAATTTTTAGGTCTATTTTTCTGGATCTAAAGACATAAAGCTCAAAGCTCTTCTTGAAAGAGAATTAAACACATTTCAGTCACCCTTATCACCTGGAATATCTGGTTTCAGTCAAAACTTACATGTCATTCTGAAAAAAGCAAAAGTGAAGTATTGTCTTCTTTCGAGGAGAGACTGTGCTATTAAACAGCTCACTGGGTGTTTAGAGCCCATGGGTAATGCACTTCTTCTTTATGTATAGAATTGTCCTTGGCTAGGAGGTCATACAGGAGAAGTGGTGAGTGCCACATCTCTGCCTGGGAAGGAGCCCTTCCTTACCTTTCTGTTTGTTCCTTTGCCCCTGGGAATGAGTTGGGTGAGAGTTTGGGCCAGTAGGTAGTTGCTTCTATTATTCTGTTTAGTGTATATTTAGTGTCTGGGTATTTGGCACAAGGTGACTCATTCTCTGACCTTGTTTTCAATGCTCTGGTGTGGATGTATTTTCCTACGTTCCAGAGAAAAAAATATTGCAATGCACAAATGTAAAAATGTAAGAAGTAGAAAAGGGGAAGTGTGGGCGTAGTGAGTAGAAGTCCAGTCCTTTTAAACTTTACTGGCAGAGTAACATTAACATGGGCTTTGGAGTTAGATAAACCTGAGTTTAAATTCTAGCTCTGTTACTTTCCAGCTGAGTGATTTTGGCCAAGTTATTTAACCTCTTTAGGTTTCAGTTTCCTTATTTATAAGCTGTAACACGACCTTCCTCATAGGAGAAGTATTAATTGGAATAGTATATGTATATGTGGCATATATATACGGTAAGCCCCTAATAAATTCAAATTATTATTAATACATTGCCAGGAAAGAAAATGCATCAGGGAACAAATGATATAAATGTTGTATTAATACCATGGAAAGGATTCTTTGTGGGCAAAGCACTTAGGACTGGATTTTCAAGTGGTCCTCTCTTTCACCATTGTATTTAGGCTTACTCTGCTGGTAGTAAAGAATGTATCTGGTTTCCTTCTTAAACCAGAGTCATGGAGTGCAGGATTGGATGCATTTGTGGAGCATTTTACATTTTATGCAGTCATTTGTATGTCACCTTCATAATGTGTGCCCCATTCTTAGACCATCATCTATCATTATCTTCTTAATAGTTTTCTTCAAATTGACTCGCCTTTTACCCAGCTTCTTTGAAGTCTCATTTAAGCAACATTAGCTATAAAGTCATGCATTTTCTGTGCAAGTTATATTTTTCTAATGCACTCTAAAAACAAATATCTTAAAAAAGTTCCACCTCCAGTCCATACACCACCTAGAGACATCGGAAGTACTTCCTGCACTCTGTTACTGCATTTTGGAAAACACTGACACACAGGATATGCTTTGGCCCTCGTAATCATTATGTGAAATGAGCAGAGAAAACATAATTATCCCCATTTCAAAGATGAGGAAGTGAGATTCACAGATAAAATCTTACATCCAGTATATTTCCGGAACTGGGCCTGGTACTCATGCTTTCTTCTTATCAACCTACTGCTTCTATACTACTGGCACTTCTAGGGAATGCAAATTTAGAACTAAAAATAAACTTTTATCCATTTAGACCTGACTATTTTGAAGTTTTGTGGTAGTCTGAATAGAGATGAGACAGAAAAAAATTAGTAAACAAAGGAAAGGGGAGTAGATTGCCAAGTTGTGGCAGGCAGCCTCTGAGATAGTCCCTGGTTATCTTACCTTCCAGCATTCGTACCTTGTGTAATCCCCTCCACTTGTGAAACTACTTTCTAACCAATAGGATATGGCGGCTTAGAGGGGGTGACACTTCCTTGCTTAGTTTGCAAAGCATTGTGACTTCTGTCTTGCTAGAAGCCTCTCTCTCTCTCTCTCTCACTGATTTTGATGAAGTAAGCTGCCACTGGAGGGAGGCCCTCCCACCCTAGGAGAGAAGACCTGAGGGCAACAGGGAACTGAAGCCCTCAGTTCCACATTCCTCAAGGAACTGAATCCTGCCCACAATCCCATGTGTTAGTTGGGAAGCAGGTCCTTCCCTAGGCGAGCCTTCAGATGAGATCCAGCCTTGATGGACGCCTTGCCTAGAGTCTTGTGGGAGACTATGAAGCAGAAGACCCAGTTAAGCCATCTCCAGAGCCCTGACCACAGGCATTTTAAGCTATTCATTTTTGGGGAGTGGGTTAATCTGTTATTCAGCAATATATAACACAAGTCCACAGGACTGATTTCCAGAAGTGATTCAGCAGAAGTGGAACCAAATTATCATTGCTGTGCATGGGCCCCAAGTGTTTGCGGTTCTGATGAACTGTGATATCTAACATTGGAGACAGTTTTTCTTTCTCTCATTTTCCTATTCTTTCTTCCCTTCCTTCTCTCTTTCCCTTCATTTCTCCTACTCTTTCATACTTAAATTTTTTTAAATTTTTATTTATTTATTTTGAGAGAGAGAGAGAGAGGGATAGAGAGTGTATAGGGGAGGAACAGAGAGAGAGAGAGGGAGAGAGAGGATCCTAAGCAGGGTCTGCACTGTCAGTGCGGAGTCCCATGCAGGGCTCAAACCCATGAACCATGAGATCATGACCTGAGCTGAAACCAAGAGTCATACACTTAACCCACTGAGCTACCCAGGTGCCCCCTTCATACTTTTAATTAACAGAGGAGTTGAAAACGTAAAAGTCAGTAGCAACACAAAAGAGAAGGCCTGCATCTGCAAAATGTTATTATTTACATCTTTCCACGATGCTCTGTGCCAGGCTTCATATGTAGGCTTCACAGTGCATATGTAGGAGTTACCTAACAAAGGTTCGGCTGTTGGTATTGTTGAGTCCCCATAGAGTTGATTCAGCGCTGTCCTTTCCATTTTGTTTTCATTTTTCCACTTGTGCCAATGTCTTTAATCTTTTATAGGCTTTGTGTACTCATGTTCTGTGTCTTTTCCTTTGTAGGCCACTTATAGCACTGATCTATCAGTGCCTCTCACTGACTTCGATGTGAAGATGGTTTTTCCTGCAGAAAACTACAGAATTAAAAACATAGAACATAAAGAAATAACATTCATGCTTTACACTGTCTTACAGATTTCCTCCAGTTTTTCTATCCACCACACTACCTGAAAAGATTTTCACTTTTGAGCAGTCTTTGCTTCTATTTGATATGCACGAATAGCTAGAGGGAATTAGGCAAGGACCATTCCAAGTGAAGTTATCTGTATGAAACCTTGAAAATAATTTGTAGCTAGCCTTGATAAATGGGGGAGGGGTGGGGCATGTGAAGGGATAGAGTAGGTGGTGGGGAGGTACATATGGACAAATTTGAATCACAGATTTCTTACTATATGCCAGCAACATTTAATAATAGCAGTCCTAAACACACACACACACACACACACACAAATGAGTCACACTATAAAAACTTGTAACAAGTGCTGGCAAGTCAGATGGCAGACTCACCCCGAAACCTGTCTCTCCAATAAAAACCTCATAATTAAAAACAAGGCTGTCCATAAATCATAACATATAATAACAATTATGTGCAACTGGTACAAGACTTGATTAGAAAATTAACATTTAGCTTTCAGGTGAAAATTCTGAATTTCCCTCAGAGTGAAAATACCTCTATAGTATATGGCCAGCAGGTTATCACCTATACCTGAGCTGAGAAGTGCTTTTTTGTCCAACTGTTAATACCTACTGACCTTGGTCCAATAAAAGACCAAGGTGATGGATGCAGTCTTACTTGTCTTTTAAGAACAATACTAGCATTTGCCACATATTGAGAAAGTGCCTACAATGTGCTCAATACTTCGTTAGGCACTGGCTGTTCCATTTTCTCTTCTTTACACTCACGGAACAATGAACCATACTTTACTTCTATAAAACTGAGGCTTAACCTGGTTTTCTGACCTTCCCAAATTTATATAAATAGTAAGTGACCCAAACAGGATTTGAACCTGAATCAGCTGATTCACCTTTCTATTACAGGTGTGGCCTTGATAAAGGACAGGAACTTAATGTATACATCGAACCTGGTGAATAGGATACAGTGGTGGCCTTCAACTGGATTCTGTTGAATGTGTGGTAGAATGGATGAGAAGCCTCTTGTCTGTTGCTACTTCTTTAACCTGGGAGAAATCTGTCACCCAGCTTTGCTAGGTTCTTGTTTTTTGTTGTTTGTGTTGCTGTTTGCTTGCTTTTAGTTGATAAACTGAATCATCTCAATTGGTTACTATCTGATGTGTCTTCTGTGTTAAAATTATATTATTCATCTGGTTTATATCAATTGGACAAATCTACACCAAGTAAACCCTGATATTTGTCACGTTTCCTTCAGATTTCCCCTATGGCATGTGAGCAGGGTCTGAAAATGGAATAGAAGCTCCATGAAGCTATAAAAACACTTTTTCATTGTGTTCTTCTCTCTCCTTTTCTCTTCTGTACATAGTTGGATGGGATGTCCTGTGAGAAGGTGAGCTGAGGAGAAGCTGGACTGGGAAGACAGGAATGAATTCATCAGTGAAATTCAGATTCTCTTTTTCCAGTACTCTTTCCCAACTAAATTTCTAGGGAGTAGAAGAAAGCTCTTTGCAGAGGCAGAATGTCTTGGGTGTAGCTGTTCACAAAGAAATTAATGATTAATTGCAGTGAACACCTGCTTCTTAGAATTTCCTAATTCTTGGAAAATATTTTTTATAGTCAATGATTTAAAAATGCTTAATGGCACACTGAAGAACAGAGGTTGGCAAAGTTTTTCTCTAAAGGGCCTGGTAGTCAATTGTTTAGCTTTTGTGAACCATATGGTTTCTGTCACAACTACTTAACTCTGCCGTTCCAGCACCAAAGCAGCCACAGATGACACATACATGGAAGTGAATGTCTGAATCCCAGTGCAATTTTATTTACCAAAACAACTGGGAAGACGACTATGACACAAGGGTTGCAGTCTGCTGACCCCTGGTACAGTGGGAAAAATTCAGTTGGAGTTTGATTATGGCACTTTCACTCTAGCTGGGTGTTTTAGGAAAAGGTATTTATTTGAGATGGGATATAGTTTCATTATCTGTATAATGGGGATAATAGAACCCGCCTCACAAGACTGTTACGAAGATTAAGCCATGCAGCTAAAATATCGCAAACTGGCACCTAATGAGTGTTTGGTAAATGGTAACTGTAATTATTATTGTCATCATTACAACACTATTATTTTAATTTCTCTTAAGTTTTTTGGTAGGTTATTTAGTGTAACTAATGTATTTACAGTAAACCAAAAAGTGCTGTTGAGGGCAGTTGAAACTGTGTTTTGCTGGTTCATCACTGAAGATTGTTCTGCTGGGATTAGAAAATTGTTTTAGAGAGTGTTGGTGCTATTTCATACTTACTGAGCTAATACCACTCTCTTTTTGTGTTAGCTTTTGTATTTCAAGTCCTCTTTAAAAGAATTGTATAGGTATGGGTGCCTATGTTTGCTTTACTTCTTTATCTTCCTTGTTGGGCAATCATGCATATGTTGATTGGCATCAAACCTAGATCTCACCTATCCCCATGGCAATGAGCTTCTACTGACTTGAATTCAGACAAGCCCGGGTGGCCCCATGAGTGGGAGAGTCTGGGCATGTCCAGCTGTGGCACCAGGAGGGCGTGGATGCACCTGCTATGCTTGTGTAATGCTGGCATTACAATGTGGTGGTGCTTCTCTGTGTGTTTGTCTTCTTATGAAAGGTCACTGGCTGATTGGAGCGGTGGGCTGTGCCCTGCATCCTCAGCAGGCCACACAGGCTTTCTTTCTGTGACTTTCGGCCTCATTTCTAGAGGGGAGTTTGGCTTAAAGAAGGAAGACTCTGGCTTTTGTATTCGAAAATTTCCTTGTGGGAGGAAGCTATTGCCATGTATAGAGGGCTTGAGTCATTGAAGAGAACTTACTCAAAGAGAATTTTTTACTAAGGGAAAAAATGGTACAATCACAATAAAGCAGAAGCCACAGGGCCTGGATTATTGTCTTACCATAAACCTAAAGGTTACAGTTAACAGACGACTTTCAGTTCCTGCTGCCGGAAGGGGTGGTCAGTCCCTTTCGTGCTTTTACTGAGCCGCTTTCCAACTTTTCTCCTTTTCTTTTTCTTTTCTGAAAATGAAAAGTAATGAAGAGTAAAAGACGAATGATAACAGATATACCTTGGGCTGATATGGAGATAGGCTGTCAACTTAATAACAGATGTTGGGTCAAAATGTACTTCTCTCTCTTTGAATTGATATTGAAATGTGCATGGGCTATTTGGACTGAAGACTTTAAATATGTGTTAGCTTGCAAAAGTGGCTGTAGAGAAAGTGCCAAAACCTAGTAATATGTAGGGACAATATTAAAAACCTTCACAAACCTTCATCTATAAAAAGACAAAATGTGTTTTATAGGTACAATGACAATCCAAATACCAAAAAAAATTTTAAATAAAAAATTCACTTTAAATCATAATTCTGGAGGCATAACATAAAAGTGATAAGTAAAGAGTACATCATATTCATACTTTATTAACATGTTTGCGCCATTTTCTGCTTTTATTTAACCTTTAGAAAAAGTCTTTAAATTGTATCAAGTCACAAGGCAAGTTTATAGCCTAAATTGTCTCCTTCTGGCTGTTTTCTTTAATTTTTGTACATATGGAGATGTTTCTAGTCTAGAGCTACATCATTTTTAAAAAAATTACTATATGAGATATTCTATGATTCATTTATACTCCTCTATTAATGATTATACTTATTTTACTTAGAAAGATTTAGGGTTGCATGCTCACGATAAAGTTAGGAATGATACGTTGATTTAATGGATGTTGTTTTCTTCTGTAACTCTTCTGGCTTCTTGCATACCTTTGGGAATGATCTTATGAAACAAGCCCACAATGCCTTCGGAAAGGCTTTTTAGGTGCTTATATCTCCTTGTTTCCAGGTCTATTTCCATGGCTTTAGCTGCATCAGAGTCCCAGAAGAACGGGTTTAATTAGAAATTCAGCAAAAACTACTGCTATGTTTGGATTCTGGTTAGACAAGTTGATACTAACCCAACTGTGGGATGGGACCTTCCATACTCTCACATCGACATAAGAGTTTGGCCTTAGCTCCTTTTTTTTTTTCCCTCTCTCTCCCTTGATTAATCTCATATAATTATGTGTGTACATGTCTGAGGGCAGGGACCATGCCTTATTCATCTTTGTATTATTCAAGGGCCTGGCCCAGAGCTGTTGCTTAAGAAATGTGTGTTAGAGAAATATTTACAATAAGGTACAAATTCTCACTCAGATTCCAGTATCTGAACAAACTGGCTTTCAGCTTTGTGAATAGGGTAAAAAAGAAATATGGGCCTTACATATATACCGCCTTTTAAGAGCTGCAAGTTCAGAATCCCCTGTAACTGTCCAGTATTAACCTCATTTCTGTCAGTAGCCATGTCTCAATGCGAGGTGACTCTTCTCCTGGCATGTTTTGGCAAGAAAGAACTCTTTACCTGGTTTGCCTAATCTACATTGGCTTCTAGTTCCAACAAGAATTGTTTACATGCATTTAATTTTAGCTCTTGGGCTATAACATGTCATTGTTCTTTTTACTCACCTCCTCCCCTTGCTTTTGGAAACAGGACAGGCACCTTCAATTCTTGTTGTTCTTGTTTGGTGCACCCTTTGGTGGATTTTAGCTTTGTCCTTCAGCTTTCATGGCACTCCAAGATATTTTCAGGTCATGTTTCCTGTATAAGAAAATATAGACTATATCATCACACAGGAACATGGGATTGGGGGGCATTATTTAAATCATTCAGGGAACTCATATCCTGACCTGAAGGAAAATTAAAGCAATGTATTTGGATTAATTTATCTCATTTGATTGTGCTTCTCTATTCAATTTACAGAATAATGCATTCAGCTCTGATTCAATTTTATCTGTCACTGTCACAATGAATCTAAAAGGGAAAAAATACATATTTGAGACTTAGTTTAAAAAAAGTAATTGTTAGGAGATTTACTCTAATTCTTCCTCATATTTAGAGGAGAATGAACATCCTAGGAAAATAACCAACTTTGGACAAAACAGTGTTTTCCTAAGAGTACGCCACAAAATGGAAAGTACTCACAGCAAGCTTGCAGAAGTGCTTTGAAAAGTCTATTGCACAATTCAGTTTCTTTAGAGTACTTACACAATCATATTTCTTAATGACTTTCTATAAACAAATTTTTGGACAAGAAGCATAAAGACGTAAAAATAAAGAGAAATAAAGAGATAACATTGGGAGAAAATACATTAGTGATTTCTTACTTTTTTACCATGACAGACATAGAATCATAGATTTTTTTGGTAAAATTTTTGTGTCAGTTATGGAAGACACAAGGAAACGCAATATACTGTAGGAAGTTTCAGTTCGCCACCTAGAGGATACATATGAAATTGAACTTTTTTCCCAAATAACTTCAGTAGAATTCATTCTTTCATTTATTCACTCACTCATTCATTCAATTATTTACTTTTTTAATTATAAAAATAATTAAGTACTTGTTAGGCTTAATTATTGTACCACTGCAGATTTGATCATCTATTCAAGGGCTGTGAGCTCAAAGAAAGCACAAGGTGTGTCTTAATTGCACAGTTGCCTTTCTTTAAAATCTTTTATTTAAAAAATTTTAAAATTATTTTTATTTATTTTTGAAAGAGAGAGAGAGACAGAGTGTGAATGGGAGCGCTCCACCACCTTTTGAGAGAGAGAGGGAGACACAGAATCTGAAGCAGGCTCTAGGCTCTTGGCTGTCAGCACAGATCCTGATGTGAGGCTCAAACTCACAAACATCGAGATCATGATCTGAGCCGAAGTTGGATGCTCAACCGACTGAGCCACCCAGGTATCCCCAAAATCATTTATTTTTAAAAGACTACAATTTAAATATCTGGACAATTCTAAATATCCATATTTGTGATGTCTGTTACTTTTAACTCTTGGGCTGTAGTAAAGCTTTATTTTTTATTTTTTCTATCTCTTTACAATGTAGCTAGTGGTGTCTTCTCTGCACAAGTTAGGAAATGGAGTCTCAGAAATTAAATAAAAAGCCTAAGGTGTCACAGCTACTTCATTATAGTGCCAGTGTCTGAACCCAAGCCAGTCTAATACTGGAGCCATCACTCTACTCAGTTCTTGTCTAGTCCAGATGCTCACAAGAGCCAGACTGCAGCTGGGGGTGTGGACAGTACTTAGAGGTTGAAAGGAGATCAGGGCCAGCACCATGTCCATAAAGCAGGCTTGGGAGAAGCTTTATGAAGCGAACTTTCTGGACAGTGTCCACTAAAGATGGTAGGATTGTTCATATGTATAAATTCCTTGTACCCTGAGGAATGAACTGGAAAATTTCCCTGAGTTAGTCCAGTCCAAGCAAGAGTAAACATAGGGCTGGGGACAGTTGGTGCGCATGAGTGCCTCCTTTGCATCTGGGTGTCTAACATCATCAACCACCACGTCTCATGTGCTACAGAGACACACAATTTGTAATTTAATGCAACATAAAGCCCCTGCAATCTGATTAAATTTTATTGTCAATTCTGTCAGGTAGGCAGGGCCATGATGAGCATGCTAATTATAACTTTTTTAAAGTAGGCTCTACACCCAGAGTGGAGTCCAACGTGGGGCTTGAACTCATGAGCCTGAGATTAAGACCTGAGCTGAGATCAAGAGTCAGATGGTTAACCAAATGAGCTACCAGGCGCCCCACATGAGCATGCCAATTATGTAGATGAGGAAACTGAAATGCTCATGAGGTTCCCTGAATTCCAAGGCCAGGAAGTAATCCTTGGTGCCAGAACCAAAACCTAGGTTTTCTGATTTCTATCCAGCATTCTATGTATCATTTCTCACTGCCAGTAAAATCAGCTTTGCTCTCTGTGACTTTTCTAGTCACTCCTGCAGTTTTATACCACTCTCTCTCATTTAATAGCTCTCTGTCAAGGCAGAAATTCCCGTGAAAACAGAAAACAAATGTAACAGAGATGTTGATGGTATAAGAGATAAGATAGAGGTAAGAAGGGATGTTGCAAAGTTGTGTCCTTCAGTGCAAGAAAAAAGGGATATATTTGGAGGAAGGGAAGTGAAAGAAAATGAAAGGCAGTAGGTCAGTTCTGAGACGGCGAGGGGAATTAAGTGTTAACACGTGTACCTAACCCTCTTCAGTAGGCCTGGTCCTGAAGACTTGTGGGCAAAAGTGTGTAATGCCCTGCGGAAATCTTCTAGCTGTTGGGATCGTACTGTAAATCATTTTTTAAAGTGAAGAAAACTCTGATCAACCACTAGTTTGCTTACGGAGAGGATTTTGCCCGGCTGTACCCAGAAAGCTTGAGAATACCACACAAGCATATAACCCGGAGACCATTTTTCTTTGCTGGGAAAATTTGCTTAAAAAGGAACATTAAGATTTGTTTAATTCTACTGCATGGACAGGTGATAATGTGCCTGATGACCTTCTACTGTAAATTTGAAAGAATTAACCTTCCTGCATCTATTGCTGAGAGATAAAGGAGAACATTTTCTTAGGGTTTTGAACTACTTCAGTTGTTCAAATCTGACTGAAAAAGGCAGCACCAGGGACTGTTTTTACTTATTTTGTATCTTTCTCTGCATCTTTATTTTTTTTGAAGATTAATACAGGGTGCTGAATTTTATTTAGGTTTCAGATATTATTATTCAATAAATTTAAGTTATTTTAAAAGCATTTGAAAGAGAGTTTACATTAAAAGTTGAATCAGTTTGACTTATATATCCCTTAAGTTGAAAACTCACAGACTCCTAGACAACTGGTTTCTTTTTTAAGAAAAAAAATTTTTTTTGAAGATCACACAGAAGTAACAGGGAGTGGTCCTGATCCCTGTGCTTTTATTTATGTGTGGTTAAAGTTCAAATTTCTCAATATACCATAATCTCGTACTGGCCAAATTCCATGGTAGATAATTAGATCTCATGTACCAAGGCCAATTTGGATGCAGAGAGAGAGCAGGTACAGTGTACTTCTGGGAATCTGTTGGCCAGGTTGACTGGGTTTGACACATGACTGGTGGGGACTCACCTCGCTTGCTGACTGGACTGGCCCAGCAGGTTCTACAGGTGAGATCACTGTTTGGCTGTCTCACTGCCGGGCTTGGTAGGCAGAAGAAGCCATGAACAGATGGCTTGACTTTGGGTCTCAAAAGTTCTCTTTCTTTTTTTTTCTTCTTCTTTTTTTTAATGTTTTATTTATTTCTAGGAGAGAGAGAGAGAGACAGCGTGAGCAGGGGAAGGTCAGAGAGAGAGGGAGTCACAGACTGAAACAGGCTCCAGGCTCCGAGCTGGCAGTCAGCACAGAGCCCGACGCGGGGCTCGAACCCACGAACCGCGAGATCATGACCTAAGCGAAAGTCGGACGCTTAACCGACTAAGCCACCCAGGCGCCCCTCAAAAGTTCTCTTTCTTATTTCCTCTCCCAAACTTCTTCTGCCAGCTCTCTGGGGACTGAAGCATTCATTTATAAATTCATTCATTCAACAAATATTTAGTGAAGACCTATATTGTGTCAGGCACTGTCCTGGGCTCTAGAAATATAAGAGGGAGCCAGACATTTTCTGCCTTCTAGAACTTATAAATGAATAGTTATAATACTCACTGGAAATTTTACTACTGACAGAGTTCAGTAATCTAAGTCTTTATTATTTCTGTCTTTAAAAAGCAGAAAGTGCACAAATGGTCTTTGGAAATATAGCACTGGAATGTATTTATAGATTTCAACACATAAAATTAATGGATCAATGAAGACAAGTTCATCGGTCATTGTGAGTTCAGAGTAGACCCCACCCTCCCTACTGTACCCTGACTCCACTGTGTACAATGGCCACCTTGCCATTATATGAACACACATGTACACACAGATACAGTTTCAATGATCTTCAAATCTATGCAGCATTCAGTTGTTGAGCACATATTACTATACTTACCTAGGTGGAGACTGAATTTCCCCTCAAGGAACTTATAATTTAGGAGGTAAAACATTTGCTTCTTTCAAAATGTAACACTACTTCTCCACTCCCTAGACTACTATCTTTCCAAACTTCAGCTGTTCATGTACCATTTCATAATTTTTGCTATATTCACATACCACCTATGCTGTTATGCCTCTGAAAATACACTACTATTTCAACTTAATTAAATTTGTTTAATAATAATACCTTTTAGGGTGCCTGGGTGGCTCAGTTGGTTAAGCATCTGGCTCTTGATTTTGGCTCAGGTCATGATCTCATGGTTCATGGGATCCAGCTCCATGTCGGGCTCTGCACTGATAGTGGAGAGCCTGCTTGGAGTTCTCTCTATCCCTCTTTCTGCCCCTCTCCCTCTTTCTGCCCCTCTCCTATTACACATGTTCTCTTTCAAAAAAATAAATGAACATTAAAAAGTAATATTTTTCAAATCACTAGGTTGATGTGCTAGCTATAAAAATTTCAAATATACTTTAATATAAGTATATGATTATTAAATTTTATATATATATATATGGTTTTATCTGTATGCATCCCCAAATCTTCTCAAATGCTCTCAAGTACAACACATACACTTTGGGAAGCTTTACAAAAGTAGGGCCCACCTTTGAGAGTGAAGAATGGCAGGAAAAGTAAAATGCATAAGTAAGGATAATAATCCTAGCAATGGTATCNAAGCTGTTATTTATTGAAGATTTTACGTGTTTCATTTAATTTTATCTTATTTAATTTTTGTTCTCTTGCAGGTATGCAAATAACAGAAATGTGAAGCAAAAGAGCAAGAAAAGAGGTAAGAGTGGAAGTGAAATTTCATCATACTTAGGGCAGCTACAACTAACACGGGTCAATGTTTTAGTTTTTGTTCTTTTGTTCAGTTGGCTGAGATTTCACATTTGATTACTTTTATGTAAATTAGAGTGTGATGGTGGCAGATTAAAAAACATTTTAATCAAATATATTTATTAATCAAATAATAATCCCCCAGAAATTATGTTAGTGTAATTGTACCCATTCTAGGAATGCAGGATCAATTGAGAGAAATCTGATTAAAACACATTTTCTTTTCTGTAGTTTTTGGTTTTCTGTTTCTCCAGTTGCTAATCAGCAATATCTTTGTCCTACTGAACTAAGGCATTTGTTGAAAAGCCTTTGTGTTCTCTGGTATAAGTGCCTAACTTGTTAAAGACAAAGTTCTCCTAGGTCTCTGCTAAAAAATAGTGAAATAAATATTTTCATAAACATATTATCGCAAAATATTAAGGCTGGAAGAGACCTACAGGACCTAAGATAGCTTCCTTACTTTACAGAGAGAAAAATGTTGAAACAGCAATGGTTGTGAAAATTTTTCCTGTGTTTTCATATCTGAAATTTTCATCATAAAGTTTATGAGATGCACTTGTTTTTATTTGCATGCCTGAATTTTGCTTCCAGTATATGATGAACTCCGAGGACAAACCATGCCTTGTTTGTTTCCTACCCTGCGATTTTGGCAGAGTGCCATGTACTTCCTTGGTACTGAGTAATCATTTTTCAACTAACTAAAAGGTAAGATATACCCCATAAACCTGCCTTTTAATTCTTCTTTGACATAAACTTTCTAGATACTTAAACCTCATTTAGCATTCCATTACTCATCTTCCCTGTAAAACTGTCAGAAAGTGTATTTGAGACTCAAATAGCTGGAAGAGTATGCTGTCCATGGTCAGGTTATGTATCCTGGGCATGGACTCTATTTCAGAATGGTCAAACCTGAAAAGATGAAAAGCCTAAGGTTTGGGGACTATGCTCACTAAATGTTTTAATTGGACATTTACATAAATGACAGGAGTTGTAAGAAAATTGATCAAGTTCAATTTACATCTTTCATCAATTGTAAGAGCCATTGATCCTTAGCAATTATTATGGAACAAATTAGCTAAAATTATAAGATGCTTAGAAAAAGATTAAACCATGCTAGCTATTTCATGTAATTAAATTATCAAACAATTACTCTGATTTTTTTTTCCCCCTCAAGCTTTCTTGAAATATAGGTACACAGGGGTGCCTGGGTGGCTGAGTCAGTTACGCTTCTGACTTCGGCTCAGGTCATGATCTCAGGGTTTGTGGGTTCGAGCCCCACGTCGGGCGCTGTGCTGACAGCTAGCTCAGAGCCTGGAGCTTGATTCTTTGGAATTCTTCGGATTCTGTGTTTCCCTCTCTCTCTGACCCTCCCCTGCTCATGCTGTCTCTATCTCTCTCTCAAAAATAAATAAAATGTTAAAAAATAAAAAAAGAAATATAGGTATACAAAAACTGCACATAATTAATGTATACAATTTGATGATTCCGGACACGTGTGAACACTTGTGTAACCATACTCTGATCATTTTTCACAGCAGTCTAATTAAAGTACAGCTTTGGATTTGTTAGTATATTTGAACATGAATGTTTCGGAAGTTTTACCCCTGGCTTTCCCATGTAGGTTCAGGTAGTGTTTGTTATTACCCTGTAGATACTGAATTACAGCATAGCAGTTCGTTAAAAAGCCGCTTTGATTGTTAACACTTTTTGGTATGGGGTATGCTTTAAGAATCGTTCTATTTACAGGGCCCTGTTTTCACTTGTGAAGGTCAGTGCATCCTCCTTTTTAATTCTCAAGATTGGTGTTTTTATAGCTTGATGAGATATGACACATTGCTTCTTCCGGTACCTTTTTCCTCCCCCAGGTTTTCTTTTCTTTTTTTTTTTTTTTTTTGCCTTCCTATTCCTCCTGGCATCTGGACTTCTTTTTCTGCCAAATGAGTCAGTTAGAGTGGAAATGTTGTGCCCACATTTTTTATCTTGTCTGGGAAAAGAGGTTTGGAGGCAAAAGGTGCCTGAATATGTTTCCTTTAAGTCCTCCCACAACCCTCCAGATCCTCTCCTGAGAAGAGCGCTCTGTATTCAAGGTCAAGATGCCAGGTGGTCCTCCACTGCACATACATTCCACAAACTCAATACTCAGGAAGTTGTTCTTTGACGAAAGAAATAGAAAAGTGTTATTATTTTTATATACTTAATATTATTTTTATATTTAAATACTATTTTTACTATTATTTATTTACTTGTGCATGTTTTTTTCTCAATACCTGCTCTCCTTCCACAAAAGATTTAAGTGGGTTTTACAAACATAAATAACACAATAGGATTAAGAGTGAAAGGAAAAAATGTAGATTTTTAAAAAAGGGGAAAGGAAAGATGGGTAGATTTAGAAAGTGAAAATGAGTTGTTTGTATACGAAGCATTGAGTAACTACTGTATGGAGCATTTCTTATATATGAGACAAAACACTGATCAAAATATCTAATCTAATTGAATGACCTCATCACCATTTTGAATTTATTTAGATTTTGCAGTTGTAGAAATTGAGGCTTAGAGAGTTTAATTCATTCAACTCCACACTGCTAAATTAGTGGTGGGGTGGGATTTGAAACTTCTGGTGGTGTCACCCAGAGTCACTTTTATAACCTCTCTAGCTTGCTTTTTAGCGCAAGTATTTATTATTAATGGTAATTCACAGTACTGTCCCAGCAAATGTACAGATAACTTAGCTTCATTACATTAGTCAATTATTTCTTTTCACCTGTCAATCCTTAATAAGTGAAAGAGGTTTGGGGAGCCGTAATTGTTGGGTTCTGGTGGGAGCTGTGGTTTTGATGGAGGAAGTAGTAAAATACACAGGCTCTTTGTCACAGTGCAGGTCAAAAAGGAGTTCGTTTAAAGTCTGAAGTTATTCTTGGAGGTTGTGTTCTTCACCAAGATCTTGGTGTTAAATAAGCCATATAGACTTAACAATATGTTATAAAAATGAAGATACAACAGTATAAAGTTCTATCATGATGTAAATTCCTCAAAATTGTGGTCCAAGCTCTTTCAAATCTTCATAAATCACCATGCACATGTATTTAACAATACTTTATATATACATGCAATAATCCGGTGCTATACTGCAGTATCACAAAATGAACCTAACATGGTTTATAGACTATATTAAATATTAAATATGTAATAGGCTGAAATTTTGTTTGCCCTGGCCTTAGAACCTAGGAAATAGATTTGGGACAACTTAAAGCTCAAATCTCTTGAGAAAGTTCTCAGCTTCTTTGAACAGCTTCTTTTCTTCCAGATAAATTTCCCTGTAGCAAATAGGAGTCATCAGAATGATTCCCTTAAAGCTACCTCAAAGTGGAATTTATTGAGCTGGATCAGAGCAATAATTCAAGAAAAATGTACTGACTTTTACTATGCCTTAAGTACCATGCTAGGAGCTTTATGCCCAACATTTTGTTTCTTTCTAATAGCGACTCCATGAGATAGCATCCCCATTTAAGAGACACAGAAAGAGAACCACAGAAAGATCAGAGAAGTAAAATAATTTGTGCTTCCAAGGCCACATCAATGATGGACCTGGGATTTGAACCCAAATGTGATATGAAAGTCCATGTGCTTAAACCGCTAGACTGCCTGCCCCTCAAGGAGCTGCCAAGGTTGTCACGGAGACCTAACTCTGTATAGATAGTTGCTTCAACAGGAGGAAAAACATAGGAAGATCTGGTGCATAGGTTTCAAGCAGACATCTGTGCTCACTTAAAAGGTAGAACTATTGTATTCTATTTATCGAGTAGTGGTGTATCATGTTTGATGTATTTCTCCACTCCATTCACTGTTCAAGGTGATAAAGGTGTCTAGGAAGGGGAATTAGGAAATACCTACTATGTTGGGTCAAAGCCAAATCACAGGGCTAACATCTGTTTCTTCTTTCTCCTACATCCAGTCTCTCTTTTGATGAGAAGAAGAATAAGCCTCATTCTTGGTCAGTTGTAGATCAGTGAAAAGACTTCTGTCTTACTGGCATCAGAGATATGTTATCAGCACCTAAAGAATGGAAAGCCTACATCAAAGGAGGCTTCTCTTGGGAAGAGAAGTAATGAGATACAATGAAAGCGAATGGGTATTTTTAAAATCATAGAGACTGAGGACCAAATCCTGGAATTGACACTCTTTAGTTGTGTGGCCTATTTCACTATTTTGAGCACTAGTTTCTTCATCTGAGAAATGAAGGTGATTCAGATTACTTCCAGAGGTATCATACAGATAAAATGTAAGTAATGCAGGTAAATTTATCACACAAGCAGACATAAAATAAATTGAGTGAGAAAAGAATCTTTTTATCTCCTATTTTTTTTTTTTGCCCAAGCTCTTATTCCCTCCTGTTTTCTCCCCTCTCCTTTCCCCCTCTTCTCTTCCCTTTTCTCCTCTATTCCTCTTATTTTTTCTGTGCTAAAGTTTTGCACAAGCCCTACAGTTATGTATATGTGTTTGGTTGCAGCAACCATATATAAAGGAGACATTGAATGCTTGCATTCATTTATACACTGCTATAAGTATTTCATTCTCACAAGTTTTAGAGGGAAAAGTCTGGCTGCTGGTGAATTGGTGAGAAAGAAGCAGTTATTGAATGCTTATTTGACTCTGGTATGAGAGAGACAGCCTTTCACCACTGTCGCAATTCCAAGAACTGCTGAGATGAAGCACTTACCACGTGTGACAGATTAGCCAAGCACAAGTATGAAGTGAGCAGAGCATCTAGAACAGCTGCACCCACTGCATTACAGACGCTAAAATGTATCATAATGATTATTTATTATGATTCTTATAGCTCAGGTTAAATTGTACAAAATTCTCTATATCATTTTGTGATCCAGACTGTCTTCATCAAAGAAAGTATATTATAAAACCTAGCCAATTAGTAACAACAACAACAGAAAAGAAACGGGGACATACTATATAACTTCCTCCTAAATATTTTCCCTTCAAGGAGATTTTGAGATCCAGCTTTTCTGTGCTTAGATACTAGATGAACAAATATTAAGTTGGAAACCCAAGTTTTGCTCATCTGTTCCCTCCTCTGACTTATAATCATGTGAGGTAGGTTTTATATTTCCTATGTTATAACTAAAGGAAGAGGGAACACAGAGAAGAAGCAAATTGATTGAGCCAAAGACCTTGCAGCTGATTAGGGATAGAGCTGGGGTGTTCTGACCCCTTGGCAATTTTTCTTCCTCCATAGTGCTCTGCAGACTGTGGAAGTGAACTGCACTCGAACTTGGCGCCAATGGAATCCCAGCTGATAGGTAACCAAAAGAAACAGCGTGGCTGAAATCCAATTAAAAGTTAAACTCCCACTGGGCAATTTCTCCTTAACTGATGACAGGAATGGCTGTCACTGCCCTGTCTAGCCACTTTGCAAACAGCAGGGATGTTAGCAAGAGCTCGTGGTAAACAGCGAGTGCTTCCCAAGGAAGCAGTGATTGCTTTGGCTGGGTTCTGTTGTGGCTTTTTTTGGTGATGAAGAGGCTGTAGTCAGCCGATCAGGGGCGGTAGCCATTTTCTAATAACCACCTCAGGCTTTTGGCACCAAATTCTCTGGCACTGTCTAGGGAAGCTCTTTATGCTACTTCATGCTACTTGTCAAGTCAAGCTGCTTGTCTCGTTTTTCTGGGAAACCGGACACTGTCCATCAAATCCCCCACCTCAGTGGGATCCATCATGTGCCCTACAAGTACTCAAAAGAGGGTTCTGATCATCTCTGACACATTTTTAAAAATGACCATTTGTATGGCTTTCCTATCCGTGGTCCCATGTTTGAAATCAGGAAGTGGTCCTGAGTTAATGACATAAGGAAACACTCTGATGCTTGTATTGCCTGCTTGGTTTTCTCGAACCTCACATGGACTGGCTTCATCCTGTCCGGGAGTCCATAGCTCTGCACCTTCCTTCTTTACTTCCTGTGCAGGCCTTCCTCTGGTTTGTGGGCTGTTATGATTCATCTTGTTCCTTCAAGGCTCACACTGAGCTGCTGGTCAGAGTTTTGGTGGGTGATTTCTGCTGCCTGCTTATCATCCAACCCCAGTCTCAGGTGTTCTTTCCTAGTTTTTAGAGCTGAAATAGCTCTTTTACAGTTTGTCTATACCTTGCCCTTTCAACTCTCCCTCCTGCCTTCATAGTAAGTAAGAAGGAGTTACACTCCTTTTCCAAATCTTGATTTCTGCAATACTGTCATTTCTGCTGAATTGTGTTTATAAGACTAACCAAAGTATATTAAACTTGGTTTGATTTGATAACTTCATAAAGATTCCTTGCCAGATTGTGTGTGTGTGTGTGTGTGTGTGTGTGAGTCTGCTTAAAATCTTTGTTAATCTAGAGCTATCTCCTAAACGCAGTTACATATAATGCCTCCTAAAACTAATTCTCTACATTTGTCATTTGGCAGCCTCCTGCCCTCCCTCTAGAGCATTAATAAATCTGAAGATTAGTCTCCATAATGGAAGCATGAAAGTTCTGATGTAGGTAAATACTACTTAAGGCTTTACATTTTGAAGAAGGTTGGAGATTTTTGCAGAGACCCTTAAAATGGTCTCTGCCAGTTACCACAGTGAACTTTCTCCCTCCAGTGTATATTATGCTTGCATTGAGTCATTCCATGCAGGTACCATATATGTTTCTGATCTGGGTAGATAAGCCAGATTTGTAGATTTAAAGGAGATTGTATCATCTGCTGCTGGGAAGTTTTTCTGGAGTTAGTTGAGAACCTGTGAAACTTAATCCTTGACATTTCAAGAGCTGCTGTTTATAATAAAATCACCTTCAGTCTAGACCATGGTTATATGGTCCTAATAACATGGTAGTAATAAAGGACAAGCCCTTATTCTGATTTCTGACATCCCTACAAATTCATATTGTGTCTTTAATTGAAAGGCTTATTGCCTTTCCCAATAAAAATAATTATCAATTTTAACACTTTCCTCCAACCAAAAATAAAATGATAAGACTGTATAAGTTTTCCACTGCTCTTAAAGATTTCAAGATTGGTCTGGGGGCATGGACTGTGGTCTGATTCAGTTACTACTTTATACTCAGGGACTTAGATGGTACCTGGAACATATGGAAAGTGCCCAATGAATGAAATGAATGAATGTGAATGGAACCAGATAGAACCAGAGTCACCTTTTAGTGGCCTACCCATATAATTTCTGGGTAATGTAGTATTTAAAAAGGGATAGTGATAACACATTTCTAAAAGGAGATGAATGGCATATTTAACACTTCCCAAGAAGAAGGAATGCAGCTTCTATCACTTGATCGAAGTCTTCGATTACAGTGGCATTGAGAATTCCCTGTGGCTGAACATGGGCAAAACTTTAAGGCAGGCTGAGGGCTCAGGCTGCCTGGTGGACATCAATACTCCCATGGAGCACTTTCCAAGAAGAAAAGTGTGGGCTTGCTGGCTTTTCATCAAAACTCCTAGAATTTGGCTGACTGCCTGGTTTATCCCAGGACATTAGTCAGCCCACAAATCCCACATTTGTTTATTCAGTCCAGAGCAAGTGAATACTCCCATTCTCCCATCTCCTTTGTTGGCAAATGCTTTGTTAACCTGAATTGAGCTCTGCAACACAAAATGAAGTGACTAATCTTTCGGGGGTTTCCCCCTCCCAGGTTCTCTTATGAGCAACTAAATTGATAAGCCACAAAGCCCCATACTGTCGTTTTCCCTCATGCTGCCCTTTTATTCTGATGGTTCCACATTGTACTTAAGGAAACCAATACCTTCCAGAGTGTGGTTGAAGTGGCGCCACCATTAAGAAAAGGAGGTTACTGAACTTTTTAGTCTTGTGAGAAAATGTTAGCAAGCAAAGGGGGTTGAGGTTGGTTATTTATACTTAGGCAGTCTACTACTGGGCATTGGCAATAAGTGTCACCTTGTACTCTCAGAAATTTTTCTGATGCTGAAAACATGAGACTGAAAGCACAGGAAGTAGGAATCTTAATGCAAACAACCAATTTGGTTGATCACATAGTTCACATGTCATGGGTCTGGGATATAACTTAAAAAGGATGTATATCCTTAATCACTAGGCTATTTGCCTATTTTCAAAAGACCTGGAATTTTTAGCAACAGTTTAAGGATCTGTGTTTCTGAATGGCTACTGACCACAAAAGAGCGATTAGTTTGGAAGACAGTTGAAGTACAACTGAGTACACAATAGAAGAGGGGATAAAGGGAATCATAATATTTAACATTCTTGCCATAAACCCCAGCCATTTTTACAGCATGCTGTACATAGCAGCTGGGCAGATGATTCTCAATAATCATAGGCCTGTGAAAATTCTATTTGGTTCATAAAGCTTTGATTCTGTGTTTACCATTGATAACCTGTTTTTTTCTCTCTTCTTCCTCCAACTCTTGGCCAGAGCTACCTTCCAGATGATTTCTTTCTACCACACTCTTCCTCCCCAGTGTAAGAGAATACAAGTACATGTTGCTGTTTGAAGCAAGAACATTCAAGAACTTCTGCCTGACTTTGAACCTAAGGCTTGGATTAGTATAGTCTTTCTAGTTTTTTAGTTTGAGGCTCAGAGATCAAAAAGGTTGTTTCATCCATGAGACTTGTGTGATTTTTTATTCTATTTTCATACCTGAGATCTGGAGGAAACCAAAATAACCTTTGGCTCAGGAGATATGTAACCAAAGCCTGTGGCAAGAGCTTTGCTTTCATTACCTTGTTTTTTGGTCACGCAGTCTTAAAAACAATATTTTAAAAAAAACCTTAGTTTTCTGGAAATGATCACTCCCAGTATTTTCCTATAGAGGGACAGGAAAATGTGTAAATAGTTCCCGGGCTTGAGTGCAGATGATGCATATGCTGGAAAACAGAAATCTAAAGTCATAAAAGGTTTTGTTCTTTGTAGATACTTCTCCAGACCTGAGTTATGCGTTTTTGGATTTGACTCACTGAAAATCTTCACTGAAGGTCACGTGCGTGGCTCAGTTGGTTAAGTATCCAACTCTTGGTTTAGACTCAGATTTCATGGTCTATGGGATTGAACCCCACCCCAAGCAAGTGGCTGTTGTTTTTTGTTACAGGCCTTATGGTAGTTAGATTTGCCTCCAAATGAACATGAATTGTTCAGACAAAAAGAAATATTAAATTTAAAAAATTTGATTTTCTGGAGATAGTTTCTTGATTCCTTTCCAGAAATCAATTCCTACGTTGTCCAGAAGAGCCTTGTTTTCTTCAGTTTGCACGTATGTTGGGATCCGTTTTTCCTGTCTTCCAAAAGCGTCTTCACATACTCTTGCCTTTCAGACCGAGCTTCTGTGGATTAGGTACTTATAATAGTGAAAATGACCATAATGATAAAAATGATAGTATTCCTACTACTAGTAGGACTCACCAGCATCTATTAAGCCCTGCCATGTACTGTAATAAGCACTGTACATTCACTGCTGGTTGAAACCTCACTCACTAAGTGGCCCTCTGCAGTGGATACTGTCATTGCCTTCATTTTAAACCTGCCGAAGTTCACACAGCTGGGAAGTGGCAGAGAACCAAGACATGAACTTATTTCTGCTAGACTCCAAAGCCCAGGCTTTTAACCAAAAGCAACTTAGAATACTGCATCACTGAACAAAAGTAGTTGCAACTTCGAGTGCATAGAATATTTTGGCTGACTGCACTCAGGAAGACATAAAGATAGAGCCCTAGAAAGATGGTATAGAATAAAGAATATATCCTATTTACTTACCTTCTGTAGGACTCAGGGTGTATTCTCACATAATTTTATTTTGGAGGGCTGCCCCAAAACTGCAATTCATTTCATTTTCTCCCCTAGCATTCATTCCTTTGCAGTCTCTCCAATGGACACCTTCACTGACATCAGAAGTATAAAGAGGGAAATCAGGGAGAAACATGAACATAATAAGAAAATAAAGGGAATTATTAGAAACAATTTCCAGGAGAGAACCATACTTTGCAGCCCTTTCAAATACACATTTCTTTTTGGATTTGATAGTGAGGGTACCATACAAGCATGAATGGAAACAGAAAGAGATTGAATGAGTCAATATAAGCCAGGTTATGCTGTGGTAACAAGAACCCCAAAATCTGAGTAACTTAAAAAGCAAAGCATTATTGTCATTCATGAGACATGCTCATCCATGGTCACATCAATGGCTTCTTTTATTCAGCATCAGTTTGTACCCCTATCTCTTCATTCTGGTCATAGGCTCATTTTTTGGTCTTTATGTAGAAACTACCCCAGGGAAATTTCCTGAACACAGAGAAGTTTTCTGAACTATTGATTTTGTTTGAGGCTCTAAGTTCTTCCCTGCAAAGCTGATTACCCCCAGTGCCTTCTTTGCTGGATTTTGGACCATCTTCTGCTTGAAATAGTCTAATATGTATTTCTTGGAGATATCTTTGGCTCTGAGATTTCCTTCAAGTGAGACAGTATTTTCTAGTTTCAAGCAAGGGTTTTGGAAGCAGATGGGAGTCTGAGGTGGCTTTGTCATACTAGCTGTGTGACATTGTGCAATGTCTTAACCTCTTTTTCAGCTCTAATTTCCTTATTTGAACTAGGTTGTTGTTCATTATTTGAACAGGAGAAAGTAATTGGATTTGAGGGAAGGCAGGAGATAATATTACTAGAAATTGTTGATGAATTGGGTGAGGCAGAGGGAGGAGGCAAGGATGACTACCAGGTTTCTATCTCAAGCAACTGGGTGGTGATGCCTTTTATTGAGGAGGAGATAAGAGAATCGATTTGTGTGTGTGTGTGTGTGAGAGAGAGAGAGAGAGAGAGAGCCACACAGAGAGAAGGACATACAGACAAAGAGATGTCAAATGTCAGTTTTGGACTTGAGGATTTGAGGTGCTTTGTTGATAAGTATATAAGTGGAAATGTTGAGGTGGAGTTTTCTTTTTTATTTATTTATTTATTTATTTATAATATTTCTTTATTTTTGAGGGAGAGGCAAAGTGCAAGCAGGGGGAGGAGCAGAGAGAGAGGGAGACACAGAATCTGAAGCAGGCTTCAGGCACTGAGCTGTCAGCACAGAGTCTGATGCAGGGCTCAAACTCACAACCATGAGATCATGACCTGGGCCAAAGTCGGACGCTATACCAACTGAGCCACCTAGGAGCCCCATGAAGTTTTAATGATACATAAGAGAGAGGTCTGGACTGATAATAGAGACATCAAAGTCCTTTGCATAAAAGAGATAATTGAAATTATAGGAGTTGATGAGATGTACTTCTGGAAATGAAGAGACAAGAGAGCCCAGGGTTAGGCTTGAGAAATTTTCTATTTAATAGTCTCATAGACAGGGGAGAAGACTCTTCAAAAAACAGTTTTCTCTTATGATACCACAATTTTCCTCTTACATTTCTGGACATCCTGTTTTTTCAGTGAAGAAAAACATTATGTTGTTGGCTTAGAATGGGGGGCAGGCTCTGGTAGGGGTGCTCAATAGGGATAATAGAGATACCTAGGTTTAGAATAATGGCCAAGGAAAGTAGGAAAGACAGTTGATCAAGTGAAAGGATTGAGGAGATGTATTGAAGTTCTAAAGTCAGAGACCATATGTTTGTCATAACAGTAATCTGAGTGGTTATAACATTTTCTTTAGGAGTGCTCAGCTACTATGTACCAGGATGACATTAACCCTATGCTGGGAGTTTGCTTGATAAATGCAATATAGGGAAATACATGCATGGATTTGAGGACACTCGTGGTGAGTAGTTTGTATACCCAACTGTTTGTAGTTTGTTTAGAGGAAGGCTAATAGGCAGTGGGGAAATGAAGACCCAGGAACTGAAGGACTCAGTGAGTTTGAGGACCAGGCGCATGCAAGGGAGGATCCTGAGAGCACAGGAGGAAAGGCATCTGGGTCAGAGAATGCAATGTCTGCAGTTAAGATTTTAGGTGTGGAACCATTCTTGGTGATGACAAAGTTCAGGATGTTTCCCTGGCAGCGTGGAAGAGTCTAAGTTGAGTGAAAGTGAGATTTGTTATTGTGTATTTGAGGTCAAGGAACAGTAGATTGAAGGTGTTGAGTGGATTGCCTACAAAGATACTGAAGTTTTCTAGAGGTGGGTAGAAGTAAGGTTGAGGAAGAAAGGGGAGTTTCTTGTCCTGAAGAATGTAACCAGAAGGTCAGTAGATGATAGAAACATAGAATTGTACATGGTAGTATAATAGATGGCCTGGGTACCAGGGTGGAAGTCTGGTGGTTCTAAAGTAGATTAAAGAGCTCATAGCGGGGTGCCTGGGTGGCTTAGTTAGTTAAGCGTCCGACTTTCGCTTAGGTCATGATCTCACGGTTCGTGGGTTCGAGCCCCGCGTCGGGCTCTGTGCTGACTGCCAGCTCAGAGCCTGGAGCCTGTTTCAGTCTGTGACTCCCTCTCTCTCTGACCCCTCCTGCTCACGCTGTCTCTCTCTCTGTCTCCTAGAAATAAATAAACATTAAAAAAAAAAAGAGCGCATAGCTTGTCACCCCTACCCTTAGTTCTATGGTAGGCGAACTACATAGCATAATGTGAGGAGATACTGTGCTTATACGTTTTTTTTTTCTCTTACATAAAGAAAGGAGATTCCAGAAGACATAGTGGTTTGAAGAGAGAAGCCAGAGAGAAGGAGTATAGAAGTTAAGGGGTTAATAACAAGGGAGATAAACTGGCTTTCTTTTGGCCTAGGAGGATTATAGAAATGGAAACCTTAATTGAAATTAATTGACCACAGATATTCCAAAGACGGAGTGAGTCATTTGGTGACAAAGATGTCTGAAGGTCTGAGGTGGGATCTGGCCCAGTCATGTGTGGGTGGGCTCACTGTGTGGGAACTTGGGTCATGAAGGATCTGAGCATGGGCTGTCTCCTGTGTGCAGGGTGGAGGGATCAGGCCTCTTACCCCTGGGGTGGTCTCATGATGTGATGAGTGGCCACATGCAAGATAGTTTTCACTTAACATTTCATCTCTAGCCTCATGATACAGCTGAAAGGCGGCCACAGCAATAATGATCATGAAATATCTGCCTTTCTTCCATCCCTGCAGTGGAGAAGATTCAATGAAGTCATTTGTGGAAAAGCGCTTTAAAAACTGTAATCGCTGGATGTATGTTGAGTTTTGTTGTTATCCACACCTTTGATGTGTTTCTCTGTGTGCTCGATCTGTGTACGTGTAACACATTCCCTCAGTTAATAAGGGCTTCCCATTGACAAAGCCAAGATTATTTATAGTGTTAGGCTGGCACCTGGGCTGATTCTCTTCAGTGATTATGTAGTCTTGATGTGGACTGACGTCTTTCCCTGGAGTTTGTCTCCCTCAGCAGTTCTCCTGGCCAGGAGCTCCATCTCTGTATCTTTCTATTACAAAGCCCGGACTCCCTTCTAGACCACCCACCAAGTTCCTTGCTTCAGGCTTAAGGAGGCCTCCAGCTCCTGGCTCATGTGCAGAGCTGAGCCGATTGGCATGCCTTAAGCCAAGACTGCCAGGTTCTCCTGGATGAGTTGACAGAAGACATCCTCAGGAAAGCGGTACTAGACTCAGAGAATTGCAGTTTTAAACTATCTAAAATCTTTCAAGGAGAGAGGTGGCTTTGATTCTAATAAAGAGTTCCCTTATTAATATTTCCTACCTCCCTTTGAAATTGAGCTGAGATTGTATTTGAATTTTTAGATGTTGGATATTCTTGGACGGGGATAGGAAGCCTCCATGATGGAATAGACTTTTAAAAGGGTAATTCCCAAGCAAGTCCATTAGCTTTGTTCTATCATCACTTTCCTACAGATGGTGATTTTTTTTCCCCTTTCATGGCTTGGGACATAGAGACTTTCTGCAGAAACCACATGCCTTAGAGGAATGGGGTGCACCTATCTCCACCATTCAATGCAATACAGCAGACTTGGTAAATAATGAAGAATTGCCCCGATTATTTTTAGTAAAATGTGATTTTGTCTTGAGAGAAAAAGACTCGCTTATGTGTTCCCTTTGCTCTCTTAGCTTAAAGCATTATGTGATGTATTCTCTGCTGGGTCGGTTCATACCCCCGCCTCTTCATTCTGGGAATAAGGGCAGTTTTTGGTCTTCAGGTGGAAACTGCCTCGGAGAATTGCCTAGAAACAGAAGTTCTTTGAACCATCATTGATTTTGTTCAAGGCTTTGAATGCTTCCCTGGAAGGCTGATGACCTCCCAGTGCCTTCTTTTCTGACTGCTCACATTGACTTCTCTCCCCAAGTCCTGATTTTGTGCATTTGAGTCTCCCCTGACTTCCTTTACAGCACCACCTGGGTGATGAAGAGTTGAACTTTACTAGGTAAACATTAATGGGTTTAAAATTCTTATTCAACTTACATTGTCTGCCTTGGTAATGCTGCTTTCCTGGCTTCTTGAGAATTTCCAAAATCCTGTGCTTATGTTTAATCACATCACTCCAAACCGCATGGGGTACCCCCCTCAAAGCATAGGGATTTGGGAGGTGAGGAGTTAGAGTTTCCCTTTCTAGAATCAGGTTCTGGAAGAGAAAAGCCAATTGCCAAGGATAAACAAATCTTTTGATGATCCTCCTCTTTTGTGCAAGCCAGGGAAATTTTAACATGAGTGTTCTTTGGAGAATGGCACAGGCTGTTATATTCAGACAGATTGTAGCATGATTTTTCTTACTAGAAGCAGACAGATCTATATTGTGTCTTTTATTTGGGAGACTGGACTTAATCATTGCCATCTTCAGTACTTAGTGGTGCTGCCAAAATGGTGTGGTCAGAATGAGGGAGGGAATAAAGGAAGCTTCAGAGAAAACATGAGCCGAGTTGAGTCATGTAAGCAAGTATATCAACTTTCTCACCTAACACAGCACCAAAGTGTGTTCCTGTGATCACAGAATGCCTATTTAAAAAGAAACTGAGAAAGAGGCTCCTGGGTGGCTCAGTTGTTCATGCGCCTGACCCTTGGTTTCAGCTCAGGTCATGATCTCACAGTTTGTGAGTTTGGGCCCCACGTCGGGCCCCGTGCTGACAGTGTGGGGCCTGCTTAAGATTCTTTCTCTCCTTCTTTCGCTGCCCCTCCCCCACTCACTCTCTCTGTCTCTCTCTCAAAAATAAAGTTAAAAAATTAAATAAATAAATAAAAAGAAACTGAAAAGGATAAACATAGGCACAAGCAGCTCTGTGTCTAGGAAGGATGTGGAGATGTGAGATGAGAAGGCAGGGTGAAAGCATCTCTGGTGGCACAGTGCTGGCCACAGGAGTTCCATGATATGTATCGATTGCATTATTTTCTGAAAGCCTACAATGATCTATGGAGCAAGGAGCCTACGATGTCTTATACACCTTAACTAAGAAGAAACAGGCTTTTATGTTCCATATTCAGCTACAAAACACAAGTCCAAAAGCAGGCTCTATGTTGGGGTCCAGGTGAAGAAGGTAAAAGGAGTCAGTGGGGGTTGGCAAGTGTTCAGAATCTGTGTTTCCATTCTCCTTTTCTTCATTTGTCCCATATGGAATCAGACTGCTCCACGGTCCTGTTTTCTTGTTCGCAGTTGTGAAGACAGTAGGGTCCTGGCCCTCATGGACCTTACGGTCAGTCAAGGAAGGCAAACATTGAACAAATAGCTATAGGTGTGAAAAGGGCACGGGAAGGAAAGGTTCAGTATGCACGGGGTGTAATTGAATTCAAGAGGTCCCGGGAGGTATTCCTGAGGAACTGTGAGCTGAAGGATAAGAAAATTTGACCAAGTGACACTGGGGACAGTATACACAAGCTTGGATCTGAGCAAGGGTATGGTTCATTCAAAGAACCTGAAAGGTGGGGTTTTCATAGCATAATTGCATGTTTTAGGGACAACATGGGGTCAATAATGTTCTAGTTTGGAGGAACTAAATTTCATTGATTCATTGATTCCTTGATTGAATCATTAGTATTTGTTGAATACTTGCTATGTTTCAGGCATTGCATTTGGCCCTGGGGACAAAAAGTTGACGAGGGTATGGTTCCTGCCTTCCTAATGCCAAAAATCCTTGGAGAAGATATGCAAACATGTGAACACTATACAATATGATATGCATGCCAGTCGAGGTAGGTGAGGAGGTTTAAGTACAATAGAGTGGTCAATTTCACTTGAGGGGAGGACTGTAATCAGGGAGGATTTCTCAGGGAAAAGGTTTGGTGCAGTGAGTAAATGTTTTTCGGAGAGATAGGAAGAATAAAGGCATCCAAGACAGAGGGAAGACCGTATACAAAGATGGAGGGACCTGTGGCGGTGGAGTACAGGAAGGAAACTGCAGATGGGCAGAACTGAAGTGGGGAGCACATGATGAAGGGCCTGTTATTTGTCATGACAATGGCCTTGGGGGGTCTAAGTTTCCCCCAAACAGTTAACTTATTCTTATATCCTAAGATAGACATTAACAGAAGCTCATGGAACCAGAAATCAATGTGTATGTAAGTGACCTACAAGGTATTTTGTCCAGTGTATTTGTTGATTTTGCCTCACCCAAAGGACTTGAATTTGGGAGCATACAGGCCCAGAGTAGCTGACAGCCATCTCGTGACATGCAGGACCTGAAAGCAGAGCCAATCTATAGGAACAGAAGAGAGAGATGGGAGAAAATTAGATCCCGGTGCTGTTATTCAAGCCCCTGTATTAAGCCACACCTGAAACAGGTACATTTCTAAATTCTTCAGTTACAAGAGGTAAGTCAATTTGCATTTTTGCTTAAGTCAGTTTGATATATATATATACACATATCATATGTGATATATATATGTAAATATATATGCATGTATACATTTTTGGTCATTTGCAACCTAATAGATATACTTAGCTTCTTCATTTACAGTTCAGGAGCCTAATATTCAGTATGCTAAAGTGACTCACTATCAAGTGGTTAGTTAAAAACTGAGATTAAAACTCAGGTCTCTTGACTCAGAGGCCAGATTTAGGAATATCCAGGTTTTGAAAAGCATCTGCATGTGAGGGCCTAAATATACACATATCTAGAGATCTGTTTTGTGGGAACCACATATTTGAGAGTGTGATTCAGTTTAGTTTTAAAATGACATTTCTGGGGTTCCTGGGTGGCTCAGTTGGTTAAGCATATGACTTTGGCTCAGGTCATGATCTCATGGTTCATGGGTTCGAGCACCATGTTGAGCTCTGTACTGACAGCTCAGAGCCTGGAGCCTCCTTCAGATTCTGTGTCTCCCTCTCTCTCTGCCCCTCCCCAACTAGCACTCTCACTCTGTCTCTCAAAAAAATAGAGGTAAAAAAATTTTTAAAAAATGACATTTCTAAGTGACAATATTGTAGAAAGAATATTAGACTGATAATGTGGCATTATTACTTCATGGCCCATTTGCCACCAATTATCATTGTGACCTTGGGCATATCTCTGGACCTGAGTTGCTCATGGGATGTAATTATCTCTAATTCCTCTTCCATTTCTATGATTTGCAGAAAAAATACACTCAGTGTTCATTTATCCATGGTGGATCTTACATATTCCTACATATCCTGGCCTAATCTTCCTTTTGGATTATTTTTGATGTTATTGGGTTCAATGCCACAAATATTTACTGACACCGATTATGGGCTAGGCATTGCAAAAGAGAATAGTTATTTCTAGTCAGTGTTACTTACATACTTTCGTATTCTCAGATGCAACTTGATGCTGTTTGTAGCCCCCAAGTATATTACACAATGCCTTCCAATCCAGGGAACATGTGATCCCGAACAAGAACAGGGTTAGAGAGAGGGGCGAGGCTGTCACTGTGCACCAAGAGGAGAGGTGAGGCTGTGGAGTCAGCCTCTGGGGGTGTAGACCAGAGTCCTGAGGAACTCAGACAGATTGGAAACCAAATGCGTGAACACACACACATTTCCGCCTGAGACAGAATTGGTTTTGAACCATAAGTCTTTAGAAGATCGGTGCCATACCTGTCACTGTAGATACCTTTGGGTCCTTAAAGAGTGGTTGTCTCCAAGTTCAGGAACAACTTACTAACATTTTTCTTCGTATGATATTATAAGCACTTACTTGCTTGATGAACTCTTTTGGATAATTTTGGTTTTGTAATACAGCAATTAATGTGATTCACCAAAGTAATTTTTTTAGCTTGTAGTCTGTTTCTTAGCCTGTCCACCAACAGCTCTGTCGGCTGCAAAGTGACCCTGGAGCTCTGCAGCCTCACCGGAGTCTTGGGAAGAGGCAAAGACGCCGGCTGTGCAGCTTGCTGGAGCCAGATGCTCTCTCCTCTCTAACCATGTTGGCCTGTGTGACCCTGCACACGTGATGTAAGTTCTTTAAGCCTTAGTTTTGTCATCAGTAAAATGGGAATGATGATCTCTCTCTCAAGGGATTGCCCAGCACAGTGATGATTTATAGCAGAGCCTAAATAAATGTTATCAGATAATTGTATTAGTGGGGTTTTATTTGAACTGTGTTCAAGTGATCTATTAGACTCTGGAAAAGCAAAATGACAAGAGCACAAGACAGCCCAACTTGTAAGGTCAACATGCAGAATGAAGACAGACCACAGTTTGATCATTTCATTTGGCAGGAGGATCAAAGTCCCAGGTTGTCCCAGGTTAATGTACTACTGTGCTGTGTAACTCTAGGAATATTATTTAACCTCTCTAGACTTCTATATCTTCATAGCTAGATTAAGTATAATATTGCAACCCTATTTTATAGAAACTAAAAAGAGATAGTGAAGGGTGAATATGAAAGTCTTTGTGAGAGAAAGTATGAATATGAAAGTTCATGTTAATATGGTACAATTAACCTTAAAAATTAATATGGTTATATACCTTTTTTTAAAAAAATTTTTTTTAAATGTTTATTTTTGAGAGGGAGGGAGAGAGAGAGAGAGAGAAAGAGCAGGGGAGGGGCAGAGAGAGGAGGAGAGAGAATCCGCAGCAGGTTCCAGGTTCTGAGCTGTCAGCACAGAGCCTGACGCGGGGCTTGAACTCACAAACTTTGAGATCATGATCCGAGCTAAAGTTGGACGCTTAACCAACTGATCCACCCAGGTGTTCCTCCTTTTTTTTCTTTTCTTTTTCTTTTTTATACAGTACACATTATTTTATGTTCATAGGCCTGTACCACTTATTAAAATATTCTTTTCTCTGTTTATTAATTTCTGTGAGGCTAATACTGCCTTTGTACTTTATAAAAGGGTCCTATAAAAGCAGTATTTGTCAAATGTTTCCAGCAAAAGAGTTAGAAGAGAACCACTCTACCGTTGAAAAGAGATAACTATTGTCAATTTATTTTTTTCTACCAAGGAAATAATTGCTTCCTTCTAAGGAAGTATTATTTTTTAGGGCAATATTTTAACTATTCAAAAAGATTATCTGGGACGTGTGTCAAACCTTTACTTTCTTCTGCTGAATATTTCTAATAGCATCTGTGCATCTAAGCTGGGAAACTGCAAAAATCCCCTAACATTTTCAGATCAAGCCACGTGTATTTAATATATACCACCTCAAAGAGAAAAATTACCATAGCACTCTGTAGTGAGGAGAAAACTGAGAGATTTCTAAGAATATATGGGTGTAATTTTCTGTTAACTGTTCTTGGAAATTTGCCTCTAAAATAACCTGTTTGCAACCCCTTAGTTTTATTTGGTTTAAAGGAAACTGTTGTTTACCTATTTAGCTACCAGAAACTCTCTTTATCGTCTTAACTGCCTATGGATGTGTTAAATAAAGTTTATGTTTGGGGTGCCTGGGTGGCTTTGTCGGTTAAACTGTCCAACTCTAGCTCAGGTCATGCTCTCATGGTTTGTGAGATCTGTGTTGACAGCTCAGAGCCTGGAGCCTGCTTTGCATCCTGTGTCTCCCTCTCTCTCTGCCCCTCCCCTCTCCCATCCTCCCTCTCTCTCTCTCTCTCAAAAATAAATATTTAAAAATTCAAAAAAATGTGTTTATTTAATTTAGTTTTAAAAAAACGTTCTTTCTGTTTCAACTTGAGAGTTGACTGAAATAAGATGATGTATGTAAAACTAATCTGTAGTCTAGCTTTAAAGTCATTAAACACAACTAGGGGATTTTAATAAAATTTGAGGTTTTGGAATTTTAAGATCTTATTTCCAAAAGAAAGAATTTTGTCTCATTTCATATGCTTTGCCACAGAGCAACTATATATATATTTTAAAAAATTTTTAATGTTTATTCATTTTTGAGAGAGAGACAGAGTGTGAGCAGAGGAATGTCAGAGAAAGAGGGAGACACAGAATCTGAAGCAGGCTCTAGGCTCTGAGCTATCAGCACAGAGCGCAACCCGGGGCTCCAGCCCATAAGCCTTGAGATCATGACCTGAGCCAAAGTCGGACGCTTAACCAACTGAGCCACCCACGCGCCCCAGAGCAACTATATTATACTGGCAAAAACAGTAGTCCCAAATAAGAAAGAAGACTTAGAAGAAAAAGCCAAGCCGAATGTATTTTATCTGCAGAACTTGGTTTAAAGAGGATTTTGAAATTATCACTAGACACTAGACACGATCTTTGATGTAAGAGGTTGGGGAGAGGGTAAGGCAACTGAGAGACCCATCTGGTCACTTTGGGGTACACCGCACACCCTAAGTAAACTTCAGACTTTATATACTTGTTTCCTTTTGCCTCCCCGCTATAGTCTTCGTTCATCCCAAGACTCTTAATATGTTGCTCATGCAGATGCTACTGCTGGAAGCTGGGAGTGGAGTGTGTGTGTGTGTGTGTGTGTGTGTGTGTGTGTGTGTGTGTNGGCTGTGTTTCAGAGAAAGCCTTATCTGGTGTCCTAAACCATATGGATCAGTTCACCATGAGATTTCATAGGCTCAAGTCCACACATTGGACTCTCATCTGGTCTGCCACTGACAGTCTAGACCATTGTTCCTCTGTTTCATGGGCACACTGTTGGTGAAAGAGAAGATTTTATGTTTTTATTTTTATTTTTTCAATATTTATTTATTTTTGGGAGACAGAGACAGACAGAGCATGAGCAGGGGAGGGGCAGAGAGAGAGGGAGACACAGAATTGGAAGCAGGCTCCAGACTCTGAGCTGTCAGCAGAGAGCCTGACATGGGGCTCTAACTCACGGACTGTGAGATCATAACCTGAGCCAAAGTCAGATGCTTAACCAACTAAGCCACCCAGTCGCCCCTAAAAGAGAGGATTTTAGATGCTACATGGACAAATATTTTATTTTGATTGTTATATATTTTAAAACAATTTTTAATGTTTTATTTTACTAGAGACAGAGCGTGAGCAGGAGAGAGGAGACAGAACTCAAAGTACGCTCCAGGCTCCGAGCTTCCGACACAGAGCCTGATCTGGGGCTTGAACTCACAAACACGAGATCATGACTTGAGCCGAAGTCATAAGCTGAACTGATTGAGCCATCCAGGAGCCCCTTGATTGTGATGTATTTTTAATGCTTAGGAAAAACATTCGTTTCCATTGATGCAATGATATAAAGTTTCTGTAATTTCTTTAATTCTTCTTCATTAAAAATTTATTTTTTATTTTAGAGAGAGAGAGAGAGCACAAGCAGGGGAGAGGGGCAGAGGGAGGGAGAGAGAATCCCAAGCAGGCCCCACAATTAGCATGGAGCCTGATGTGGGGTTCAACCCCATGACCCTGGGATCATGACATGATCCAAAATCGAGAGTTGGATGCTTAATGGCCTGAGCCACCCAGGCACCCCTACTTCTTCTTTTAAATGCATTTGTTTAAATTAAAAGTTTGTGTTGATTTAAAGACAAATATTAAAAGAGTTCTGGAAGATCTCAGTGTGGCAGAAAATACGAAGGTGGCATGTGAATGACTGAGGTTAGGGAAGCACTGAGTAGACTCTAGGCCAGCTCCTTGCTTCTACCCAGGCCCACACACTAGTTGGACTCAAGAGTCAGGATGCCCTTTGCATGTTGGTCTTTACCTTAAGAATGTCAGGCAATGATGGGGGAATGCACCTTAGCAGGTTCTAGGAGACCTTTAACCTAAAGAGTGGTGAAGACTATCAAACGAGGAGGCACAGGAAGTGACTGAAATAGAGAAAAGTACGTTTTGACTTAACAGTTGGATTTGTGAAGGTTTCCTGAAAGAGAGAAGCCTTCATTGACATTAGCAGGAACTAGCCAGGTGGAGAAGAGAAAAGAAATGATGTATTCTACTCTCATTTCTTAAGCCATGAACCCAAATTTTGAGCTTTTGGTTAACTTGAGAGAGATGGGAAGGGCCAGGCTATCTGTGATTTCATCCCTGACACAGGCTTTCGAGTGTATGCAGTTTGGTATGTACCTCTTTTCCTGAGAAGGACAGAAGGAACAGGGTAATGGTCTTTGTGACATCAGCCCCATCAAAGGGGAAACTAGGGCAACAGCAAAATAAGGCAACCACCTGAAGGATGATCATTTGCCTGAAACAAGAGCAGAAAAGAGGAGGGATTTCTTCTTGTATTTAATATGTTCTGGAAATGTCTCATTTCATTGTCTGGAAGTGTCTTCAAGCAGGGAAACTGCGTTTCTAAGAATGAGGCTCTGCTTAAACCTTGAGTGGTGTGGGGAGAGAACGATGCAGGGGATCTTGCTCTTCTTGGCAGTTTTTATCTTTCCTTCTTTTTGAAAAAAGTTTTAAAAAGTTTATTTATTTTGAGAGAGAACACGATTGGGGTAGGGACAGAGAGAGAGGGAGAGAGAATACCAAACAGACTCCATCCTGACAGTGCAGAGCCAGACACGTGTGGGGCTCGAACTCATGAACCTCGGGATTATGATCTGAGCCAAGATTAAAAGTCAGATGCTTAATTGACTGAGCCACCCAGGTGCCCTTTATCTTTCCCTTTTTTTAAAATTATTTTTTAAAATGTTTATTTATTTTAGAGAGAGAGAGACAGAGTGTGAGCAGGGGAGGGGCAGAGAGAGAGGAAGACACAAAATCCAAAATAGGCTCCAGGCTCCAGCTGACAGCTCTGTGCTGACAGCTCAGAGCCAGATGCAGGGCTTGAACCCACAGACTGTGAGATCATGACCTGAGCCAAAGGCAGACACTTAACCAACTGAGCCACCCAGGAACCTCTGTCTTTCCTTCTTAAGTCAGGCATGCTTGATAGAAAAGTCAACTACAGGCAGCCTCAGCTTGGAGAGGTTTGAGTTCTTTTTTGAACATAAACAAAGAAATTAAAATAATATGCTCTTTCAGAGTAATATAGAACAGGCATGTCTAATAGAAATATAAAATGAGCCACATTCATCCTTAAAATTGTTTTTAAATGTTTTTGTTTTTTGTTTTTTGAGACAGAGCATGAGCAGGGGAGGGGCAGAGAGAGAGAGAGGGAGAAATAGAATCCAAAGCAGGATCCGGGCTCTGAGCTGTCAGCACAAAGCCTCACGTGGGGCTTGAACACATGAACTGTGAGATCATGATCTGAGCTGAAGTTGGACACATAACCGACTGAGCCACCCGGGCACCCCTACATTTATCATTTTGAACAGACACATCACAAAAATAAAAAGAAATAGGAAATTAATTTTAATAGTATATGTTATTTAACTCAATATATCTAAAATATTGTAATATGTAATTAATATACAAAATAATGAACTATTTGTCATTTTTTTCATGAAAATAATTTGATATTGGCAGCATATTTTCCACGTATAGCATGTGTTAATTAAGATGTTTAATTGTCACTGGAAATAATGTTTAAGTTTTCTAACATATGCAGTTGAAAAAGTAGACCTATATCTAAAATGTGCCAAATATACTTAAAAGTTTTCCAATAACTGAATCGAATATTAGTTTAATATAAATAAATATATTTATTATTTCAATTAGGTTAAATGAAAATAAAATTTTATTTCTTCATTTCCACTAGCTATGGTTCAGGTGCTCAGTACTACATGAGACTGAGTGACAACTGGACTGGACCATAGGATAGGAGAAAAAAAATAATTTGGGGAGGTCATTTTTAGTGCCTTTTCTTCTGTAATGATTACCAAGGTAGGAATTTCATAAGAAACTGGGTGATGAAAGCATATTGGACAAAGCTCAGAAAACCTCATTCTAGACCAAGATCCATCATTAATCATGTTTTCCTTTCCTGTAATTCAAGGAGAATGGCACCTTTTCTTCTACTTTGTTGGTTTTTGCAGAAGATACTTTAAAGAGTCATTGAGAGCCATAAATAATGGGTTTATGGGATTTGAATGGTCCTCAAATATCTTAACCAATGGTTCTCAAATGCTTGTCCACAGACCAAACATGTGCTTTCCACACGACATTCCCTTATATTCCCTTATAACCCTTTTCACCAAATCTTTAAAAAAAATTTTTTTTAATGTTTTATTTATTCTTGAGAGAGAGCATGCACGTGCAAACCAGTGGGGGAGGGGCAGAGTGAGAGAGTGAGAGAGGGACACAGAATCTGAGGCAGGCTCCCGGCTCTGAGCTGTCAGGACAGAGCCAGATGCGGGTTCGAAATCACAAGCCTTGGGATCATGACTTGAGCCGAAGTCCGTCGTTCCACCCACTGAGCCACCCAGGCGCCCCTCACCTGATCTTTTTGTAACTGGGTTTAACAGCTCCAGTTCCTCCAAAAAAAAATCCCCACCAGCATCCCAGGTCAAGACTTCAATTTCATTACCCTGGACCCTCTCTCCAGAACACGTTCTTATTTGTGTTTATCCTCAATTACGATGGCTTGAGATTAATATACTTAAGAGAAGACTCGGTCAGTATGAGGCACAGTAGGGCGGTCATCCTCCTGATCTGGATTACCATGCTTCTATTAATGCAGCCTCTTGCTTTTGTTATTTGCTTGCTTTTCAATTTTTTTGAAACCACAGTCTCTTGACTCATACCAAGCTTATCAGTAACTGAAACCCCCATTTTCCTTCTTCCGGTACCTGTTTAATTTTGTTTTACTTTTTGAAATGCTTCAACTTATTTTGTTGTTTTTTAATTAAAAAAAAAAAGAAAGTTGATCATGTCTCTGTACTATTTGAGGCAGTTAGATTTCTTTTTACCCATCCAACATTTTAAACTACATTGTATCCCATTTGAACAGAGGGTGTGTGTGTGGGGGGGGGGGGGGTGCNGGTAAGTACCTCTCAAACTTTAATGAATACACATCTACACTGTAGCTCTGGTTAAAATGCAAATTCTGATCCAGTAGATCTGGAGTAATACCCAAGATTTTACATGAACAAGCTCCCATGGACTACATTTTGAGTAGCAAATTCTTAGGGTATCTGAAGTTTTTTTTTTTTTTTTTAATTCCCAGTCCTCCTTCCACATTTTCTTCATTATCACATGAATATACATTTTCTCACTGTAAAACGGCTCTCTGAGATCCTTTAAAATCTTAGCTGGGACTTATGTATGTAGAATTTTGAAATTCTCAGTTCCTTAAGGGAAGAGGAACCATGCATNAGCCACCCAGGCGCCCCCCATGCATACTCTTCTTTTGGGTTTCCTCATAGTCTGATAAAATGAAGACTGTTGACCACGGTGTTCATTTTTATGGAGTTTGTTTGGCTCCACCACAAGAGCTAGGGAAGACTATAATCATGGAGGCCTTACCAAGGAGGCGGTGTGAACCAAGTCAGTTGTCAATCTCTGGAAAATATTTTTCCAATTGGTCTTGTATCGTATTTTAAATTTATTTTCCTCAGCTCTGATTCATTTTGTCAAAATTAAAAAGAAATCAATGCAAAACGTAAAATGTGTGAGATTGTTTAATTTCAGTCGAAGCTGGAAGAGAGAGGAAGGCTGAGAGAGGGTGTGGTGGGTCCTGTCCTAGGTGACGAAACAATTTGTGAAATAAATTTAGTCCTGTTGGAGGGTTTGGGGCCCCTCAGTGCCTCTTATACCCCCAGATAAGACCCCAAAGTGAGGTAAAATTGAGGTGCTGCTTTTATTTTTTGAGAATAGAAATTTGCTCCAGGTTTTTTGTTTTGTTTCTCTTCTCTTGACGTCTTTTTCATGCTTCAATCCATATTCCCCTTAGTTGTCTCTTTCCCTCCTCTACTGTTACAGCATTTTTCCTTCTTAATCTTCATGGGTTCATCTGGCTTCATATTGTACTTGCCACACTTTTTGAGATTTTATGTTTGTTGAAGTGTCTTTCTAGTAATCCAGATAGCCCTCAGTTGAGACCTTTAATGTGGTTTCAGTACAGTCATATGGAACAGCATTGCTTTACAGAAATGAATTTGACTGAATCTGCCTGTTCTCCAAAGTAGGGCTGACAGGAGGTAGAAAAAAACCCAAGTGTGTTTCAAACTTACAGTCTGAAAGTGTTGTAGTATTTTGTGCTCTTCCCTAAATCTCAGAGGTAGTGCTGAGTGATAATCATGGAAGGTAGCAGATGTTAAGGAGTCCCAGTTTGACTGGCTTTGTGCAGTCAAATGCAGCCAGCCCTGTTTGTGTGAAAGGGGCTGGGCTTTCCCCAAGCTGTTGTTAATGATGCAAGAACAGACTTTCCCCTGTCTGGATCCCTGGAGTAAAATGACTGCCAAGATATTTTACAACAGAACTTGAAAAGCATGTACCAATCACTGGAACATTGTAACAAGAGTCCTTTGATATTTTTGTGTTCATTGTGACTGAGCTGGCATCTCTTTCCTCTTAGGTAAGGATTCTGAGGTATCCCTCCTTGATCTAAGCTTGTGACCTGGCTACTTCCATTCTGAATACACTATGGTGGGGGGGTGGCCCTATTTGGATTATAGAATCCTTCAGGAGCAGCAGTTTACAGATGAGTTCTAGTGGAGCCCATCAGGGAGAGGAAAGAAACCAAACACAACTGGGAATGTTTGACAATTGAAACCAGCCCTTGCTTGTGTGGTCATGTATTTCACCACATCGCTCTGTGAAAATGGACTGCTGAGAGGAAACCTGAATTTCTGATAGTTTATGAAGCCAAAAACCTGTTGGTGGCTTTTTATAAGGTACAGGAGAAAATGGCAAAACCCTCAAAACTTCAGGGAAGTTCCTTAATAGCTTTGATTACCACAGGCCACCGGGCTATTGGGTCATGGGATCATGGCTACATGATGATGAAACTGGGAGGGTGGGCTGAGCCAGACTCAGAAACAATTCCAGAATGCACAAGGGCTTTCCAGGAGGTTAGTTCTTTATATGTATATTTTTTAATAAAGTGGGTTTTTTAAAATTGAGAATTTAATTTAATTGAGAATTAACTTATGCTCGTTAAAAATATAAAATGTCAACAAGCAGAAAAATAAAAATGCTTCCACTGCCTAGGATCAACCCCTCCTTTCTAACTGTGGTGCATTCTTTTTGTTGTTGTTTTGTTTCCTAGGCTTTGAACAAAAGCATAATTATGTCCATATGGTAGATATCATTTTGACCCCCTTTTAAACTTTAGCTTATATTCTAAGTTTGTTTCAAAGTTGTCCTGTACATTTTGTCATGTAGGTTTTAATGGCTGTTTTGTAGATTTATGCCCCAAATTACTTACTCCTCCTTGTGTTGTTGGGCTTTTTTCTTTTCCTTTCTTTTTCCTGTTTTTTTTGGGGGGTTATAACTAAGGCCATGTTTGAATGCCCTGGACTAATTCTCCAGAATTGATTCTCAGGGAGATTATTTACTTGTACGTAATAGGCAGAATCTCGTGGATTTATGAGTGACCTCTTGTGTGATTTAAAAGGATAGTGTTGTCTAAGCCAGTATCTGAGACTGTATTGCCAACCCAGAGTTGGGACTTGAAATTCTGAAGTCATTCTCTGCTCCAGCCTCACCTGCCGTCAGCAGGCTTGGCCCCGTCTGACTTGAACCAAACTCATATGTAGAGTTTAAGAAACAAAACAGGTGAACATAAGGGAAGAAGAAAATAGGAGAGAGAGAGGGAAGCAAACCATAAAAGACTCTTAACAATAGAGAACAAACTGAGGGTTGTTGGAAGGAGATGGTCAGGGGATGGGCTAAATGGTGATGGGCATTAAAGAAGGCACTTGTGATGAGAACTGGGTATTATATGTAAGCGATGAATGACTAAATTCTACACCTGAAACCAATTTTACAGTATATGTAAACTAAGTAGAGTTTAAATAAAAAAGGGGGGGGGGATCCTAGGGATTAAAGAAACAGGCACTAATTGCTCTTCTGAGCACAGTGTGCAAATTGATTCGCAAGGGCCCCTGGGACCCGCCTGTGCTCAGTGAGCTAAAATGTCTCCTTCAAGAGTTTTTATGACTGGGCTCCTGTGGGAGGTGGGGTGGGGTTTGGGACAGGTTTTGTTTTACTAGTTGTGTAATCTTGTACAAGTCTCTTACCTCTGAGACTCAGTTTTTCCATCTGGCACTCAACCTCTTGTATGGTTGTTGTGACAGTTAGAGAAAATGTTTGTAAAAGAATTAACATAGCATCACATCCATAATGGATACTCAATAAAAGTCAGCTATCATCACCATTATCATTACCTTTTGTGTATGTTGTACTAATTTCTTTTCCCAAGGGCTTCACTCTGCTTCCCCTTGCCCTTTAGATACCCCCAGTCACAGGCCAGGGTCCAGCTTCAACCACAATGTACCTTTCTGAAATCAAGATGTTTCAGCCTTGATAAAGAATAAATAATGGCACTCTTGCTGATCTGACCACCAGACTCACCCACCCCCAGAAAATGACATCTCTCCAGACTGGTCCCCTTTACCTGAGCTTCTACCTTCTTTACATCTATCTTTACTTCTACATGGCCTTAAACTTTAGGTATTGGCTAAGGCAAGAATCACTCAGAACTTTTTGTTTGGAGAAGAGTGTATAATTATGTATACCATATATCTGTGGTAAATTGGGTGCTATACAAAACATATAGAGCATTGTGGTCATTATTCATTTAGAGTCAGGACACTTCACTCTGGTTAGTTGGTAGTTGGAGAAGTCAGACTTTAACAGGGGAAGATCCAAATCACAGACTAGATCTTCCCATTGGCTGCACCACATAATCCGGACAGGTCTCAAGTGTGAGCCACGGGAGGAAATCTGGAAAGAAGTACAATGTCACAAGATGCTTCATGACTGCTTGTAATTGGAGGTCTAGCCTGGAGAAAGGAAATTGGAGTCAAGAAGTTCTAACTGTGGGATTTGCTCCCTGAAGAAGAGCCTGGAAGCAGGAGGAGTACATGAAACAGAAGTTACATGATTAGATTTATGTCATAACAAAGATAATAATTATAATTCTAATGGCTTGCTATATGCCAGTCCCTGTACTAAGAACTTTACATGTTTAATTAATTTAATCTCATTTATTTAAAATTTAAAAAAAAATTATGTTTATATATTTATTTTTTGAGAGAGAGAGAGCACGCACGAGAGCAAGCTGGGGAGGGAGAGAGAAAGAGGAAGAGAGAGAATCCTAAGCTGACAGCACAGAGCCTGAAGCAGTGTTCCAACACAAAAACTGTGAGATCATTACCTGAGCTGAAACCAATAGTCAGACGCTTAACTGACTGAGCCACCCAGGCGCTCTTAATCTCCTTTAATAGGTATTAGTATCATCCTCATTTTTCTAATGAGAAAATGGAGTCTTAGAGTGATGAATTGTTCTTGCTCAAGATTATAGGCCTGTTAATTAGTAATGCAAGGATTTGAATTTAGATCTGTTCTTCTCAAAAGCTTAGGTGCAGATAAATAACTCTTGCAGCACTAAGGATAGACTGAATGTGGCAAGGGCCAAGGGTACTAGATACAAGGTGACCACTAATAGAGTGATTTCAGTATTCAAGAGAGACATGAGGGTCTGTACCTGTGAGGAAGGTACAGACATGAGACCTGGTTAGCAGGTACACTATAGCAATGGCTCCTAAATCTCCATGAACATCAGATTCTCTGTGAAGTCTTGTTTGCTTGTTTGTGTGTTCGTTCATTCATTCATTCATTCATTCATTCATTCATTCATTCATTCATTCAAGTAAACTCTACTCCTGATATGGAGCTTGAACTCACAACCCCAAGATCAAGTGCCGTATGCTCTATTGACTGAGCCCGCTAGGCTCCCCTGTTTATTTATTTTTGAATGCAGATTCCCACGACATACCTCAGGCCTTCTGAATCAAAATCTCTGTGGTAGGCTTGGTATTTTTACAAAACACCCTAGTTCTGAAACCCTGCCAGGTTCAAGAACCACAGCTCTATTGATCTTGATCTAGATGTTTAGGGTGGAACACGAGAGAGGGAGGATTTTAGGATAACAGCCAGATTTCTGAATTATGTGACTAAGTGAATTATGAGTACCCTCTGCTAAGTTAGGAAATAACAATAGTCTTAAAGGTCCTGTGGGAAGTTGGATTTCAGAGTCTAAAGCTTAGAGTAGAGGTCAAAGCTGCAGATTACAATGTGGAGATCATTTGGTATTTGGAGAGTGGTTGCTCTATGTTTTACATGGAATTTTAAAAATACCCAAACCTTCTATTTTCTCTCTATAGTCAAATAATCACTCTATATCTTAAGTGCATTTTATTTCTTTAAAAAAAATTATTTCTGGGGCGCCTGGGTGGCTTAGTCGGTTAAGCGTCCGACTTTCGCTTAGGTCATGATCTCGCGGTTCGTGGGTTTGAGCCCCGCGTCGGGCTCTGTGCTGACTGCCAGCTCAGAGCCTGGAGCCTGTTTCAGTCTGTGACTCCCTCTCTCTCTGACCCTCCCCTGCTCACGCTGTCTCTCTCTCTCCTAGAAATAAATAAAAAAATATTAAAAATTATTTCTAAGTTTATTTATTTTGAGAGAGAGAGAGCAAGAGAGCATGAGTGGGGTAGGGGCAGAGAGAGAGGAGAGAGAGAGAATCCCAAACAGACTCCACATTGCTAGCACAGAGCCAGATGTGGGGCTCAAACCCATGAACCATGAGATCATGACTTGAGCAGAAGCCAAGAGTCAGATGCTTACCTGACTGAGCCACTCAGGCATCCATGCATTTCCTTTCTGAGCCTTGACTGAGTCTATTGCTTTTTAAATTTGTTGCCATTTCTTTATAGTCCTTAAGGGTCATGCACTATTATAACTATTTGTACCATTTTGTTGGAGTCAAACCAACAACTTGTTGAAATAAAATTTATTATCTTTATATGTTAGATGAAAAGATCTAGGGGGGTTTTGGCACTTGACCAAATGGTTGAGCCAGGACTTGAACCCAAGACTTTCTGACTCCAGACTCAGAGCTTTTGGTCAGGCAGACAGTCTTCATATTATCTTTGTAAAAGAAGCGACACAATCTACTACCAGTAACTTTTGCATGCTAATTCCAAGTATGCTTTTTAAAAATCTTTAAATGTATGTGTTTTTATTACCCAGGGTTTATGCAACCTGGTCATTCTCAACATGTATGGAAACATTACTGTATGGAATCAAGAAAACTACTGGTTGTTTGTAATATTTCATCTTCTAGAACTGAAGGCTTTGGTTGGAATCTCCATTGTAGGTTGTTTTTCTGACTCACAGCATTTGGTCCAGCCTGTGTATTTACATATTCCTAGGCCATCATCATTTTGAACATTGCCTTATCACTAGTATGATACCTAAACTTAGATCTCTAAAGCACATTTTTGATCTGGGTTTTTTTAAAAATATAATTTATTGTCAAATTGGTTTCCATACAACACCCAGTGCTCATCCCAACAAGTGCTCTCCTCAATGCCCCTCACCCACTTTCCCCTCTTCCCCACTCCTCATCAACCCTCAGTTTGTTCTCAGTATTTAAGAGTCTCTTATGGTTTGCCTCCTTCCCTCTCTGTAATTTTTTTCCCCTTCTCCTCCCCAATGGTCTTCTGTTAAGTTTCTCAAGATCCACATATGAGTGAGAAAATATGGTATCTGTATTTTTCTGACTGACTTATTTCACTTAGCATTATACCCTCCAGTTCCATCCACATTGCTGCAAATGGCCAGATTTCATTCTTTCTCATTTCCAAGTAGTATTCCATTGTATGTATATAACACACCTTCTTTATCCATTTGCCAGTTGATGGACATTTAAGCTCTTTCCATGATTTGGCTATTGTTGAAAGTGCTGCTATGAACATTGGGGTACATATACCCCTATGCGTCAGCACTCCTGTATCCCTTGAGTAAATGCCCAGCAGTGCTATTGCTGAGTCATAAAAAATTTTTAATTTTTTGAGGGACCTCCACACTGTTTTCCAGAGCAGCTGCACCAGTTTGCATTCCCACCAACAGTGAAAGAGGGTTCCTGTTTCTCCACATCCTCGCCAGCATCTATAGTCTCCTGATTTGTTCATTTTAGCCATTCTGACTGGTGTGAGGTGGTATCTCAGTGTGGTTTTGATTTGTATTTCCTTGATGATGAGTGACATTGAACATCTTTTTATGTGTCTGTTGGCCATCTGGATGTCTTCTTTGGAAAAGTGTCTATTCATTGTCTCCTACCCATTTCTTCACTGGATTATTTGTTTTTCAACTATGGAGTTTGGTGAGTTCCTTTTAGATTTTGGATACTAGCCCTTTATCTGATATGTCATTTGCAACTATCTTTTCCCATTCTGTCTGTTGCCTTTTAGTTTTGTTGATTGATTCCTTTGCAGTGTAGAAGCTTTTATCTTGATGAGGTCCCAATAGTTCATTTTTGCTTTTAATTCTCTTGCTTCAGTGATGTGTTGAGTAAGAAATTTCTGTGGCTGAGATCAAAGAGGTTGTTGCCTGCTTTCTTTCTAGGGTTTTGATGGTTTCCTATCTCACATTCAGGTCCTTTATCCATTTTGAGTTTTTTTGTGTGTGTATGGTGTAAAAAAGTGGTCTAGTTTCACTTTTCTGCATGTTGCTATCCAGTTATCTGTCTTTTTTCCATTGGGTACCCTTTCCTGCTTTGTCAAAGATTAGTTGGTCATACACCTGTGGGTCCAATTCTGGGTTCTCTATTCTATTCCAATGGTCTATGTGTCTGGTTTTGTGCCCGTACCATACTGTCTTGATTATTACAGCTTTGTAGTAGAGGCTAAAGTCTGGGACTGTGATGCCTCCCGTTTTGGTTTTCTTCTTCAATATTACTTTGGCTATTTGGGGTCTTTTGTGGTTCCATACAAATTTTAGGATTGTTTGTTCTAGCCTTGAGAAGAATGCTGGTGCAATTTTGATTGGGATTGCATTGCATGTGTAGATTGCTTTGGGTAGTATCGACATTTTAACAATATTTATTCTTCTGATCCATGAGCCTGGAATGTTTTTCCATTTCTTTGTGTCTTCTTCAATTTGCTTCATAAGTTTTCTATAGTTTTCATCATACAGATCTTTTATATCTTTGGTTAGGTTTATTCCTAGGTATTTTATGGTTCTTGGTGCACTTGTGAATGGGATCAGTTTCTTGATTTCTCTTTCTGTTGCTTCATTATTGGTGTATGAAAATGCAACCAATTTCTGTATGTTGATTTTGTACCCTGTGACTTTGCTGAATTCCTGAATCAGTTCTAGCAGATTACTGGTGGAGTCTGTTGGGTTTTCCATGTAGAGTATCATGTTATCTGCGAAAAGTGAAAGTTTGACTTCCTCTACCACTTCTGATGATTTTTATTTCCTTTTGTTGTCTGATTGCTGATGCTAGGACTTCCAACACTATGTTAAACAACAGTGATGAGAGTGGACATCACTGTCGTGTTCCTGATCTCAGGGAGAAAGCTCTCAGTTTTCCCCATTGAGGATGATATTAGCTGTGGGCTTTTCATAAATGGCTTTTATGTTTAAGTATGTTCCTTCTATCCTGACTTTCTTGAGGATGCTGTAATTTGTCAAATGCTTTTTCTGCATCTATTGACAGGATCGTATGGCTCTTATCTTTCCTTTTGTTAATGTGATGTATTACATTGATTGATTTGCGAGTATTGAACCAGCCCTGCCACCCAAGAATGAATCCCACTTGATCATGGTGAATAATTCTTTTTATATGCTGTATCTTGATGAGAATTTTTGCATCCATATTCATCAGGGATATTGGCCTCTAGTTTTCCTTTTTTTGCTGGGTCCCTATGTAGTTTGGGAATCAAAGTGATGCTGGCTTCATAGAATGAGTCTGGGGGTTTTCCTTCCATTTTTATATTTTGGAATAGCTTGAGAGGATAGGTACTAACTCTGTTTCAAATGTCTGGTAGAGTTCCCCAGGGAAACCATCTGGTCCAGGACTCTTATTTGTTGGGAGATTTTTGATAATTGATTCAATTTCTTCACTAGTTACGAGTCTGTTTAAATTTTCTATTTCTTCCCATTTGAGTTTTGGTAGTGTGTGAGTGTTTAGGAATTTGTCCATTTCTCCCAGATTGTCCAGTTTGTTGGCATATAATTTTTCATGGTATTCCCTGATAATTGCTTCTATTTCTGAGGGATTGGTTGTAATAAATCCATTTTCACTCATGATTTTATCTATTTGGGTCCTCTCTCTTTTCTTTTTGAGAAGCCTGTCTAGAGGTTTATCGATTTGTATATTTTTTTAAAAAACCAACTCTCGGTTTCATTGATCTGTTCTACTGTTCTTTTTTTTTTTTTTTGGATTCAATATTGTTTATTTCTGCTCTGATCTTTATTATTTCTCTTCTTCTGCTGGGTTTGGAGGGTGTCTTTGCTGTCTGGCTTCTAGTTCTCTGAGGTGTGCTGTTAGATTTTGTATTTCGAATTTTTCTTCTTTCTTGAGATAGGCCTGGATTGCAATGTATTTTCCTCTTAGGGGTGCCTTTGTTGCATCCCAAAAGGTTTGGATTGTTGTAGTTTTATCTTCATTTGTTTCCATATAATTTTTAAATTTCTTCTCTAATTCCCTGTTTGACCCATTTGTTCTTTAGTAGGATGTTCTTTGATCTCTATGCTTTTGGAGGTTTTCCAGACTTTTTCCTGTGGTTGATTTCAAGTTTCTTAGCATTGTGATCTGAAAGTGTGCATGATATGATCTCAATTCTTTTATATTTATTGATGGCTGCTTTGTGACCCAGTATGTGATCCATCTTGGAGAATGTACCATGTGCATTTGAGAAGAACGTGTGTTCCACTGCTTTGGGATGTAGAGTTCTAAATATGTCAAGTCCATTGTGTCCAATGTATTGTTCAGGGCCATGGTTTCTTTATTGATTCTCTGTCTAGATGATCTATCCATTGCTGTAAGTGGAGAATTAAAGTCCCCTGCAATTAGCACATTCTTATCAATAAAATTGCCTATGTTTGTGATTAATTGTTTTATATATTTGGGTGCTGCCGAATTCGGTGTGTAGACATTTTTAATTGTTAGCTCTTCCTGATGGATAGACCCTGTAATTATTATATAATGCCCTTCTTCATCTCTTGTTATAGCCTTTAATTTAAAGTCATTTGTCTGATATAAGTATGGCTACTCCAGTTTTATTTTGACTTTCAGTTGCATGGTAAATAGTTCTGCATCCCCTCACTTTCAATCTGAAGGTGTCCTCAGGTCTAAAATGAGTCTCTTGTAGACAGCCAATGGATGGGTCTTGTTTCTTTCTTTTTTAATCCATTCTGATGCCCTATGTTTTTTGATTGGGGCATTTAGTCCATTTACACTCAGTGTTATTATTGAAAAATACGGGTTTAGAATTATTGTGTTCTCTGTAAGATTCATGCTTGTAGTGATGTCTCTGGTACTTTGCGTACCTTGCAACATTTCATTCACAGAGTCCCCCTTAGGATCTCTTGTAGGGCTGGTTTGGCAGTGATTAATTCCTTCAGTTTTCGTTTGTTTGGGAAGACCTATATCTCTCCTTCTATTCTGAATGACAGGCTTGCTGGATAAAGGATTCTTGGCTGCATATTTTTCCTGTTCATCACATTGAAGATTTCCTGACATTCCTTTCTGGTCTGCCAAGTTTCTGTGGATAGGTCTGCTACTACCCTTATGTGTCTGTCTTTGTATGTTAAGGCCTATTTATCCCTAGCTGCTTTCAGAATTCTCTCTTTATCCTTGTATTTTGCCAGTTTCACTATGATATATTGTGCAGAAGATCAATTCAAGTTACGTCTGAGGGGAGTTCTCTGTGCCTCTTGGATTTCAATGTCTTCTTTCTCCAGGTTGGGAAAGTTCTCAGCTATGATTTGTTCAAGTACCCCTTCAGCTCCTTTCCCTCTCTGCTTCTGGAATTTCTATGATACAGATATTGTTTGATTACATCACTTAGTTCTCTAATTCTCCTTTCATGATCTTGGATCAATTTATCTCTCGTTTTCTCAGCTTCCTCTTTTGCCATAATTCCCCCCCCCCATAATTTTATTTTCTAATTCACCTCTTCTCCCCTCTGCCTCTTCAATCCATTCTGTGGCTGCCTCCATTTTATTTTGCACCTCATTTATAGCATTTTTTAATTCATCATGACTATTTTTAAGATCTTTGATCTCTGCAGCAACAGAGTCCCTGCTGTCTTCTATGCTTTTTTCAAGCCCAGTGATTAATTTTATGACGATTATTCTAAATTCTTATTTAGTTATTTGCTTATATCTGTTTTGATTAATTCTTTAGCTGTCACTCCTTTATGGAATTTCTTTTGGGGATAATTCTTCCATTTCGTCATTTTGGCTAGTTTTCTGTCCCTTGTAAGTTGTAAAAGCTTGTTACGTGCTCTGCAACTGTGAGCACTGCTATATTAAAGGGGGTCATACACTGTCCAGGGCCTGGATGTTCAGGAAGTGTTTTTTGGAGAGTGTTACTTGCTCTCTGTTGTTATGACTTTGGCTATTTTATTTACCTACTCATAGTGATGTTTTGGACCCTCCACCAAGTGTGCTTTGATTTGTACCATGAAGTAGCCCTGGATAGAAAAACAAAAAAACAAACAGGAAACAAAAACATGCAAACCCACAAATAAAACAAATAAGCAAACAAACAAAAACAAAACACAAAAAATAATCTAAAGGCAAAAAACCAGAAAGACTAGCTACAAGTAAAGAACAGGGTGGAGGCAGTGCTGATGGAAAAGCATATACAGAGAAATGACAGGGATGGGGAAAAAGAAAAAATGAATATTGAGAGACTAGGCAGAGAGACTAAGAGGCTTAATCCAGAGAGTGAGAAAAGAGAATAAGGAAAGAGGTGAAAAAAAAAAAACCGAAGATAAAGTTACCCAGAGAAACTATATGGCCTGATTATTCCAGAGAGAGAGAAAGGAAAGAAGGAGGTGTAGAATATATGTCAAGAGAATGGATTAAATATGTCTGTTTAAGCAAACCAAAACCAGAGTTACCAGCCTAGAGGAGGGAAAAGAAGGAGAAAAGGGAGAACAAATCTAAATAACAAGAATTGTCCTAGAATTAATCCAGGCAATGCAGCAGTGCTGGGCCAGAGGAGGGGGCTGTCTGGTTCCAAGCGATCATTCAGTTCCGCTAGATACGTAATTCCCCAGGGCAGGGGGGCGTGGTTTGGTGTAGGCAGGTCCCGCCTCCACTGTTAGCCGTTGGATCCCTGAGGCCCCACCTTGGTGGTTGTGGGGAGAAAAATGGCGACTCCTCAGTCCAGTCTTCACTGACCAGGTGTCCCAAGTCGTTCTTTTGGATCCGTTCTCACTCTCCCGTGGGTGCAGACGCGGTGGTCTGTCTTGCTCTGCGTCTCTTGTGACCGTGCTTAGCTGGGTTTTAAACTCCCGCTCAGTGTGCATGGTCCACCGGCTGTGCCGCAGCACTTCAGGGGGTGAGGACCGGTCGCTCCTGCTGCAGACCGGGCCCCTGACCTCCTACCAAGCCCGGGGGCTGGCTCTCTCCTCCTCAGGTGCGCAAACAGGGCTGCTGCCCCAGGCAGAAAAAAGCCCTGCAGTTAGAGATGGGATCCTTCTCCCTCCCGTCTGAGTTTTTCTCTTGTCCAGATATAGCCCTTTCCCAGCCGCTCTTTCTCTTCCCTTTGTCCCTCTGCAGAAGCGGATCCCTCCCCTCCGTGCTTACGCGGCCTGTTTTATCACCCGCAGTTTGCTATCACCCACCTATGAGGCTGTCTGGTTTTCCCGTTTTCTCCTTGGTAGACTCTGTCTCTTTTCCTCCCAGACTCTTGGGGTTCAAAATCCTTTGGTTTCAGCCCTTTGTTTGAGAGATGCGGGAAGTTCGGAGCCCCCTACTTCTCCGCCAGGTTGGCCCCAATCTGAATTGAGATGGCAGGAAAGGGAAGATACTGCTACATTTGTACCCTTTAAGTTCAATACCACAGCATCGTTCCTCAGGTCCCAAGGTTCCTAGCTGGTCTGCCTTCTTCTCTGATCCTTTCAGGCTCCTTATATTTATTTTACGTATAATGCATAGAAGTTTTTGCTGTATTTAGTAGGAGTAATAGGGAGAAATGAGTCCACTCCGTTTTGACCTTGTTGAGACCCTTTGGAGAGGGAGAAATGCCGTCACACCAGTGAGAAGTACAGTAAAATCATCGGTGTGCCGGGTAGTGATGGCCAAAGTATGGATGTGGTTAATGCAAGTGGCGAGATCCTGAGCGGTTGGAGTCACCCTACGCTCCAGAGTCGGCGGCCAGACCACAGGTAAGCCAACGCTCAAAAAAATCCAAAGTATGTTTAAATACTGAAAAATTCATTTAGAAAAATGAGTCTAGTGGTTTTTGAGAAATGTGATGCTTACTAAATTATATTTAGTGAGGTGAATTTATGTACACTCCCAGAGATCAGCAAGATTAGACTGTTCAAAGTACCTTTTCACCTTTGACCAATAGCATGTGGAGTAGTCTGCATTTTCTGTACTTTCAGAGAGTGAAAGGGGTGAGTAGGGGTGTGGCATTGGTTTTCTGTTGGGAAATTCTGTGGCATCATCTGGCCCCCTGGGATTTTCCCAACTTGCTTTCCGGGGTGCAGGGTATATCCAGCTTTGGGTTGAAACTAGATGGGCTTTTGGTAAGTCCAGGTCAAAAATATGTCCTAGCACTAGTGTTGTTTTCCTTTAGGTTTTGATAAATACAGATATCTGCCAAGTCTTTTTGGAAGCACTGGTAAGTATGAAAAGGGCTAATGAAAAATATGCAGGCCATTATGAAGATCGGCAGGTTAAAGTTGATACACTAAAAGAAATAGCATTCTTTTCCACAAATGAGTCATAAGGCTGAAACTATGTGGTATTATTCAGACCGACAATTGTGATAATGATAGTTAATCTCTTTAAGTGACAGATATCTGGATAACACTGACGCTCAAATGAAAATTCAGGCAACAATGCCCGACTTTTTGTTATGTGAACAGAAGAAATGCTAAAATCATTTTCTCGGAGGGATTTCAAATATGGGAACACTATCATAGCTTTAATAATTTCTGCTACATTGTGATTACTAAAATTTATGATAAAAATAACTTTTACCAATGTATAAAACATGGAAATATTGGGGCTGTGATCTAGGAGGAAAAGTCTGTCAGTTAATTTAGAGTTAGGTAGCTAGACTTTGCCCCCAGATCCATAGAAGTGCAAAGTAAGGGAAATCTTCCCTAGTGGTGAAAAGGCAACCTTACCATAAAGTAGGTTTCCCCAAACCCCACCCTGCAAAGTTCATTCCTTATTCCCCAGGTGTGCCTGTTTATCCCCAAGTCCCACCCACACCTACTCCCTGTTCTGGCCCCACACCAAAGAACATATAAAAAGCCCCTCCCTTTAGGTCTCAGAGTATCTTAGAGTCACTATTGATTCTTGACTCCTTCCCTTCCCCCACCATGTCTAGTCTCTTTTCTAGACCATGTTTGGCATACAGTAGGTGTTAAATATCTATTTGTTGCCTAGATTTGTTCTTGACCTTTGTTTTCCTATTTCTCCATATCTTTTAACTTCTTCTTTTGATCCCACTTTATAACCTCTTGATTTTGTCCTTTGTTATTTGGCTGTACCAATGCAGGATAGTTCAATGGAAATAATATGGGATCTGGGTTCAGAAAGACCTGAGTTCAAATCTTTGTTCCACTATTTACTAGCTTTGTAAACTCTAGCAAATGACTCCCTTTCTTTGGCCCTCAATTTTACGTCTTTAAAATTGGACAAAATTGTCTGTATTACAGAGTTATTTTTGAGTCAGAGTAAATAAAAAGACTTGACATTGCCTGACATGCTCAAGCAATATCTCAATATTTGCCAGATGGCCTTTCCTGTCTCCTCATGGCTCCGTCCAGATCCTAATTCAGTCATTTCTATAATTCCGTTCATTCTAGAGTGGGATATAAAGCCAAGAATTATGGTTAGGAAGCATTTAAAACACAAATAACCTGAGAGAGGTGAGTTGGAGGTTTATATCCTACTTCATTTACTCACTAAAATTACCTGTCAGGGCAGATTAAAACATCTATAAGTTCTATGCACAGGTGAGATAAAGATGCCCATTGACATTCCACATGTAAGTGAATTTCTTTTAAAAATGGAAAGATACAACAAAGTCCAATAATGTTCTTATCTTTTTCCCATGATAAACATTGTGCAGCTTTAAAAAATAGATCAAATTTGGGGCACCTGGGTAGCTTAGTTGGTTAAGTGTCCGACTTCGGCTCAGGTCATGATCTCACAGTTCATGGGTTCGAGCCCCGCGTCGGGCTCTGTGCTGACAGCTAGCTCAGAGCCTGGAGCCTGCATCAGATTCTGTGTCTCCCTCTCTCTCTGACCCTCCCCTGTTCATGCTGTCTCTCTCTCTCAGAAATAAATAAAAAACATTAAAAAATATAAAATAAAAAATAGATCAAATTCTTAAAAAGAACAACAGTAGCCACTTTTTTTGCTGTGGGATTGCCCTTGCATATCTTTTTTCTGCTCACAGTATCTGAGGGGGTTTCTATAGGGGAGAGGGATTATCGACTAATCAGTGTTTTTTAAACCCCTAAGGTTATTTTTTTTTGAGAGTTTACTCTATATGGACCCTGAAAAAAAGTATCATTTTCTGCTTTCCAGAATACCATCTTCTGTGTGTATTTTGATGGCCCAGATTTCTAATACTCCTTTGTGACACTGAAATAAGATTTTTCTCCAATGTTAACTTTTAACCTTTTTGCACCCCTCAGACTTGTTAAAATCTTGTATTAATGCAAGCTCATGGCAAACAATGTAGATCACGTACCCAACAGCTATTCCCTTCATACTTTCTTGCAAGAGAACCCCAATATTATTCTGTTATTGGGCCTAGTATTTTCATTAGTCCCTTTGGTGGGCAAATGGGGATTAGGCTAAGGCTATCATGGTGGTTTCTTTTTCTTGGCGATGTTATTTAGCTATAGGCACAAGGTACAACCTTGCTTGAAATGTGAAGGAAAATGTGGGAAACTTTTGGGTAAGTTTCCTTTGCTCTTGAAAGGGCCAAAAGACAGTGGTTCACACTTTTCTGAATCTGGTCATTGTTGGATGAGGAGGTGGTGTCTTGGAAGCTGTCCTGAGATTATGAGGGAATAAATCTGAAGACAAAACTACATGATAAGAATGGCAGGGAACCTGGGTCTTTGATGATGTCACTGAGTCACTGGCTGAATCTACTTTGAAACTATTAGGAGACAGTCCTTATTGGTTAAGGTATCTTTTAGTAGTGTTTTTTTTTTCTTTCTTTCCTTCCTTCCTTTGTTCCTTCCTCCCTCCCTTCCTTCCTTCCTTTTTCTTTCTTTCTTTCTATGTTTATTTAATTTTGAAAGACAGAACGTGGGTGCGTGGGCGGGGCAGAATGAGAAGGAGACACAGAATCTGAAGCAGGCTCCAAGCTCTGAGCTGTCAGCACAGAGCTCAATGCAGGGCCTGACCTCATGGACTATGAGAACATGACCTGAGCTGAAGTTGGATGCTGAACCAACTGAGCCACCCAGGCACACCTTAGTTGTGTTTCCTACTACAAGCATTGGAAAACATCCTAACTAATTAATATTAAAGACATCCCTCACCATTTACATTTATTTTTCAGAAATGCTTAATGGAAATTTCTATTGCTGGTTATAACATTTGTCCTAACTAGCTTGAATTTTCCAAAAGATAGTCAATCTTGGGGCGTCTGGATGGCTTGGTTGATTAAGTGTCGACTATAGCTCAGGCCATGATCTCATGGTTCATAAGTTTGAGCCCCATGTCAGCCTCTGTGCTGACAGCTCAGAGCCTGGAGCCTGCTTTGGATTCTGTGTCTTCCTCTCTGCCCCTGCCCTGCTTGTGCTATGTCTCTCTCTCTCTCTCAAAAATAAAATTAAAATGTTAAGAAATAACGTTAGAAAAACAAAAACAAAAAGACAATCAATCTCAAAAATTAAAAACAAGACTTTATTAGCAGCTGTTTGGTCTAGTGTTTTCTAAATTTCTATCATTTACTTTTATGATTTTGTTTCCCCTTTTTCAAATAAATACATTCATTTAAAAAATAAATTTTCTCACTAGCTATAAATTGAGAACCAATATTATTTGCCTTAAAGAGGAAGTAATTATAGAAAGAAATGCCATGAACAAAGAGATGTTATTAAATTCTTGCCAGACATAGTTGCCTTTGAAGACTGAGCCTGAGGCTTGCTCTCTCTGTTGAAAAGAGAGACTAGGGAGTGTTATAGAGTTGGTAAAAATAATCCTAATACCAACTGGACTATTTCTTTCCATCACAAGAAGGACTAAAAGAGAAGGTCAAGGGAGACATCTGTTAACCAGCTGAATGTATCTAATTGCCATGCCTGTGCCATCTAAAATCACCTGGTGTTCCACTAGAGGTCTGATTATCCCTGGAATTGACCCTCCAGAGAACCCTCAAAAGGGCCTGGCATCCTAAGTGAGTGAGTGAGTGAGGCTCAGGGTAGCCCTGAGGAGAGGAGAAAGGCCTAAGAATCAGCCTTGGATTGATGTGATCATAAAGGGTCATAAGAAGCCAATGTTGCCATGTTTTATTATACTTGGTAGTAAAACAATGACAAGCAGTCATTTATCATTCTCTCCATGTCAGAGAGACTTTTTGCAATCATGTGTCCTATTGAGAATTTCTGGAAAACTGTGGTTCTTCTACTCAGGAAAATGAACAATCACACACATACAGAATTTTCACACAGGATCAGAGGGTCCAGGGACCCTAGGCCAAGAAGCAGCATTTTTTATATTTTATATGTGTTCTCTTATAGCTTACCATGGGATTCAGTTCAGTGCAAACTGTGGTTGAGTGCAAAACATGGTTTTTTGAATATGTCTATAAATGAGTAAGAGCAGTAGGTTCATGTAAATGCACTAAACTGGAGAATTACTTTCCCCTCAACATCTACTTTGAATAGACATAGATTACACTGATATTGCCTTCCAGGAAGCTTCAAGAGATGAGGTCAGGCTCTATAAAAAGAAAATCAGTCAACCCTATATATTCATCCTTGTAAACTTTGAAACACCACTGAATGTACCCAGTAAAATTGTCCCTGAGCAAGCAGACTCCCCGGACTGGATGGAGCTCACAAGTGTTCCTTAGCTAGAATAAACAAAAATGACTAGGAACTTTGAATTGCCTTTGTCTGAACTTGGGTGTCTGGCTGGATCAGCAACAGCAGCATACTACACACCTGCTTGTCAAACCGAAGAGAAACCCGATAGACACCTGTTTCTTACATTGTCGACCGAGCAAAGATATCACATGATTCTAATTTATGATGGTACGTTAGTCTTTAAAAACACCCTCAGAGTTTTGTTTTTGTTTTTTTTTTTTTTTTACAAATAACTTTTCCCTTAAAAGGGATAGGATAAATAGCAAGTTGAAATAGACCATTTCAACCTCTAATTTTAAAAGACAATATTAAAAACATTTAACTGTAGGGCTAAGACATTACAGATGCAATAAGACCCCAAATAGTTTTTCGAATAAATGTTAATGGGCTATGAAATTTAAAAACATTTTTTTAAGTTTATTTATTTATGAGAGAAAGTCAGCACAGATCCTGATATGGGGCTCAAACTCACAAACTGTGAGATCATGACCTGAGCCGAAGTCAGGTGTTTAACTGACTAGCCACCCAGGCATTCCTAAAATTTTAAAAATCATAAACGAAGCTTCTTAAATTTTTTTCCTTAAATCTGGTATGAAATTGAGCCAATGTTTAATTTCAAACATTTGTAAATGGCTAAGTTAAAACATTTTATTTCCAAACATTACAAGAAGTGTTTGGATTAAAAATAGTTGATCAAAGTGATGTTGAAGAGGAGATCTGGATTGGTGATATGCACCTGATATAATTCTTTGCATAACAAATGTTTGAAAAATACTAGAAAAGCCTTATAAAAGGTGAGGTTTTCATTATCACTGAGTGAAGTTACTTAGTTTATATTAAGAACCACCTCTCAAATTTCCTGTCTTTTTTGGTTTACTCAACGCTTGGCCAGGAACAACTAAAAATTATCAAATGTCTCAAAAAATTTTTTTAAGATCAGTAAAGTTGAATCTATCTTCTATGCTGGGTCATGAGCTTAAATTTGTCCCTGGAAGGACTTTAGATTTAACTTCTTAATAATATTGTGGAAACCATAATAATGATCAAAAGTAAAGTATGAAAATTTTGTTTCTTATCCTTAAGAGTTCTTTTTCTCTAAAACAAACAAAGATTGACTAAATTTAATATACAAAGTCTAGTGTTTTGGGCACAGAATCAGTTCGATGCCAATGAATTCATTATGTTGACTTTCTTTTGTCCTGTGGAAATGTAAATTCTTTCAACTTCTTAATCTAGAAAGTGGCACTACTCATGCATAAATTTTCTTTACCAATATTGAAGCTGTTCATTGTGTGAACTTAGTGAAGTGCATTGAAACATTTTTTTATACTTTTTAAAATATTTATTTATTTGAGAGAGAGAGAGAGAGAGAGAGTGAGCACATGTGTGAGTGGGGGAGGAGCAGAAAGAGAAAGGGAGATGGAGAATCCAAAGAAGGCTCTGAGCTGTCAGTGCAGAGCCTGATGCAGGGCTGGAATCCATGAATCATGAGATCATGACCTGAGCTACGGTGGATGCTTAACCAACTGAGTCACCCAAGTGTCCCTGCATTGAAACATTCTTGATGAGTGTATGAGGAATAAAGTTTGAATAAAACGAAGTTGAATAAAACAAAGTTTGAATAAAACAATAAAACCCTTTTAGAATTACAGAAAGCACAAATTCATTATCCTTTCTGTAACAGTAGGTAAATATTGGGTGAAACCATCTATAGGCTAGCAGGAACTGAAATTTAAGACTAGGTTGTAGGAGATAATGAGAATAGACTGGAAGTTCTTTTAAGGACTCTTCAAACTTCTGAGATCAATACTCACATGTATTTGAGTACACCTATATTTGTCAGAGGAGTGTCTATTTATTTATTTTATTCTCAAGAATTAAACTGTTAGCTGAACAATATTTTGAGTTGGTTAGCAGTAATAAATATTTCCTAATAAATAATCCCCTTAAAGCAACAATCAATCTTAAATCTCACTGAAAGTCCCATTTAGATTCTTAGGAATAATCTTGATTCAAGGCAGTAATGTGCTGATTTAATCCCAGGGCAGTGATTTTTAGTGTGATCCCAGGGCTACCAAAGCAATCATCTGAGAGCTGGTTCAAAGTGTAGATCTTGGGTTCTCTGGGCCACACCACTTTTCTATTGACCAGAACGTGTGCTTTCTGCAATTTTAATACATGTCCCAGATGATTTTATGCAGTAGCAGGTTGAGACTGTTGTGTTTGAGTGTAGTCACTGGGGCTTCAAGTAATTTCCCCCTTTCCAGGAAGTAACAGTGACACGCTTTTTTATTTTTTATAGTCCTGGAGGGCAGATGGCAGGTTTTTTAGGTGGGAAGGGAGAATCGAGCTGAAAACATCATTGCCTTAGTCCTTCATAATCCCCTCCTCTGCCTTATCATCACCATCATTATAGCTACTGTCATTTATTAAGCATTTACCATATGCCAGGCATTGTGCTAATAGCCTTTCAAACATGATCTCATTTAATCTTACAGTGGGTTTTATGACTGCCAGCTTACAGTAGAGGAAACTGGGCCTTCAGTTCACACAGCTGGTATAGGACAGGGCTGCGTAGTAAACTGTGTGGTTTCTGGCTCTCAAATAGTTGTGACAGTGTAAAAATAGATCTGATTGGGTGAAGGAGAAAGAGAAATAACATTTGTTAAGTACTTTCAGTCAACCAGGTATTTTACATGCATGTTTATATTTACTCCTCTCAACAAACTGTTGAAGTATGTATTTCTATCTTCACATTACAGGTATCAAAACTGAGGCTCAGCAAGTTTACATATTCACCCAAAGTCACTGCTAATAGTGCAAAGGCTCAGATAAAGCTGTCTGCTTCCCCCACCCATTTCTTTCCACCAAACCCCAGCCCTAGGCCAAGAGTCAGCCTGCATAGGTTAAAATCTCTACTCTGCCACATATTAGTTTTGGAATATGTGTTATCAGCAAATTACTCAATTTCTTTGTGCCTTGTTTCTTCATTTGTAAAATAGATAATAATGGTATGAACTTCACCTGGATTTCATGAGGATTAAATGACTGTATGTATGTAATATCAATCACTTAGAATAGTTCCTGACATAAATTTAGCCTTTTACATGCATGATTATTAAATAATACAGTAATAATGGTTATTAAACCGTGAGAGCAGAAATTAGATGGCAAAATGGAAAATGAGTAATTTTAGAGAAAACTGATGGTAGTTTCTAATTTTTTCATCTATTCTAAATTTTTTTAAATTAAGTTTATTTATTTATTTTGAGACAGAGAGCACTTGGGGAGGGGCAGAAAGGTGGGAGGAGAGAGAATCCCAAGCATGTTCTGTGCTCTCAGTGTGGAACCTGATGTGGGGCTCGAACTCAAACTGTGTGATCATGACCTGAGATGAAACCAAGAGTAACATGCTTAACCGACTGAGTCACCCAGGCACCCTTTTTCATCTGTTCCAGTTGGAAGGAGTAAGTTGCACACCCACTCTGCTGAACACGATGCTTGGTGACATGATGGTAATCAGGGAAAGAGACATGTGGTGGTGGCAGGGGGAGAGGGCTGCAATGGGAGTTGAGCTCTTGTTTATGAAAAGAAGATAGAGGTTATTGCCACAATTCTGATTTGATCTATAGCTTTGCCTTCAAAAACCTACAATCATGATCATGCACTGGGAGAACAATGTTGTAAATGAGACAAAAATGCATTACCTTTCATTTGTGCAGTGTGTTTGCTCCTAGAATACTGTGTGGTTTTGGCCTCTCTAAGTTTCCTACAGGATAGTTTGGATAAAGATGGTGTCTGAATGGCAAATGGTTTTTTAAAAATGACAATTAAGGGGCTACTTCGTCTGACTTTGGACTCTCCAATCTGCAGACATGAAAAGAGAGAGGACAGAGAGGAAATCACAAGGGTAATAGGTTCTGTGGACACAGAATTATTCACCAACTCCCAAGGTCCTTGCTGAAGATAGCCTGAAGTGACTTTAGAATACAAAAAGTAAGAGTTGCTTAACACGTTGGATGGTAAACCCTGAAACCAATCAATTTCAGAAGTGATGAAATACGAAGAGCTTAAAAAGTAGACAATTCAGAAAGACTATTACTTGAATATCCCTTATGATCAAGAAGACCTAAGCTGGTGGGGTGGGGGGGTTGTTAAGGAAGAAAAATGAGGCAGTCCTCTAGATACTCAAAATCTAAAGCTACACATAACCAAATTATACTACAAATGTGATGAATGCAATAAAAACTATATAAATGAGAAGATATATAACCAGAACCAAGGAGTAACTGGATCAGAAGGAATCCTATGTGGGTCAACATAGTGGTAAGAACTGATCCCCAAGTGGGTAAAATGTGAGCTGAGTATAGAGGCATAATTGCAATTCAGAGAATAGAAAGGAAAGAGGCATAGGGAATTCCAGAGGGAACAGCATACAAGAGGCAAACGATATAGGGAATTCGTGCAAGTTGTACAATTTTATTGTTTTAGGGGAACATTGGGCAAGAATGAGGCAGAAGTTAGTATTTATTCACTTATTCAACAGATCTTTATCAAATACCTCAGTTGTGCTAATCTCTGCATAAGCATTAGGGAGAAAAAGATGACAGACTGGACCCCACTGTCCATTCATTCATTATGACCAACAGTGTGCTAGGCATTGCACCAGGTACCAGGTACCAGGTACCAGAGATATAATGATGTGAAAGCAGATATACTCCCTGCTTTCATTGAGGTTACAGCTTGGCTTGCACAGACGAATAGTATCCATGATCTATATGCTATGACTGACCTTCCCATGACTTAAATCTTATCTTGTTACTCTCTGTTTAAAATCCCACAGTGGCTCCCAGTAGTGTCTTTGAGTTACATGGCCTCACAAAATCCTTCATCAGCTGGCCATTTCTCTAGCCTCATCTCATCTCTCACCATGATGCTGGCCTTGGCTTCCCAGTACTGTCTCCATTCACATGGAACTATCTGGAGGTATTCAAATGCCCTGTTATTTCCAGACTTAGAGCTTTAGTGCTTTTGTGTGTTTTGTTTTCTCTGCTGTTCTCCACCTGGCCATTTCCAGCTCATTCCTCAGACTTTCCTACTATTCTGGCTCAAACACTAATAGTATCTTATGGTTTTGGAGAAATCAACTGCTAAGGGGCTTTACCTGATTGCCCTAATAACCCTCCCTCTTTCTTTGTCACTGTGTTGGATTTAATGCCTTTGCTGCTGACTCCCATAGCTTCCTGCACTTGTTTTTCTTTGCCTGCTTCATTCGCAGTGTTTGTGGTCTGTACATTGTAGACAGGTGACTCGGGTTCCCACTTGCTGGGCTTATGGGTCAGACACAGTCCCCTCTGAGACATCAAGATGTTGCTCTCCTCTTCCGAGTTCATTTTTAATCTTCCTGCTAAATTCCCTGCAGTGTGTATACATGACAAACAGGCTCAGAGTGGCACGGTTTGCTGGGTATGAGACAGAGAATCTGTTGTGTGTGCTGACTTCTCCTAACAGGTCTGTTTCCCTGCTCACGTGGAGCACTTCTGGAAGGGTGGTGGGCAGTCAGGGACTTGGAGTGGGGAGCATAGTGATTAAACTGGGACCATTTGGAGGAGAGTTTGAGACTTTAGGTCACCAAATCAGGTGATGGATACCTGAGAAAGAAATCAGAAGGCAGACAGGATGTGGACAATCTTAGCCATAACTAAACTTTCCAATGAAAAGAAGGTCTATTATTCTAATATCCTCATTTCGCCAAATGCTTTAATATTCTTGTACTTGTACCTTTATCATTTATGTGACCAACAGAACTGAAAGAATAAGAGGTATTTATAGAGTCTGAACCACCCCCTTGCCCCACCAGCTCTTGAAAAAATGCAGATCTTGTTGTGAATCACAGCCCCCAAATGGAAGCTATTTACAATTTGGAAAATAATCATATCTTTTAGAGGTGAAGGTTCATATCATTTATGGGATGAAAACCAGGTAGGCAAAAGTAAGTGCTAAAGACTGACTAGCCAGCCTGCTAGTGCTGTTAGCAACGTTTTCAGCCCAGTTGGGGTTTCTTTACCTGGGGCTGGAGCCAGCAGGCAAGCAGACGGTTCCTGGTTTTAGTCATATAGTCACTTTGTGGTTGAAGCTGTCAGTCAAACCTTTAACTTTTGCTTATAGTTTAGAGCCGTGATGCAAAAGCAAGATGATCCCCCTTTCCATGACTTGTCTACTTGATTCAAATTCTGCAGGGCAAACTTAGAAGGTCACAGAATTCCTTTAGATATTAAGCAGAAAGAGCAACATTTAGAAGAGTGTATATATATAACATGGTACATATTGTGTAAAAAATGCGGAGAATATAGTATGTATTTATATGTGCTTGTATTTGCCTTATGAATAAACATGAGAAGGATTTTAAAAAAACTGTTAAAGGTGGGAGTGCCTGGGTGGCTCAGTCGATTGAGATTTCAGCTCAGGTCATGATCCCAGGGTTGTGGGATCAGTTCCGGGTCAGGCTCTGCGATGAATGTGGAGCCTGCTTAAGATTCTCTCTTGTTCTCTCCCTCTCTCTTTCTCTCTTGAGGCACCTGGGTGTCTCAGTTAAGCATAGGACTCTTGATTTTGGCTCGGGTCATAATCTCACTGTTTGGGAGATCAAGCCCTGCATCTGGCTCTGTGCTGACAGTGCAGGGCCTGCTTGGGATTCTCTCTCTGCCCCTCCCCTACTCTCTCTCTCAAAATAAAGAAATAAACTTTTTTTTAAAAAGATTCTCTCTCCCTCTGCCTATCTCCTCCTGCTCATGTGGTCCCTCTTGCCCTAAAAACAAACAAAAAACTGTTACAGGTGATTACCTACTGGGGTTGGGGTAAAGTTAGGAGCAAGAATTGGCTCTGTGTGTCTTTCTGTCACCTTGATTTCTGAAACACGGTTATACATCATCTTTTCAAGTCTGTCAAAAGGCGTTACTTTCTTTTTTAACTGATACAAACTAAAAACAGGAAAACAAAGTCCTTTTGGTAGTACAACGCATGTCAGTGGTATGCCTGCTTTCAAGGTTTACAGAGTTTACAAAATCTGTTCAATAGCATAGGATGTTCCCATCACAGTAGTAAAAGCTGCGGTGTTTAGAGCACCCAGTCCACACCAGTTACTTCCAGTGCCTCCCTCATCCAGTCCCTTCAGCTGCCCTTCGAGGCTGGTAGTACTGTCATATTTTTAGATGATGAGACCAAGTCTTGGAAACATTAACTGACCACACTAAGATCAGAGAGTTAGAAGTGTCAGAAGGGTGCTTGGGTGGCTCAGTTGGTTAAACATCCAACTTTGGCTCAGGTTATGATCTCATGGCTTGTGAGTTCAAGCCCTGCATCGGGCTCTGTGCTGACAGCCCAGAGCCTGGAGCTTACTTTGGATTCTATGTCTCCTTCTCTCTCTCTGTTCCTCCCCTGCTTGCACTCTCTCTCTCTCTCTCTCAAAAATAAATAAACATTAAAAAAATTAAAAACAAAAAACAGGTGTCAGAGCCTGCAGTCAGTTAAGCATCTGACTCTTGGCTTCAGGTCATGATCTCAGTTTGTGGGATTGAGCCCCATGTCTGGCTCTGCACTGGCAACGTGGAGCCTGCCTGGGATTCTCTCTCTCTCTCTTTCCCTCACATGAGCTCCTTCCCTGCTCATGTGCTGTCTCTCTCAATATAAATTAGTATAACATTTAAAAAAAAAAAACAAACATTTAAAAAAGGGGGAAGTGTTTAGAGCCTGTAACTGGCATCCTCTGACTTCAGATACAGTGCACTTTCCCCTATAATAAGCTGACCACACCTCCATTATTGCAGATGTGTTGATTACATCCAGGGGCCAAAGTACACACTCATTCAATAAATATTTATTGAATGCTTACCATGGACGAGACACTGTGGCATTCCCTGGTGCTGTGAGAAAAATAAGAGTAGTGAAGACAGCTAAGGGAATAATGAAGCCTGATACTGGGCAGGGAGCATTCTGGATGGAATTAAGCACAGTGAGGATGGCAGTCCAAAAAGGACATTTAATTGAACTGGGGAAGTTCATGACAATTTTCCCAGAGATGAGTCTTGGAGGACAAATGGTATTTAGCTAGGTCTTCCCAGTTAGGGTTGAGTGTATTCCAGGCAAGAGAGGACAACATGTACAAGAGCACAACGTTTTGAAAGAACACTACATTTTGAGGAATAGTCAATAGTTGGGCATGTCTAGAGTGTGGAAAGAAATGAAGCCAGGAAAGGGTCTTGTAACACTAACATTTGTAACACTGAGTTCTTTGGACTTCATCCTGTAGCAATGGAAAGCCATAAATGATTTTCAGCAGAGGAATGAATGAAAAGATTAAAACTTAGAGCCTAGAAAAATCATTCTGGCAGGAGACTATGAATTGAAAAGGGGTCAGGGTCGATGTTCAATGCTAAACTGGTTGGGACAATGTTGTAATACCATGTTTCATTGTTTACATGTTTGTGCATATATATGTACTTGCTAACTTTATGGGTTTTTTTCTGAAACTGACATGAATCTTACAATGAATTTTATGTTATAATTTAATTGGCAGCATTTTTTTTCTCTCTTAATGGTCCCAAAATTCCAGTGTGTCTTATAACTGATGGCATCTCAAAATAGGTAAAATACAGTGGGTCCAAGCAAAGTAGGACAGTAAAGATGGAAAAGATTTGAGTGATATTTAGATTTGTATGTTTAGATTCTGATATTTAGATTATTGATTATTAAGTAAAAAAAAAAAGAAACGTGTAGAACACTATGTATAATATGCTGCAAGCTGTGGGAAAAAGTGTGTGTGTGTGTGTGTGTGTGTGTGTGTGTTGGGGGTAGAATACATATTAACACATATATTTCTAGAGATATATAAAATGTTTCTAGAAAAACACATAAACTAATAACAATGATTGCTTTCAAGAAAGGACATTTAGGGGCTGAGGGAAAATAGTGGAAGAAAATTTTTCCTTTGTGTTCTATTTTGTACATGATATATTTTGAACTATGTAGAATGAGGGGTGCCTGGGTGGCTCAGTTGGTTAAGTGTCGAACTCCTGATTTCAGCTCAGGTCATGATCATGTTCGTGGGCTCAAGCCTTGAGCTGGGCTCTGCTCTGACAGTGTGGAGCCTGCTTGGGATTCTCTCTCTCTCTCTCTCCCTCTCTCTCTGCCCCTTTCTGGCTTGCGCTTTCTCTCTCTCTCTCCCAAAATAAATAAATAAATTAACACAAAAATGATTAAAAAAATAAGAGATGTTTGGTAGGAATGACTGACAAATTTGTTGACAGATTGGTTATAGGACAAAAGAGAAAATTTTTTACATGTCAGGTTTTATTCTTTTAATGATTTCTAACTTTTTAAAATAGGTTTACTGAAATTTAATTCACAGGCCATAAATTCATCCATTTTAAGTGCACAATCCAGTGACTTCTAATAAATTTACTGAGCTGTATAACCATAAATGCAACATTTTTAGACCATTTTCATAATCCCAATAAGATACCCTTTGCCCATTAACTCCCGTCCTCAGCCCAGGCACAGGCAACCACTAGTTAACTGTCTGTTTTTATGACTCTTTTCTTTAGACAATTCATATAAATAAAATCATATAATATGTGGTGTTTTGTGTCTGGTTTTTTTCACTTAGTATAACTTTTTCTTAGGTTTATAAATGTTGTTTATATATAAATATATATCAACATTTCATTCTTTTTTCATGGCTGAATAATATGCTATTGCATGGATATACAACATTTTGTGTATCTATTCACCACTTAATGGACATTTCAGCTGTTTCCACTTTTTGACTATTATTAATAATGCTGTTAGAAGCATCGTGTTCAAGGGGCGCCTGGGTGGCTTAGTCGGTTAAGCGTCCGACTTTCGCTTAGGTCATGATCTCGCGGTTCGTGGGTTCGAGCCCCGCGTTGGGCTCTGTGCTGACTGCCATCTCAGAGCCTGGAGCCTGTTTCAGTCTGTGACCCCGTCTCTCTCTGACCCTCCCCTGCTCACGCTGTCTCTCTCTCTCCTAGAAATAAATAAAACATTAAAAAAAAAATTTTTTTTTTTAAAAAAGAAGCATCGTGTTCAAGTCTTCGTGTGGAAGTGGATTTTCATTTCTCCTCAGGAGACATCCAGGAGTAGGATTGCTATGTTGTATGGAAATTCATATTTAACTCGGCAAGAAACTGTCAAACTGTTTCCCAAAGTGGCTGTATCTCTGCACATCCTTATCAACAAGGTATTAAGGAGGGTTTCTGCCTCCTCATAAACTTACCAACACTTTTCATTGTCTTTGTGACAGACTTGATCCTAGTAGGTCAAAGTGGTACCTTATTATGGGTTTGACATGCCTTTCACTAATGACTTGTGATGTTCAACACATTTTCATGTGCTTATAAACCATTTATACATCTCCTTTGGTGAAATGCCTATTTAAATCTTTTTCCCATTTTATTTTATTTATTTATTTAAAAAAATTTAAAAATGTTTATTCAGTTTTTGAGAGACAGAGAGAGACAGAGCATGAGCAGGGGAGGGGCAGAGACAGAGGGAGATGCAGCATCTGAAGCAGGCTCCAGCACAGAGCCAGATGTGGGGCTTGAACCCACGAACCATGAGATCATGGACTGAGCTGAAGTCAGGCGCTTAACTGACTAAGCCACCCAGGCACCCCTCTTTTTCCCATTTTAAAATTGGGTTTTCTTCGTCTTAGTGAATTGTTAGAATTCTTTGTATCCTTCACGTTAATTTGACTAAGAAAAATTCTCCACCAGTAAGGAAACTCATTTCTCTTTCTCTTTCTGAAAATCTTTTAAATTTTTATACCTTTTAGAGGTACCCTTCAAAAGTCTGTCCGATTTATTTTTAGGATATTTCCATAAGAACATAGGGATCAATTATGAAAATTGATCATGTACAACTTTCTTTCCTTATTACAGACTCAATCAAGAGTTATAATATAAATCATTTTTAAAGTTTATGTATTTTGAGAGAGAGAAAGCATGAATGGGGGAGGGGCAGAGAGAGAGAATCTCAAGCAGGCTTCTCTTAGCATGGAGCCCAATGGGGCACGATCCCACGATCTCATGACAGCAAGATCACTACCTGATTCAATATCAAGAGTTGATGCTTGGGTTTGGGGGAGAGGGGAAAATGGGTGATGGGCACTGAGGAGGGCACTTGTGGGGATGAGCACTGGGTGTTGTATGGAAGCCAGTTTGACAACAAATTATATTTAAAAAAAAAAAAGAGTTTGATGCTTGACTGACTAAGCCACCCAGGTGCCCCTACAGTATCAATCTTTGTATTGCATTCATTTTTGTAGTACTTTCAAAGCTCATAACTATCTTCCTAATCACCTTCATGGACAGACTGAAAAGTTCAATCTAGTTGAACCATGTCTTACTTTATAGTGCTCTGTAGGATACTTACTGTCTGAATTGAGAAATAGGTAGCTCTAGAGATTTGATAAATGATCAAAGAAGTAGCAAAATTTAACAAAGTAAACACAGAGGCTGTGTCAATATCAAGTTATATCGCAGTTTCATCTGACATAAATACCAATCCTTTTAGTAAAAATATATTTTAGTGTTCTGGGATAAAATAAGCACAGAAAAATGGCTTTTGAATTTTAATTATCCCTAGTGAATAATTTTATTTTAATTTTCCTTCTAAAGTAATCACTCATCATACTGCAAAGTATCTGTCTGTAATCCTCTTCAAGACACACATGGAAACACACACACACACACACACACACACACACACACACGCTTGTGCGCACGCAACTTCTAGATTCCAAGTGGTCAGAGTCCAAATTAAGTTACCATATAAAGCTAAGACAAGAAGCCTAGAAGGAGGAAGGAGATATACTATCTCAGAGTTCAACAGAGTATTTCTCTCTGCCTACACCAATGCTGGGAAAGATTTTGAATGTAAGTGGTGTGGGCTGGCAGACCAGGTTGAGTAGGAGAAAAACAAGGCCTTGTTCTTAGTTTTATCTTGAACTGTTGGTGGCACATACTTTAATTTTTTTTAATGTTTATTTATTTCTGAGAGAGAGAGACAGCATGAGCAGTGGAGGGTCAGAGACAGAGGGAGACACAGAATCCGAAACAGGCTCTAGGCTCTGAGCCGGCTATCAGCACAGAGCCCGACGCGAGGCTCGAACTCACAAACTGCTAGATCAAGACCTGATGCTTAACTGACTGAGCCACCCAGGCGCCCCACATACTTTAAATACTGTTAGAAGGGTCAATGGACTCTCTGCAACTGGCCACTTGTGGTCATATTTCAGTCCTCAAACATATTTGGTTGGGCCTGCAGACTAAAGTTTGCATATTTGTTTTTTGAACCAACACTTAAAATGTAGGAGATTTAGGGGTACCTGGGTGGCTCAATCAGTTGAATATTTGACTCTTGATCTCAGCTCAGGTCATAATCTCACGGTTTGTGAGACTGAGCCCCGTATTGGACTCTGTGCTAATGGCTCAGAGCCTGCTTGGGATTCTCTCTCCCCCTCTCTCTGCCCCTCCTCTGCTCGTTCTCTCTCTCTCTCAAAATAAATAAATAAACTTTAAAAAATGGTCTCTCCCTCTTCCTCTTCCTTTTCTCTGCTCATGCTCTGGCTTACTCTCTCTTTAAAAATACAAGAGATTTAAAATAAAAATCCAGTAAAAAATGGGAAGATATGGCCATGCTGGGCTCATGTTTTCATATGGTAACAATCAGGGGGATCTGGGTTATAGATCCTTTGGCTAGGTCATTTGTTCTCATTTTTGCTAAAGACCACTTGTACTTTCTGTTGCTTCCCTGCCTCGAGATGGTCAATTTTAGTTAATGAAAAATTATGAGATGCTAAAACCATGAATTCCCTACTTGGACTGCTTGCTCGTTTCGTTGCTTCTTTGATTCCTATAAGGTATTTGAGTTTATAACTGTATTTGTTTTCTATCGCTGCTATAACTAAGTACCCAAACTTGCTTTAAAACAACAGAAAGGTCTTCACAATTCTAGAGATAGGAAATCCAAAATCAAAATGTTAGCAGGAGCTGTGCTCCCCACAGAGGCTCTAGAGGAGAATCCATTCCTCACCTCTTCTGGCTTTTGGTGGTTCTAGGAGTTTCGTAGCTTGTGACTGTACACTCCACTTCTGCCTCCATCTTTATGTAGCATTGTCCTCCACCCCAGCCCCCCTTCGTGTCTCTTCTCTGTGTATTTCTTATAAGGATATTTGCCATTGGATTCAGGGCCCACTTCTATCATCCAGAATGATCTCATCTCCAGATCTTTAACTTTTTCCAAATAAGGTCATAATCCCAGGTTCTGGATTAGGACATGCACATGTCTTTTTAGGGGCCCCAGTTTAGCTCTACACACTAAGCAAACTGGAGAATCTTGGAGGATATTCAAGTAGAATGGGGGAGTTGAGGCTGGTGCCATCCTTCAGGTTAAAGAAATGGAAGGAGGGAGAGATCACAGAGAATGATTTTGCTTCAATATTAGTGCCCCAAGGGAATCAAACAGCCTTAAGCTCTGGGATCCGCATACTTTTGCCAAGTTGAATTAGGAGAGACTTAGTTGCTGTGACCCATCAATTTCACCTTGGCTTAACTATACTGGTTTAATTGACCTTGGGCACAATTACCTTAAGTGGGTATACAATCTACTATCTGTTTACTGCTTTCAGTTATCTAAAACCATGAGAACCATCTAAAAACAGGAAATATGAACATGTTAATTAACTTAGAACTAAGACTCTCTTCTCTGTTAAATGGGGAGGTGGTGGGACAGGAGGTGTAAAACTAGGTCATGTATAAAACTAGGCGCTCATGGAGCTGAGACCAGCCACTGTGGAGCAGACAGCTCTGCTGGGTCTCATGGGCATCATCAAGAAACTGATCCTCTCAGAAAGCTCTTAGTTGTCTAATTTCATGCAAACATAGACTGTTAGGGTAGAAAGGACCTCAGGGATAGTCCTGGCCAAGCTAGAGCTAGATCTGAGGCTTCAGTTGGGGCAGTCAGAAATGTGGGGGAAATTGAAACAGATCAAACACCAGGGCTACAAACAACACATGATCCGTTTAGAATCTAGAAATGTTGCTAGTGCCTGTTTGCAAGTTTCTTTCTACATTGTAGTGTTTTCTTTCTAGAGACGATAAGCCTGTGTGTGTGTGTGTGTGTGTGTGTGTGTGTGTGTGTGTGTGTTGGAAAGGGGCACCCAGACAACCATGCCTAGGCCCCAAATATACCCAATCCCCCAAATATCCAAGCCTTCATCGGGCAATTATCTTGGTATCCCCAGAGACACATAGCTGGAAAAGTTCCTTGTTCCCCTGCAGAGATCTGGTGGGGATTTTCTTTGACGGAGCATAGTAACCAGGGCAGCCAGAAGCCCAACCAGGAGGCTAGTCAGAGGCTAACCCAAACAGCTCTGCTTAATTCTGGGCTACTCCTGGGGGCTGGTTGGCGGTGGGGGGGATGGCTGGCAAAGAGAAGTGTCTGACATTCTTGGGTGCTGACATCAAGCTGCAAAGCTGCTGCCCTCTGGTGAGTCAACAGCAAAAGGCCCACATCGTTCGAGAGCAGCTGCCCAATCAGAGAATGTGATGCCACGCCCCAGAAATCTTTCTAACCCTCAGCATTCTGCAGCCTTCAGACAACTCCTTTCAGAGAAGAATGCAGAAATGATTAAACTTACAAGAAGCATAGAAACTACAATAATAACAACAGTAAGACAAAGTCCACATTTGCTCTTAAAGCAACTTATGACTATAGACAGCCCACACCCGGAATTTTACTCATTTAATAAACACTTAAACTTTTACTTTTATGCCGAGGCTAGAGGTGCCTCACTGGTGCACTGGGGACTTCTGGATATGGAAATTAGGGTGTACTAGAATGACACTGGTACTCCGGGATGGCACTGACTTGCAACAGCAGCCATTGGAGCTCAGCCAACATATCCATAGCTTGTTAGCTGTTATAGTGAGAATTTTATGTATGTACATACGTGTAAATTCTACACTGAAAATGAAAATTAAGTGAGAATGAAGTGTAGGTGTCTCGCCTTATTAATGAAAATTATGCTGCTGTTTAATAATTTCTCCCAATTTCACTGGATTGAGCAGAAACCAGTGGGGAAATATCACACATGAGGCAAGAGGCACATTATTTGTTAAGTGCAGCATAAACCTGCTTGTCAGGTAAGAGCAGAGTCCCCTTTACAGCATCGCCACCATATGGCATTGCCGTATCATGGAGTCCATAAAGGAGACTGACATTGTAAAAGATTAACTGGGTTTTACTTGGCAAGGTCAGGCGTCTTGATGACAGGCTATAAAATAGTTAGATGAGGAAAGAGAATCTGCATTTGGAGGCCATGTCACATTTTGGCACTGGTTTTCCTTATAGTCTTAGAATCTGGTTTGGAGTGTCAGGAGCAGAAAGGCTCACTTGGCCAAGTGAGGATGCTCCCTGCAGGGCCTTGGGGACGAGGGAGTCTCAGAGATAACGGCTGGGACTGCTTCCCACAGGAGTGGAGATCTCTGTCATTTTACCCTCTTACACACTAGATCCAAGGAGCACACATACCTGTTCACCTTCCTTTGTTCCTTTATTCATTCGTTTGGTTGTATATTTAACAAAAATGTTTTTTGTCTACCTTAGGTGCCAGGCATTGAGAGCACACTGTTCTTGTTCAGAAGAGGAAACAAACAAAAGCGTAGATAATCTCAATGCAATATAATTAGTGCTCTAATTACAGCAACATGTATTGAACTTTTTTTTTAAGTTTATTTAGTTTTGAGAGAGAGAGAGAAAGCACCAGTGCAGAAGGGACAGAGAGAGAGGGACAAAGCGGTTCCCAAGCTGGGGGCTCGAACCCATGAACCGTGAGATCATGACCTGTGCTGCAGTCAGACGCTTAACTGACTGAGCTGCCCAGGTGCCCCCGTATATTACACTCTTATTAAATAGCAAGAACTTTGCTGGGAGCTACAAAAGAAGCCCACGATAGGGATTTTGCTATTACTCTCTTTTGTAGGCACAAAGGTTTGGAGAGATGAAAGTCCTGCAGTTTGAAAGCGGTGGAAAGTGGTGAACAAAAAAAATTTAAGCCTAGGCATTTTGACTAGAAGTTTGGGTCCTTAACCACTCACTTCCAAATTTGGGAAAGATGACTAAAACGACAACACCTACAATGACTCTTGAAAGCCAAGTGACTCTTTAAATGAGGGTGTGTGTGTGCTGGCTGGGGCTTCCTGGGCGGCTGGTGATTTGTAGGCAAAAGCAGTCGCTCCAGCGAAGAAGGCTGTGAGAGATGTGTTTGTCAGGGGAAATGAAAGTGATTAAATAGTGTCGGAGGTTTCCGTGGGTGATCTGGTTTTCTCTTAGTGCATAACAAAACACTCCAAAACTTAGTGGCTTCAATAATCACGATCATTGATTTCGTTAACAAATCTGCAGTTTGGGCAGGGCTTGGGGAAGAAGGCTCCTTTGCATTCCACGCAGTGACTGCCTGAGGTGCTTAAAAGATGGCTGGCGGCTCGAGCTCCTCAAGCATGTCCATCTTTATGTGATCTCTTCTGTGGTGTCTCAAGCATGGCAGTTTCAGGTAGCTGAACTTCTGAATGGCAGCTTAGGCCTCCAAAGGTGCATGGTCTAAAAGAGATGGCCAGACTAAAGCTTCATTTCCTTTTTTTTAAAATGTTTTTTATTTATTTTTGAGAGAGAGTATGAATGGGGGAGGGGCAGAGAGAGAGAGGGAGACAGAATCTGAAGCAGACTCCAGGCTCTGGGCTCTCAGCAGAGCCTGACATGGAGCTCAAACCCATGAACCGTGAGATCGTGACCTGAGCTGAAGTTGGACACTTAACCGACTGAAACACCCACGGGCCCCAGCTTCATTTCATTTTATGACCTAGGCTCGAATATCATGTGGCTTAACTTGTGCCAGACTCAATTGAGACAATCAAAGGAGTGCTGCCCCGGTTCAAGGAGAGATGACATAGATTCCACCTCTTGATGGAGAAGCGGCGAGTTTCCAGAAAAGGATGTAGGACCAGCAAGGTGTTTCAGCAATTTTAGGGGAAATAAGGTAGGATCAATGCAGCAGAGGGCAGTCATTCAAAAAACAGATTTGGAGTATGATGGACTTTGATTTTATCTATGGGCTCCACCACTTAGTAGCTGGATACTTTTTTTTTTTTAGTGTTTTATTTATTTCTAGGAGAGAGAGAGAGAGACAGCGTGAGCAGGGGAGGGTCAGAGAGAGAAGGAGTCACAGACTGAAACAGGCTCCAGGCTCTGAGCTGGCAGTCAGCACAGAGCCCGATGCGGGGCTCGAGCCCACGAACCGCGAGATCATGACCTAAGTGACAGTTGGACGCTTAACTGACTAAGCCACCCAGGTGCCCCAGTAGCTGGATACTTTGACTAAGTTGCTTAACTTTTTTTTTTTAATTTATTTATTTATTTTGAGAACGAGTAGGGGATGGGCAGAGAGGGAGGGAGACAGAATTCCAGCCAGGCACCATGCTGTCAGCGCAGACCCTGAATGGGGGGCTGGAACTCACAAACTATGAGATCATGACCTGAGCCAGAACCAAGCTGGACGCTTAACTGACTGAGCCACCCAGGTACCCTGCTTAACTTTTTTGAGTCTCAGTTTCCTTCTCTGTAAAACAAGGATGCCAGTACTGATCTCATGGAGTTGTGAATGAAAAAGAATATATGTAAATCCCTTGGCTTTGGGGTCTGGCACAAAGTGGGTCCTTCAGATACAAAACCTGGAATTACTGATGAGCTAATAGCAAAGATAGCTGGAGAGGAGGAAGCGGACAAGGTGGGGAGGGCTTTTATAGTGAATAGTAAGTTGGTAAAATAATAATAGCAATAATAGTCAAGTTACTGAACACTAGGCAGTGCTAAGCTCTTTAATTTTTAAAAATATTTTTATTTTTGAGAGATAGAGAGAGATAGAGCGTGAGTGGGAAGGGGCAGAGAGAGAGACACACACAGAATCCAAAGCAGGCCCCAGGCTCTGAGCTGTCAGCACAGAGCCCAATGTGGGGCTTGAACTCATGAACTGTGAGATCATGACCTCAGACGCTCCAAATTCGGCAGTGCTAAGCTCTTTAAAAGGAGTGTCTCATTGATCTTCACAATAAACCTATGATGAATGACTATTGTTACCCTATTTTATAGATGACGAAATTGAGGATCAAAGAAAATTTCCCAGATTGGCAAATAGCAAAGACAGGATATGAACCAAGGTAATTGTTTCGTTAGGGCCTGTATACTAGGACAGTTTGGATTTTGGCTACTTGGAGCCACTAAAGAATTTTTAAACTGGGCAGTCCTAGGGTTAGACCTGCTCTTTCAAAAGCAGTGTGGACTATGGATCAGGAGCTCTAATCGGGTGAGAAATATTGTGATTTCTGACATATTGCAGACAAGCGTAGTGTGGGAAAGGTGGAGGAGGTCCTGAGAAGCAAGTGGCAGTCATCCCTGATTACTGATTGGATGTGGAGAGAAAGGGAGGGAATTGCTGTAGCCATTAGTCAGTTTGGTGCAGGCACTGGCCTGTGCACAATTACTCAGGGCTCCAAGTGGAGAAAGAAAACAACCCCAGGGTGTCTTCTAACTTAACGCATATTTCCTAAGTCCTTGCGCTCTCAGTCTAGACTAAAAACAAACAACACAGACTCCTCTTGAAGCTCTCAGATCTCTCACCTTGCTATTCTAGCTTTCAGATTCCGAGCTGCCCTTCCTTTCCCACACCCCAAGCCCTCGGGGATTACAATGATCGTTTGTATGTACTAGGCAATTGTTCCTTCCACATCAGGGGCCTTGGGAGGATGACCTAAGGCTGCTTTCTGCTGTCTTTGCTTCCTCCACCCAGCACTGGAACTACACATACAATGTGCTGGTATCTGGTAAAGGATGACTGACTGGTGCTTTGATATGGCCTTCAGGCAGCCCAGAGTGGGGGGGGTGGGGGTGAGAGGAGGAGGGGTTTGTCTCCATCAGAGGTCCTTATTGACTGTGTCATGTAGTTTCATGGTGATGTTCCTTTTGAGGGACAATATGTGCTTTGAAGGACAGAGAAAGAATATGTGTTATTAGATACAGCATTCCATATCTCTGATAAGGGACTTTAATCTTAATGCTGGGTCAAAGTCTGAGGCACAACTGGCCTTTGATAAGAAAGTTACCTAAAACAAGCAACAAACCAACAGAAAACCCCCAAACCTAGTTTTTCTGACTATGAAAATATTTATTTTTTAAAATTATTTTATTTAAACTGGAATAATGTCTGAGATTAAAACAGTCGGGGCACCTTGGTGGCTCAGTTTGTTGTGTCCAACTCTTGATTTCAGCTCAGGTCGTGATCTCACAGTTCATGGGGTCGAGCCCTGTGTAGGGCTCTGTGCTGACAGTGCGGAACCTGTTTGGGATTCTCTCTCTCCCTCTCTCTCTGCCCCTCCCCTTCTCCCTCTCTAACTCTCTCTAAAAAAAATCGCTGTGATCTTGTCTGATAGACTTATTCATGATTATTTACTTGTTTGTGCCTTCCATCTCTTTCTTTCTGTTTTCCTTATAAAAGGATTAGTTTTTGAAAAGTAACTTTATTCTGATGCTACATTTTGAATAAAATATTCCCTTTCCCAGTGAACTATGGAGGCTGACATGTGATTAACAGCTTTTGTCCACTGACTGCTGCTTCTAGATACAGAGGGTGTTCCATTTAGCCCAGTGTTTCAGACAATAAATCATGTGAGAAGAAAGTATTACTCTAATTGTTTGAACACTGTCTATGCACATTTCTTGGTCATTCAATAGTTATTAACTTCACCTTTTGGCACCAGTCTCTGAAGTTATAAGCTGGTTAAGCTATACCAGTGCATAAAGTCACTCACTTTATGTAGATGCTCTCACAGTTTGGTCACAGTCCTGGTTTAGGATCTTAGATCTAGCTTCCTCTAGTGAACAGGGAGGCTTAAACTTGGCTTATGCGCTGAATTACTCCGTTGGAGAAATCACCCACTATACTTTGATTAAGTTGGACGTTTTTATTTATAAATAACAAAACAAGAGTTATTTTATAATTTAGAAATTTCCTTTAAAATGGGAATTTCCAATGAAACTCATTAAATTACTGAATGGCAGTGAGTAAATAACTGATGAGGTCATACTTTTCTTGTTATGAGCTACTACAAACACTGTGGAGTGGCAACGAATTAGAGTATAAAAATTAGACAAGGGGCTGGTTTCTTTTTCAGGTCACTTGTTTAAAAAAGCTCCCAAACCACTAAACATCATCCGCCCCCCCCCTCCCCCACCAAAGGCGTAGTTTGATAATCCAGGCTACTTTTCCATTAATGAAATCTTGCATTTAAGGGATGACTTCTCTTTTTTTCTCAGAAGGAAACTTCTACCTTGGGACAGCTTCAGCAACTCAACCACATTTTCCAGCATATAAAGCAAATAAGGGGCAATCATTTGTCAGTCATAAAGATAAGCCAAGGAATGGAAATAGTTTTGTAGGTCACGTCACCTGACAGAAACTTTGGACTGATCCTTTCCTGGTTCAGGAGTTCAGCCATAGACCTACTTTCCCTATCAGCTGGGCTCAAGCTGATAACATTCTGCAGCAAGCAAAGGTTCTTTATGAGCTCTTATTTAATTGTCTTGTGACAAAAAGGTGGAGGGAATTGTTTGTATGAGTTACATCTGCTTGGTAGTTATGTTCTTCTTCTGAATAAATCACTGTCTCCCATGATTGGACAGGGTAAATGGAATTTGATGAAACATTTTGCATCAGATTTCTAGTGCCTAGTACAGAGCCTTTATCCTTTATACCTGTGAGTACTTATTGAAGAAATAATTGTGAACTTAGCCTTAAATTAGTAACTGGCTAGGGATAAACATGATTTAAGAGAAAAATAAAATAATAAAGAGCAAGTATTGTACTCTATGCCCAGCAAGTGCATTAGATGCAGATGAGAAGAGATGAAAGTAAGGTTGAGATACATGTTTCTCTGAGGGGCACTGAGGTGGCTCAGTCAGTTAAATGTCAGACTCTTGATTTCAGCTCATGTCATGATCTCACAGTTCGGAAGACCCGTGTCGGGTTTGGGATTCTCTCTCCGTCTCTCTCTCTGCCCCGCCCTCCCTCTCTTAAAATAAATAAACATTAAAAAAAGGAAATTTCCCTGAAATTGCAGATGAGATATTTTCTACTCTTAGAATTAGCTTCTTCCCAGGAACTTGTCCCCTGTAGAGTTCATTCAGAGGTGTAACTCAAAAAGTGAAGTTTAGGCCTAAGTCTTTGGGAAGCTTCAATGGATTCCAGCTCTTAGGCTCCTTTGAAAGGAATGGAGTACTGTACTCTCCATACCTGATCTCATTCACTTCTCCTTCTATTCTCTTCTTCTGTTCTGTTTGGTCTGTGAACACCAATAGCAGAGCATTTTCTTCAGCTTCCATCCTAACTTCTGTTTTAGTCCTGACTCTACCACAAAGTCATTGTTGACCTTGAAGAACCCAAATAACCTCCTTTAGCTTTTCCTTCTTCAGTTGTAAAATAAATGGCTACATGTTACTAATTCTACAATTCTCTTATTTTGTGAATAGACCCCAGATAGAATAGATTGAAGCTGACACTTGATCCATTGTTTATTATTTTCTCTCCTAAAATGCAGATATTAATCAATCCTTTTTTCTTTAAATGTTGGGCTAATTATGTGATTACTTTGCATATCCACTGAGTGCCTGATGTTAACCAAGTAATTCTTGTCTGTGGCTGCGAATCTGAGAATCTCTTCTGGTACTATCCCTTAGATGAGTAAAGGTTGAAAACCATCAAGTTTCAATCTCTAATAGAGCTGTGGTTCTAACAGATTTTTCAGGCATCTTGGAACACAACGGTGTGTGCACAGATGAAGACATACTTTTTGGTAGTTTCTTCTTCTAAGTGGTACAAATATCTGCATGCCATTACGGCTCCTGTCATTTATTGAGAGCTTACTGTATGCTAGACACTGTCACTAAACATCTATAGTCTTATTTAATTATATCAAATAATAGTAGTTAGTTATTGTAATAATTATTTTTGTTTTAAAATTATCATATGTAGGGGCACCTGGGCAGCTCAGTTTGTTGTTTCTGACTCTTGATTTCAGCTCAGGTCTTGATCCAGGATCCTGAGTTCAAGCCTCATGTTGGGCTCCATGCTGGGCATGAAGTCTACTTTAAAAATATAAATATATGTATAAAATTATATGTAAGTGAATTAAATATATATGCATAGAATTAGAAAGCAAGCATCCTATATGCATTTCTCAGTTTAAGAAATACAACTTTTTCAGTCCTTAAATGTCCCTGTGTGTCCTCTCCAGTCACATCCCCCTCTTACTTCTAGAAGTAACTACTATCCTAAATTTATGTAAACTATTACCTGCTTTTCTTTACTTTTGCCGTCTGTGTATATATTCCTGTGTACATAACATATATGGTTTAATTGTATTTGTTTTTGAACTTGATGTAAATGGAATCTTACAGTGTGAATTCGTCTAGAACTTACTAGTTTCTCAATATTTTATTTTGAGATTTATCATTATTGACATGTGTAGATGTAGTTTTAGTCACTGTTATTGCTGAATAATATTCCCATTGGATGATTTTGCTATAATTTATTCTACCATTGGTAGATGTCTGGGTTGTTTTTACTTTGTTTATTTTTGCTGTTATGAACAATATGGCCTTGGATATTTTTATACTAGACAACAGTTAATATTTTTAAGAGAAAACAAAATAAAATTTTTCTGTGTGAGTCACCTCTCTGTTGGTTACAAGTGACTAAACCCATCTTGAACTAGTTTAGGTGAAATGAAAAATGCTGAACACTCAAACCCCCATGGGAGCTATAGGGATGCAGATGGACTTCCTCAAAAATTGAAATAAGAAGTCAAAATCTCCCTCAGGGGTCCCCCTCAAGCTCTTGCTTCTGCTTCCTCTCTGTGTTGACTTTCTTCTCTTTCACCATAGATTGGCTTCTTCTAGATGGCAAGAAACATTGCTGTCAACATTTTCCAAGTTCCACATCAAAAAGATCTCATACAGGTCTTTGGACCTAATGTAGTGTCAGATATGCAAATGAATAATTCTCACCTCCACCCCCACTGTTATAGCCACTTCTATCATGACTTGGTTATTCTCAGAAAGTTCCCTTTTGAATATTAAACTCCTCAAACTTCTTCTTTTATGATCACCCATTACTCTGCCTCTTAGTATTAGATCAAATGGTCTTAAATGTATTAAAAGGCTTAATTCTCCCTGTCCCTCAACTAGATTCACACCTGGATCACTGTGTTAGTTTAGGTCGTCTGAGAGGTGCTAAATGAGATTAGGCCTGAAGAGATCCTTTGAGGAAAACCTTACAGGAGAAAATGAGGAGGGAGCTGGAGGAGGCTTTTGACCTCCTCCAATGTAGCACTGATCCCCATAAAGGACAGAGGGAAAGAAGGCAAGGAAGAAAGGCCTTAAGATTTCAATTCTAAGGAAGTTCTGGCAAGGCTAACTGGGAGTCACATCAGAGGTCTTTCAGGAACAGGCCTGCCCTTAGTAGCCCTGCCATGCTTAGTCATGGCTGGGAGCAGCCACAGAAAGCACAGCCTCAGAACAAATGTGGTGATAGATCTCAGAGGGCAGCAGCTGGGACCACTGGTCTATTATGCTTCCCACAGTGGCCACCATAATTACTACTCCAGCAATCTTTTTTGGTACATTCATGGGATAACGGTCTTCTTTTTCATGCCTTCAAATGCCAGGTCATTGAAAGGGCTGATTATTCAAATTCATGTGGCATCTCTGACTGAATATATTACATTCATTACTTTTATTTTATTTTATTTTATTTTATTTTAAAATGCTTTTACTAATTAACTCAATTCACCCTCACCATCCTGGTTGCTTCTTTTGTCTTCTTGGTAATGTGTGCCATGATGGTTTGGATCCTGAACCTCCATTCCTCAATGAGCAACCCATAGTAATTACCAATTCCTGATTGCAGAAATTTATTAGACAAAGGAAACATCATTGCTAAAACCAAGGTTTGGATTCCAAATGCTTTCATGATTTTACTCAGTGGATCAAATGGACAACTCATCTGAGTCATAAGGACTCTTTTCCTTGGTGGATTGAAATTGGACTGGAAGAAGATTAACATCGTGTTGTTTATGACTCCTTTAGAGTGGTTCCTGCTTGTCCTTCTAAGTGGGAGAGAGAGTGGGGAAGGGCATCATTGGAGTGACCATATACTATACAAATGGAGAGGGAGCATGAGTAATACTGCCTGGACAACATAGTCATAACCAGGATGGTCCTGAGAAAACTGAGTTATATGCTCACTGTACGTTCTCTCCTCTCAGGGGCCAGTAGAGCTTATACCTCCCACCTTGCCAAGCACATGGAAAAAAAAAAGAGAGCAGTGAAATGATTTAAAAGAGATGTCTGAAAAAAGAGTGATATGGAAAGATGTAACTTTTAGCCTTTTTTCCTTTTCAAAACTTGACACCTCTTAGGACTTAAGGCTCACTTAGGTGTCTTTATTCCAGAACTCTTCCTCCCTGGGGTAAAGATGGGGCGAGGGTAATAAGGGATGAGTAAGGGCTGTTCTCCCTTCAAGGGCCCTCTAGAATTATTTCTAGATGATTATCAGCTTGGATCATAGGTACTTGGGGATTCTTGGTGGCTTTCCAAGGTAAACAGGACACATCTTCTTGAAGGACAAATTTTTTTCCAACAATTTGAGGGGAAATTTCTTTTATGCTAAATCAAACCCAGGAATGTGAGTATTAGAATACAAAATTCATCTGGATTTTAAAAACATAACATGTAAGGGGCGCCTGAGTGGCTCAGTCGGGTAAGCATCCAACTCTTGATTTTGGCTCAGGTCATGATCTGATGGTTTGTGGGTGAGAGCCATGAGTCAGGGTCCCATGCTATCAAGCTAGGAGTCTCTCTCCCTCTCTCTCTGCCCCTCCTCCACATGTGTGCTCTTATGCTCTCTCTCTCAAAATTAATATTTTTTAAAAATTAAAAAAACCTGATAATAAGTAAAAGATATATTGTCCTTGGGGACCACTTTATACTCCTGTTCTGAGCCCCCCTCAAGTGTTGTTATTCATTATTCTAAACTATTAGTTATATCTTCTTGGAAAAGTTTGAAAACAACTACCTACAAAATTAGGGTGTGTCATCAACATTCTCTTCATCTCTTTCCAAACTTGAATGGAATGAAAGTTGACATTACCAGCTCTTTACTGTTGTGACAGCCATCTGATGATGTTATTGTACTTGATAATTCAGACTGCATTACCCAATGTGTAATAAGACTCAAGGCAACCAGAACTCCCTATGATAAATGGAAATGAGCTTTAAGTAGGTGTGGAGATGAACCAGGATTTTTTCCTTCAACAGTCTTTATTGAGTGCCTCCCATGTATTGAGAGCTCTTCTAGAAACTGTGATGAAGCAGTGAACAAAACAGATAAAGGCCTTCTTCTCCTGTAGTATAACAGATCTGAAGATTCCAACAGTGCTTTAACTTCTGGGAAGAAAATAACGCAGGAAAGTGGTTACAACCTGCTTGGTGTGGGAGACATTGATGACTTCTTTGAGGAAGTGACATTTGATCTTAGACCTAAAAAGGAGAGGAAGCAGTCAGAGGAAAATGAGGGAAGTAGCAATGGCAAGTGCAAAGCACCTGAGACAACATGACCCTTTTGAGGAACAGAGAGAAAGCCAGCGTGTGGATGAGGGGGAGACTGGTTGGAGAGAAAGTCAGGGAATAAGCCATATGGGGTTCTATAGGTCATGAAAAGGAGTTTGGCTAGTATTCTAACTATACTGAAAAATCACCAGAGGGTCTTAAGCTGGGAAATGTCAGCACTGTCCAGATTTAACCAAATAGTAAACCATCTCTTCCTGAATAACTTGGCTAAAAAGGATTTTATAGCTATGGATATATGTGGAGATCAAACAAAACATGGAAGAGGGGCCTCAACAATTGACCTCACTTAAACATGAGAGGAGGACAAAATGGTGGCCAAGAGTGTTAAAAGGATTTAGGGATTATGGCTTTTAATAATGAATGAAAGTTTTAATTTTGTTATATGAAGAAAAATGTTTTGTCTGTCATATATTCCAGAAGGAATTCCCATTCAAAGTAACTGAAAAAAGCCTTGGGTATGTACAACAATAAGCCTTTTAAGACACATATGGAAAATTCATCTATTTAGAGCTTGATTTTTAAAGATCTCAGACTTTATTATATCTAATATGTGATGAAATTTTGTTTATAATTTAACCTCATTGAGTCAAAAAACACAAGAAGCTTAGGGAATATGAATAACATTTAAAATGTCCAGTTAAGTGGCTTTAAAGTCATGTATTAGCACAGTGTTTCTTTTATGACAGCCCCTCCACCCCAAACATTGAAATGACAGGGGGCAGGGCGGGACCTCAACCTGGAATGAAAACAGTGCAATCATGTTTCCAAGGAAAGAGAAGTGAAATAGGAAAAGAAAAACAAAAATCACCAACTCATTTGGAAGCTCATGAAAGGCAAAGAAGAGTTCTCACATCTCAGACCGATTTGCCTCCACGTGTGAATCATTTAACAGGAAAAAACACTGGACTGACTCAGCTTGAGCAGGCCCTTGTTGTCCCTGCTGGGGTCCTCACTTGGTGTGGCCCCTGCCACTCTCCTCAGACCTTGCTTCTCTCCTGTCTTCTCACTGTAGGGAAACAGGAAGTCATGTTGATTAATAAGACTGCCTGGGATCACACCCAAGGCAATGTCAAATCTTTACCTCTTCAGGGCTTGGGAAGAGGTGCAAAGATCAAGGGTAAGCTTTTAGATAGAGTGAGAGGCAAGGCCAGAACTCTGAAAAATCAACTGACAGCCAACATTGACGTAGGCCCCTACAGTGACCGATATCTGCCGAAATGAAATCTCAGTGTCTCCCGACTCTCTGAGTGAGGCTTTATCCCTTATAACAGTGACACAACTGGAGCCTCAATAGAAAAGGAGCTTGCCTGAGATTATAGGGTGAGTGGTACTCAGATCTGGACCTTCTAACCCCTAGGGTTGTGCCATCTTCCATTTGTCATGCCTCCTTGACAGATATGGGTATAACATAGGGGAGCATTGCCCAAGGTGGGGTCTCCTAGCTTCCTTGTTATAAGCCACTATCCCCCTTTGCCTTTCAGTTGTGTTTTCTGGCCACCTACAATTAATTCCTGTAATGGGATCATCCCACCCCACTGTACTTCACTCCTTCTCAACCGGGAGAAAGTACCTAAAGATTATTGCCCTGAGGGGCATAATGAGCTAAATGGGTGTAACCCAGTCTTAAAAAATCTTAGCGATGTCAATAAGCCACTTGAGACAACAAGGCACCTGTTGTTCTGTCCTCATTCCTTATCAGTCCTTGGCTTTGGGAAGAGGAACTTTCTGGAAAGAGAAGGACTTTTGTGGGGTTAAAAAGAGGAGGAAGAGTTATGAATTCAGGCTCTGAAACAAATCAGTGACAAGTCATTCTGTGCGCTGACAGTTCTTGGTTGGTTTTTTTTTTACCTTTTCATTTTTTTTACCTTTCATTTCTAACTCATGAATTCATTCATGAGTATTCATCTCATTGTCAGATACTTTGACTAAAAGTCATAGAAAGAATCAAATGTAATCCCTTAAGTACACTCACCACAAGTCAGCTCCAGCCATACCACAAATTCTCAGCATAATTCCAACTCAAGTGTTGTGTGTGATCAATCCATTAAGTAAGTGAAGTGATCCTACAGAGGAAATGTATTTGATCACTGTGGCTTTGATTTTCTTAGCATATACAGATCGCATTCATTTTCATCACACCAATTGCTTGGTACAGAATTGTTTAAATGGATTGGGAAATTTCATGAAAACTGTTAAACTAAATGGTTCCTGCTTATGGGCACACACCTGAGTATCTTACCATTTTCCAGAAGCAATCAGAAACCTGCTTTGAAAAACCATGGGCATTGGAGTTTGGCTGCTGGGGTGTGGCTCCTCATGCTACCATTGTTTTTTTGTTCTATGACAGCAAGAAAGTTACAAAACATTTCTGTGCCTCAGTTCCCTCATCAAATATGGGTATAATAATTGTGCCTGCCTCACAGGATTATTTATGAGCTCCAAATACAGTAATATATAGTGCACCCTGCCTAGCAGCTAGTATCTATCTCTTGAAGTGACAATGAAGAAGATAATGTAGATGTATCTTTAAGAAAAATTTTTTTTATTTAGGTTTATTTATTTATTTGGGGGGATGGGGCACAGAGAGAGAGAGAATCCTAAGCAGATTCCCCACTGTCAGTGGAGAGCCTGATCCAAGGCTTGAATGAACTCACAAACCTTGAGATCACAACCTGAGCTGAAATCAAGAGTTGGATGTTTAGCCAGCCCAGATGCCCCTAATGTAGATGTATCTTAACATATAATTATAATTTCACTTATTTAAGGCCAAATGTTCCTATTCAGTGGAGTTTGCCAAACACAGTAAAATATTTGGGATCTCAAGACCATGACTTCATTGCTCCCTCACTTTCATGCTACTTCCTTTGAATGGGCAAGCAAGTCTGTTGACTGACTGGAGACTTCACAGCAACGTACATTCTGCTGACTTCACTTTGCTGTGCCCTCAGGGCTAGCAGCCATCAAGTGAGTGAGCAACAAAGTATGTTGGTGGGAAATAAATGAGGAAGAACAAGAACAAAAAAAGTGCCCTGAGCTCATTCAATGACAATATTTATTATATGGAACAATGATCATGCTTTAGACGTGTTTGTTTGGTTACACTGTAAATATGGAAGAAATGTTATTGCCCAATAGCTGTCTCAATCACTTACTGGGTGGACAGGTGAGGTAGAGCTGTCTCAGGGTGCCTTTAAAATACAGTAACATTTTTGCACTGAAGCTTTTGTGATGAGTGCTGGATCAGGTCAGTCATGAGTGAAAAATATTGCCATCTATAGGCCAGTTGTTATGATAAAATACCTCATCCTGTGCTTGGCACCATTTATGCAGAACTTTCAGTGGGTTTAAGATTGAGCAAATAAGTTAAAATGACAACTAACACCCCAATCCTAGTATATTGCAAATTTCAGAGAGACAGCATGGATGGAGCTTGAGCACGCGCTCAAGCTTTGGGATCAGTCAGACTTCCAGTCTGGTTTCAAGTTAGTAGCTATGTGACCTTGGCACTCGTATTGAACCTCTATGAGGAAATTATCTCAGAAATATGGGTAATAAAACCTTCCACCCAGGTTGTTGTGAGGATTGATATTATAATGATCTATATCATAGATACTCAATAAATATTATTGCCTTGTTTTATTCTTTGCCTGTCCCTTTGCAGTTTCTTAAGTGCCATTTGGGAATCCAGATTTATAAGCCTGAGTTATTTTGCAGATAGCCAACCAGATACTGGACAAGGCATAAGCTATTTGAGGACTTTGGATCTCTCTGCTAAATGGAGGCCAGGGCCCAGAGTCAGTATTTATACTTTGCAGTATATTGGTCAGCTCTTTGAGCAAGTCAGATATGCTGAGAGCATGGGATACTAATGTTTCCTGATGAACTACTGCATATGGATGTGCTTTGTAAACTCTCAAGGGCTCTGGGACTATACAGTTATCACTGTCACTGTTGGAAGCACTGAATCCTTTGTCCTTTTCATTTTTCAGGTTAGGAAATTGAGACCTGGAAAGATGAAAAGTGATTTTCCTGAGCACATATATTGTTATCCTCTTCAGTGTCACAGTAGCAAACAGTGCTTGCCTGATGCCAACTCCTGATATAGATCTAGGCACTGTCCATGTATTACTGGTAATCATGAAATCTTCATAACAGCCTTATGAGGTGGTTTCTATTATCCCCATCTTACAGATGAAGACATAGAAGCGCAGAGAGGACACACAGCTATTAAGTGATAGGGATTTGAACCTTAGCAGCCGAACTCCACAGTAGTCATTTTGACAACCATCTATAAATATGCACATAAAAAATAAAACTGGGCTCAGATAATGAATACAATTCTCTTTATGTCTGATCCTTCCTTTTTTCACTTCATAACACATTTTGATTAATTTATTAGCTTTTGAGACTGTTATGAAGATCAAAACAATGTGCAGAAAATGTATTGGTTACATAAAAAGAGGAAATAGCTGCTAAGGTTAACCAAAATAATCTTAAGGAGCTTTGAGATAGTCTTCTATGAGGTTGATGATGACAGAGGTGAAGAGTGGGTAGGTGGTTTGTTCCAAAAGAAATACAAGACATATCTCTTACAGCCTAGATGAGGGGACATGAAAACAGAATAAAGTTCAGGAGAAGCTGGGGGAGAGAGATGAGTTTACACTGAGAGGGTAAGGGTTCAGGCGACAGACGGGACTGAAGGAGGCCTCAGGGGTATGAGAAGCTAGAGCTAGCAGATGCTATGGTGAGAATGACCAAGGACCCACAAATAATGTCAGATGAGAAATGGATAAACAAAGAAAAACAAAAACACCAAGGCTGCTCAGCTGGGAGAAGAAAAGAGTTGGAGAGATGTGGAAGCTCACTTTTAATGTTTTAGGGTTGTCATATGGCAAAGGGATTAGATTTATATGTATTATTCTAGAAGGAGGGAAGGTGTACACAAGTAGAGGGAAGAAGATCTAAAACCAAAATAGGGAGGAACTTCCAGTATCAAATACAATACCAGCATTTCAGCAGCAACAACAGAAGGGATTATTTTCACAATTATGTGCTCTTGGTCACTGCAAAGACATATACAAGCAAAGGCTGCATTACTGGTAATCCCATAAAGGGAAGCAAAGTGCACAGCACAACAATAAATATTATACTATGTTCCCACTTCATAAAACTTATATGTTACATATGCAGACAAAAATACAGCAAACTCCTAAACACTTGCCTTATATAGTCATTTTTTTCCAGTTTTTAAGGAACATATATTGAATAATTTAGGGCAAACTGCAATAATTTTTTTTAATTTGGCAAAATTTAGGAAGTTTAATTACATTTTCTGAGGTCACAACTGAAAGCCAAGATTTGAATCCATTTCAAGTTCAGTCTTTATTTCTGGGAACCAGAATCCCACTTTTTAGGGAATTAAGAATCCCATTTTGTTTAGGGAGTAAACGAAATGTAGAAGTAGTGGGCATAGACTATTAAATTGTAGATTAGGAGCTTTTAAAGTAGCAAGCAGCAGATTTCGGGAGTGTGACTGGAAAGTGACAAAGAGCACAGTTGAGTCAGTTGGAACTGAATGGTGACAAAGTAGGTTATTGGAGACAGATGACCACACCTTGGCAAGTGGCATATGTGGAATAAAGATCAAGTTGCTGCCTCTCTCTTTAATTTAAAAGCCCTTTGTACTTGACAAAAAAAGGTCCCCAAACCAATATTATGCTTATTTCTATGTTTGAAGCTATTTTGATTTTTTTAGTAACTTCTTATCATTTTGCGGGATTGATTCTTTTGGAATGAAATTTCTTTTCTTTTCTTATGTAAGCTAGATTATATTTGGGAATAGATTCTGTGGTTCTGGCTACTTGAGTGTGGAATGGAGTCTAGCCACGTTTGGGGCCAGAAGTGGTCTTAGCTGAGTTAGAACCTGATAACATTATTTGTACAAGTGTAGTCTGCCTCCAAGATAGAAGGAGGTGTTTTATGACCACAGGCTTTATGAATTGTAGGTATAAAATAATCAATCTTTTAAAGCAAACATAACACAATGTGTATATACAAATGTGAATTGTCCTTCAGAGCTGTGACCCTTGCAAACTTTTCATACCTACTGGTATAAAACATATTTAAACCTACCAGTGGAAATATCTTTCAGAGCCAATTTATCTTTCTCTCTCTCTCTCTCTCTCTCTCTCTCTCTCACACACACACACACACACATTATTTTACAGTATACTTTATTTTTGGGGCACCCGTGTGGCTTAGTTGGTTGAGTGCCCAACTCTTGATTTCAGTTCAGGTCATGATCTGATCATGGGATCAGCCCCGTGGGATTGAGCCCTGTGTTGGCTCTGTGCTGAGTGTGGAGCCTGCCTGAGATTCTCTCCCTCTCTCTCTGCCTCCACCCCCTCCCCCCAATTGCACTCCCTCTTCCTCTCTCTCAAAATAAATAAACATTAAAAAAATAAAGTACACTTTATTTTTAACAGAAAAGATTTTATCTTGCTTGATAACCAATTTTATTTCCCAGAGGGACTGGCTATGGACACCTCTTGGCTGTCGGAAAAATCAAATTCGTCATTAGAAGACAGAGTGTTACCCCTGAAGAGGTAAAAAAAATAACAGGGTGCTGACTCAGAAGACCATACCCAGAACTCCAAAGTATTTGAAATACATTGGCTGAGACGACTGAATGATTTGCTCATCATTCGCCAGTTGCTGGAGAGAGCCGGAGATATGGCTACTGGACTAAGTTGAGAGATACCGTAGAAGAGAAGAGGAGCCTGAGAAATTTCTGCAAGTTCTAACAGTTATAGCAGCTTCACTATGGGGAGACAGGCTGGTGGGACAGGAAGGACCCCTCAGGATGTAGATCATGGCTGGTACTTTCATTGTTCTTTTTCTGTATTCTTCACTATACTTATTATCATTTTACTGAGGTTAGATGTTGCTTCGTCAGGCTAACTCGAACCACTATGTAATTCCTAAAGGGGATTTTGATAAGGTTTCCAAGCAGCATTGCACAGGTTTTTCATGTTCCTTGCCCTCATTATTTTACAATCTGACTTGAAGTCACTGCCCATCTTGGAGTTTCAGGAGAGCAATTGGAAAAGGGCAGTCTTTAGGTAGCAAAAGTCTTCCCTGTCTAGTTTCTGGTTCAGAGAAGTACAAATATCCAATTTTTGTGTATATCATCTGTAGAACCAGGCTGACTTCAGAAGCAGATGATTTTTCCCTTTCATCTCTAATAAATAATGGTGCTTAGAGCAATGCGTGTTTACTGGTGACAAATTCCACCAATGGGTGTGGTTGAAAAGCTGAGCACTGTGGACTGAGTGGCTTCAGCTATTGTCTACAGCATTTCCTCTCTTGTCTCGGAGGTTCCTGCCTCCTCCAGCAAGGGCATTTGCAGGTCCAGATAAATGTCTGGGTTTTCTTACTCAAGGATTAGGAGGCGAGGGCGGCGGGGCAGTGGCGGCGGCTTTCTGGCAAGGATTCCTCTATGGGGAAAGTCTGTCTTTAAAACAAAGTAAACTGGGGCCACCCATCTCAGCAGCTAAATGATTTCCTTGTTGATAGGAGGTGAGGACAAGAGGAATAGCTCTGGGAAAAGAAACTGCGAGGATAGAAAGGAAGAAGAAAAATAAGGAGGGAAGCGTTGAGGAAGACTTATGAGCCAGAAGAAATGTAAAGGTAGACAATTTGCTTTTTCAGTTTGGCACGGAGACAGGAAGATAATCTCTTGTCCTCAGTTAGTAAAGCCCTGGTGTCTGTTACTCCCCAGGAGCATCAGCGAGGATGCTGAGCCCCTAGGTAAAGATAGCCAACTCGAGTGAGGGTTCCAAATCCCATCATGTGGTGAGAGGCTGAAAATTCTCAGGGCCAGAATAAATACCTGTAGTGTGCACATAAGAGGTGGTGTCCTCAAATAGGATGAGGGCATCTGGCCATCTTTTGTTATGGGTGTCTCTCTGTAAATGTTGTATGGTATCAGCCCAGTTCACCTGATTTTTTTTTTTAAACAAAACTGCGGGCCATCTTTGAGAAGAACTCAACCTAAACAATGGAAATACGTATATACTCAACTGTGCATTGAATTCGCACATAGCAAAGGCAGCGCACACCACAGAGGGGGTCTGACACCAGCAGCCGCTTGTCCTCTATCCCAATCCACTAGGATTATGATAAATGAGGTCGGGGGAAGGCTTGGTCTGAGTTATTCCGTTGTGTGTTTGTTTCTTCCTGTCCTCTGGATTTTGAGTCACCTGCTGCTTTGTGGTAGTTAGCAGTGTGCTGGGTCACATCCAGCACTGTCCAGGTTCTATGGGTCACTTTCTTGAATCAAAGCTGATTTTCCACGGAAGAGAATGCTGTCTCCGGCAATTGTTCAAAATGTAGCATCTCAAATGCAGACCCTTCAACTGTGTTTACATGCCTTGTGCAGGCTCTTTTCTGAGCTTTCAATTCTTCAGAGGTAGAATATGCTGGACATGTGATTCTTGTGTTATTCAAGGGTGATTGACAAATCACCTTGACTGATATGCGGACACAGCTTGCCTGTCGCTGGGGCTGTGGTGGCAAGGGCTTTAGACACATGTGACTTCTGATGGAAGGAAACGGTTTCTTACCGAGAGTCACCCAGTCCTTATATCCCTCCAGTCTGTCTGTGAGTTCCATGTTGCCTTCATGATTGCTCAGCTCTGCTGAATACTGTTCTCTTGATATTTAGTTAAGATTTTGCTGTTGTTTGAAACCCTAGAAATGTGTAATCGCTTTGTCTCTGTCTCTTACACATACACGTATAACAATGAATGACTCATAAATATGAAAAGTAAAATTTTGAATTTTAACTCAGAAAAATCAACATTATTGATAAGGTACTAGCATCATAGTTCTAAAGTGGAAATTCATGAAGAAAATAGATTCTTAGGCACTTACTAATACCAGGGATATTTTACCAGCATTTTCTCACTTACCTCCTAACAACTTTTAAAGGCAGGTATGCCTTATCATAGCAATCAAGCAACAGTAACTTGCCAAGGCCATCATGGTAAGCATGGGGCCAGGCCAGAGGCCTGCTGTCTTGGACACCTGACGTCCCACACTGTTAATTATTCTCTATGCTGAGCTTTAGCTACTTTGCAGCTGTTTGTTGCATTAAATTCATAATCCTGCTTTCATCATAGTAAAAACAGTAATAATCACACAACAGAACTATTTGCAGTGGCCTCTGGCCAAGGCCATTTGATCCAGAGTCAAAACCTTATATTTGTATAGTGCTTTTACTTTGTCAAAATCTAATAAGGGTGGTTTTTGTATCTGAGGACAATCAAACTGATATCTGTTTAGTATAGTGACATATCAAATTATTAATTGCATATGTTTTAGTCCATTTCTATGCTTATCATTCTCTATGTTTTAGAAAGTTGAGAGCTCAAAAATCCTTTTGAAAAATTTCTTCTCCAAGGACAGGAGATGATTAGGTGTCCCTTTCGAAGGCAATGCTTCTTAGTGAGAGAGTGGAGATGAGATTTCATGTCCCTGAGAGTTTATTTTCCTTTCTAATAACACCACACAATCTGGTGTCTATCTAAAGACATGGGTTCCTTGTCTATAAATAGCCCTACTATTATTAATGTGCACTGACTGGATATGCCAAGATTTTACTGGAGTTTTGGAGAACTGAAAAGATTTCGGAGTTATATCTAGAAAGCCTTTGGAGTTTTTTCAACATGTTATATGACTGGCAGCTGAAAATATGACAAGAAGGAAAGAAATGAGAATGCATTGAGAATCTGTTATTTGCTAGACATATCAGTAGGCACTTTGCCTGTAATAACCTTGTGAAACTGATATTAACTCTACGTTGTAGGGGATGAAAGGCCAGAGAAACTCGTAATTGCTCCCAAATTGTTCCCTCAAAGTGTTTGAATCTAGTCTGTCCAATACCGAAGCTTTTATACTTTTTATTTCTTTGCCTCCATGTAGTTTGAAAAAATCAAGCACATCACATTTCATGCCTGGACCACCTCAGCAAGAAGACTGGGCACTCACTAAAGTAACACACACTAAAAATAAACACCCCTCTTCCTCCCACGAGCTTCCCAAGGTTGCAGAGAGAGACACCAGAGGTCTCCTAAGCATAGGAATGCTGCCTACAGTAATCTGACATCAGAGGCTACCATTCAGATAATCTTTTTTTCTTTTCTGAGTGTGTCTGTCTGATCTTATGTATATTTTTGAAGTTTTTTTGTGAGGGAAATTTTCAAGCATACACTAAAGTAGAGAAAATAGTATTTTGAAACACTGGGTACCTAGACCTGGCTTTAATAATTTCTGCCTTGGGGCACCTGGGTGGCTCAGTCGGTTAAGCATCTGACTCTAGATTTTGGCTCAGGTCATGATCCCAGGGTCATCTGATGGAGCCCTAGGTTGGGCCCTGTGCTGAATGTGGAGCTTACTTGAGGTTCTCTCTTCCTCTCCATCTGCCCCTCCCCAACTCTCTCTCTCTTTCTCTCTCTCTCAAAACAATAATAATAATAATTTCTCCCTTAGCTTTATGCTCTCTATAGATTGGCATAAATTATGGTGTGTCTGTATTTGGTGGTGAGTAGATAATGGACCATACATATGCTTTTACCTTTTAGGCCTTAGTTCTTATTCCAGTACAGGGTACAGGATGGATATTTTTGTACTTTGTACTTTGGGATAACCCATAGTCTTAATGTGTTATCAGTAATTACATCCTTTATTTTTTTTTTTTTTATCAGTAATGACATCTTAAAAAGCTTAATGAGAGACAACAATAAATCAGCTATCAAAGTAAGGTACAGTAGGGATATAAATATTTCACCTTGGAAACAAAGCAAGGTCAGGAGAAAAGGGTGAGGACTCTGAAGATTAGGAGTGTGAAAACAAAAGGCCATTTGAAGCCATTCTATTCCCATGGGTGCATGGATGTTTCTTCCATTCAAGGTTGTTGGGAAGAGCACTGATAGGGCATGGCCATCAGGATAAGATCACTGGATTACCTGAGAGACATAATTGTCCTTTGCCACATGGGGCGTTTGTCTTTGATATTGAAGTTCATCTACCTTGAGGGAAATGGAGACTCAAGGAAAGAAATGTGTTATACTGTCGTTTTTCTTAAATTTTAAATGTTTATTTTTGAGAGAGAGACAGAGACAAAGACAGTGTGAGCAGGGAGATGCAGAGAGAGAGGGAGACACAGAATCTGAAGCGGGCTCCAGGCTCTGAGCTGTCAGCACAGAGCCCGACACCGGACTTGAACCCACAAACCGTGAGATCATGACCTGAGCTCAAGTCAGGTACTTAACTGACTGAGCCACCAGGTGTTCTGATATACTGTCATTTTTCAATTATCCACGTAAATGCTTGGGAACTAAGGCCTGGATTATAGACAATGAGGAAAAGCATTTGTATTTGACTTTGTGAGGTATTGCCATACTTACATTTGTCTGTGAGGTGTGTCTATCCTGGAAATTCCCTTTAAAAAACACAGAAGGCCATTCTGTTACAGTCAGTCTGTTGGAGCTGTCTTCTTGAGCCACCACACCTTCAGCCACACACCTCCCCCACAGCCCCCTCTGTCTGTGTCCTCCTCTGATATTACCTTAATGGCAGGATTTCAGAAGGCTCTGGTTCTTATACTGCAAATGCACATTTAAAATATTGGCAAAATTGGAATTAGGCAGATGAGATTCTAAGAGTTAAGCTGGGATTTTCCAAAGCAATCCAGTTAACAGACTTGAAAACATTTGTCAAGTCTGCTTTCAGATACAATTACTGAAGATGTTAGACATCACAGAACTTCTGGCCCATTTTCCTTGGCAACAGGGGTCTCAGCTCTATCAGAAACTTCCGTCCAGCTCCGGTTTTCACATGATAATAAGTCTATTTCACTGGCTCTGTTCTGTCTGCTTGCCCCTCCCGCCCTGGTACCGGGAAGGTTTTCTTCCTGATATTGTCCTCGCAACAAATTGTCGGAAGAGAAGTTTTCTTTAACAGCAATAACCTAGAACACTGCACAGGTGTCTGTATTTATGCATCCCATGCAGGGAGGCAAAAGCCTGTTCTAATCTGTGAATTCAGAATCCGACCCCAAACCAATTAGTCCTTTACTTCACTTGTGTGGACCCAGCATGCTTTTTTTGAGGACTCAATTTTTATTAAAAAACCACAGCACAGGACTTAGGGACGCAGTGACTTCCCCATCCCGAATCACCTGGTACTATTTTTATTTCTCTGCTTCTGTTTCTTTGCTGTATAAGTATGGTGATTTTCTGGATTTGTCCCAAATTTAGTTCAAAGAGCGCAGGCACCATATTTACAGGTGATACTAAATAACAGAGAACACTTTGCTTCTGCACTGCAGAGAATTGCCTCTGTGTGGATGAGATAATAAATACAATAAGAATCATAAAAACCAGTATTTATTATGTGTTTACTCTTTACCAGCTCTGTATTGAGTGTTTTACTTATATTACCTCTTCTATCTTCAAAATATCCCTACTAGGTAAATTCCATTATAATCCTCACTTTACAGAAAGGGGTCATTGAGGCTTAATGGGGTTAGCTGACATGCCTCACAACAGGAAGAGCAGAGCTGGGGTTTGAGCACAGGAGAATGATCACCCCGAAACACAAGCTCTGGCACATGGGCATGCACGTGCACGCACGCACGCGTACACACACAGACATGCACACACACACACACACAGAATAGCTGCTGAACATAGGCTCAAGGCAAAATAGCTTGGCGCAGAGAAGCTGTGCCTGAGAGTGAAGTTGCAGAGATAAAAATGGGGAAAGGTGTGAACACGGTTGGGGTCAGTCGGATGGGCCCTTGGGCAAGATCACGTTGAAGGAAGCGAAGGAGATGAGAAAATAGTGGTAGAGATGAGAGGAGGGGTGGTCAGTGGATTAGGTAAATAAAGGTAGTGGAGGAGATTTCAAGTCCAAAAAAGAAGTTGGGGACAGATGGGGACAATGGAAACATCTCTAGGCTCCCTCACACACTTTGAGAAAAATGGTGGTCAATTGCTTTGCTTTTTAGTAGCAACATGCTTATCATATAGACTAATGGGAAGCTTATACAACATACTGTTTTTAGAGGCTTCCATTTCTCTGATGGGTTAGAATTGGGTTCTTACTTCTTTACCCACTGTTTTGATCTGAGAAGTTTTCTTCCTGTTGTACTTTTCTTCTAAACACCTGAGATTTATCAAAAGAAGTGAAGCCCTTCAATGCTTTTAAATTTGATGGCTAATATTAATTGCCACATCTTACTAATTATAAATTATTCTTTTTTCAAAGGCTTATTTGAAACATATTAGGGGTCTAATGTATATAAAGATAGGAACCTTGAAAGTATTCAGGTGTCCTCTATAGTCAGACCTATGGGATTTTATGATTTAACATGTACTTGACATATTTGATGAAAGGGTTTATCTGCCATGGTTTTATTGGAGTAGATAACTTATCTTTTTTAAGGTACATTTTACTGTGGTGCCAGGGTATTTGCTACTAAGGTAGAATGTCATACTTAAAACATGTCTAAATAGGAAAGAATAATATTTGGACACAGGCAATGTGGTGTATAATTTTAGGGCTGAATTATATTCTGAAATACATTCTATAACATAAAACCTAGCACATTTAAAAATTATTTTACCAAATTCTTTAATAATACCTGTGTGCCTCTACAATCTTAATCCGTTTCACTAAAGACAAATTATTATTCTTTTAGTTGAGCCTTCTGATCAAATTCTTTTCATGTTTCATTATAGTCATGTAAAATATTTTACTTCAAAGGAAAAATGCTATGAATTTACAGTGATTTCAGGATTTAAAAATCTGTTTCCTATTTTGTTGATTAAGACAGAGGAGCATTGATTGTGAATAAGGAATATGCTATGTCGAAAACAAAATTAAGGATCCTGCTGTTTCTTTGCCAGATAGTACAAAAATTAAAAACACCGCAGGAATTTTTCAGCATTATTAACCTCTTGACAATGTGTGGGTCGTATAAAGGACAAACGAATGTTTTGGAGGGACCGAGAATACAATTTTAACTGACTGTCCAATCGCTGTAGACAAATGTTTGTGTTCCTGGGGATTATTCGATTTTTATCAAAGCAAATTGAATTGGAAACATGGCATGTATTAAGTCATTGGTGCTTATTGTCTAATTCTTTTTCCCATAGAAGTTTCTATGCACTGAAAGAGCACTAAGCCATCGGTTAGACATACCATGTAATGATTCTTATCATATCCAGACAAAATAAAGGCCTTTTAAGAAGCTACTTTACAAGACAACTGCATAGCTTTCCTCACAGGAACTTGTTAAACAAATAATGATTATTAAAGCTTTTGGGTCAATCGCTTACACCAGTTTAACAAGAACAATTCCAAGACGTCTAGCCCATTCCACATTCCATGTGACTAACTATGGTATCCAGAGCTTGGAAAATATCCAGGCAACTCAAAGTAGCTTTTCTCAAATGTTTTCTGGACACTGGGTTTTAAGGAAAGTGATACAATTAGGTTTGCAGATCAAGGCATACCCCGTGTCAATCCTATAAATGGTCTCAATTATACCCAAAAGTTGCCTAACAGTACCCAAATGTGAAAACATTGCAGATTTAATCCCTATCTATATTGGAATTGGCAAATGCATAGATCCTAATTGTTGATGTGGACATTCATTTGGATTTAGTGAGACAGATATACTAGCAGTTTTGCACAAGCCTCCAGTGGAGGCCACTGTGAGTTGGAATGATTAGCTTTTAAAAATGAGATCATATTAACCATTCCTTTGTGCTTATCATCATGACACGATTCAGGTAGAAACAAGAAGGCAGATTTATAGTGGAAAGGTAAGCACGAGAGACGGAGGACCGGAACTGAGTCAGACAAGAAGGACTTTGGCCTGTTTGGGGTCAAGGCAGATAGGAGCAGCAGTTATACTATCCGGCACGCAAAAGCTCGAGTGCAGGGAGCAGAAGGGAGAATACCAGCTGGTTTTCTAGGTCCCTGTCTCTTGTAAACAGGGTCTGGAATCCAGAACTTTGGAACTAAGTCAAAAACTCAAGATAAGGGACTTTACAATAAAGTGTCAGTAACCCAGCAAACAGAATCGGAGGCCGAGGACACCAGCACTAACAGGCCACCAAGGCAAGAGACGTGCATTTCCTGCCAAGAGCCCAAACTTGTGAAGATTTGGGGAAGCCCAGTGTTTTATTTTGTTCATTCAATTTATATTTGCCAGGTACCTATTATGTACCAGGTACTGTATGAGCAGCAGAGGCTATTACTGAGCTAAGTAGACATATGATCTCATTTTATAAAGGAGACATACAATAAGCTGGTAAATAACAAAAAGAACAAAGAATATTAGAAGAAAATAAATGCCACAGTAAGTCTGGGAATGCGACGAAGCTGTTTTAGGGAAGAGGGGTACAGAAAACCTCTCCAAAGAAGTGCTATTTGATCATGAGAGTGAAGTTTGAGAACAAGCAGACATTTGAGGACCTGGAGGAAGAACCTTGTGGAATGACCTGGAGGTGAAAGGGACAAAAGGAAGTGGATTTTAACAATAGGGAGCAAAGGAGAGAGTGGAGTGAAATGGGATAGAGAAATTGACAAGAGCTAGATCATATAGTTGGATGGGAAAAGCATTTGGCTAGGGTAAGGCAGGGACCAAGTAGTCAAATGACTGATTTGAAGTAATTCACTGTTTCTTTTTAAAAATTTTTTAATGTTTATTTATTCTTGAGGGAGAGACAGAGCATGAGTGGGGGAGGGCCAGAGAGAGAGAGGGAGACACAGAATCTGAAGCAGGCTCGAGGCTCTGAGCTGTCAGCACAGAACTCAGCGGGGCTCAAACTCACAAATTGTGAGATCATGACCTGAGCCGAAGTTGGACCCTTAACCAACTGAGCCACCCAGATGCCCCAATAATTCACTGTTTTTATAGTTGTAAACCAGAAGACAGGTCATGAAGGCCTGAAAATTCTGCCCAGACTTTGTAAAGAGCTTCCTGAGGAAGTTTCCTAAAGCAGACATCAAGCATGAAGTGACCACTGGTGCCGGATCTTGGTGTACAAGCTAGTTTCTGAAGGACCCGGGGTTAAAAATTAACTTCAGGGCAAAGCACTACAGTCCAAAACACTGGTGGTAGTAGCCAGAGGACTATTTCTTTGGATGACAAAACTGATGGGGCAGGATGGTGAGTCACCCAGCGTGGGCTGGTGTGAAGCAGAGCATAATGTGGGTTAGCCTGGGAGGCACATGAATAAATAGTAAAATGGAAGAACACAGAGAGCATCGTCATCTCTGTGATTTCCTTCCCTCCACAGAGTCAGAGAAGTCATAGGTCCTCTGAGGAGGACTTTCAGTTGGTTAACAACATAGTATGCCCTTCCTGTGAAGTTTTTAGTTAGTACAAAAATATACTGATAATAATAGCTAAAAAAAGTAGTAGCAACATCTTGATTCTTCTTCTGGGTTACATTGGGTCTCTGCAAAAGATCTGCTGAGGTCTTTATCCTCAGTACCTCAGAATGTGATCCTTTTTTTTTGGAAAAAGGTCATTGCAGATATCATTAGTTAAAATAAGGTGAGGTCATATTGGAGTAGGGTGGGCTCTTAATCCAACCTGACTGGTGTCCTTATAAGAAGAGGCAATTTGGACATAGAGACGTGCTTGGTGCAGAGATGGCCATGTGAAGACAGAGACGCACAAGGAGAATGCCATGTGAAGACAGAGACAGTGATTGGAGCGATGTTTCTATAAGCCAAGGAATGCCAAGAATTCCCGACCATCACTGGACACTAGGACAGAGGCATAGAACAGATTCCTCTCAGAGCCCTTAGAACGTGCCAACCCTGCTGATACCTTGTTCTCAGACTCTTAGCTTCAAGGACTGTGGAGCAATACATTTCTGCTGTTTTAAGCCACCCAGTATTTATTCGTACAGCAGTCCTGAGACTACTACAGTCCCTTCTCATTCCTCTATTTTACTCTCTTCCCCCATTCTCCCTCATGTACCATTATCCATTAAGACCAAGTCGCTTTTCCTACCACTTGTGCTCTTTCTGCCCAGAATATTCTCCTTCCTTTCTTTGTCTGCCAGGTACCTATTTTAAAATAATTAAAAGAATTTTAATGTTTGGGGGCACCTCAGTGGCTCAGTCTGTTGAGTGATCCACTCTTGGTTTTGGCTCAGGTCACGATCTCCTGGTTCACGCATGGGTTTGAGCCCCACGATGGGCTCTGCGCTGACAGCTGCAGAGCCTGCTTGGGATTCTCTGTCTCCTTCTCTCTCTGCCCCTCCCCCAGTATCTCTCTAACTCTTTCTCTCAAAAATAAACATTCAAAAATTTTAATGTTTGATTACAAAATATTTCAAGCATACACAGAAAATAACAGACTCCATTTTCTCAATGTTTCGATTTATCAGATGACAACTTTTTTTGTCATATCTATTTCAAATCTTTCCTTTTTTACTCTAGAAAGGAAATATTACTGATAAAGTTAATGCCTCCTCTCTTCCTACACACTTCCACTTCCCTGTTCTCCACAATGGCTCTTCTTCCTTAATTGTAAAGTAGCTTGCACAACATAATGAGCATCATCCAGGCCAACTCAACAACCATGACTCCTGTTCCCACAGTATTTTATACACAACTTATGTTAAGTTAACTTATGTTAAATGATGATCCTATTGTATTTTGATTGTAGTCTTTTTCTCTATAAGAAAAAGCAAATGGTTATTTTTTAAAAATTTTAATGTTTATTTATTTTTGAGAGAGAGAGAGAGACACAGAGACAGAGACAGAATCTCAAGCAGGCTCCAGGCTCTGAGCTGTCAGCACAGAGCTAATGCGGGCCTCCAGTCCACAAACCGTGAGATCATGACCTGAGCCAAAGTCAGAGGACGTTTAACTGACTGACCCACCCAGGTGCCCCACAAATGGTCATTTTCAATCATTATCTGGTGCCTACACAGTGTCTAGCTCTTGATTAAACAATTTTAATTACACACTGTCTACATGAGGGCATCTGGCCCTCAGAAGAGCCCTGTGTTTATCAGGACTGGAATTATCAGTCTTTTTTTTTTTTTTTTCTTTTCCTAGAGATTGAAACTCTAAGTTTTGCTTGTTTCATGCAGTAGGTGATATTACTTGTCCACAATTCTTCCTTCCCTCCTCATCCTTGCTGTGGCATATCCTGTATGGAGTATGTTTCTCTGCCCCCTGATTTGGGCTTGACCATATGATTCATTTTGGTCAATGGAATGTAGGCACAAGTGAGAGTGTGTGCGTTCCAAGCAGAGGTTTTAGGAGGTTTGTGTGTTTCTGCTTTCTGCTCCGTGCCTCTGCCATTCTCAATGAAAACATGCCACAAGTGGCGGCCGGTTCCAGAATACGGAGACACCTGACTCCAACCTGAAGGCTGGCTGGAACCAAGCCTGGTGGAGCCCCAGCAAATGGGCAGACTTGGGGGCAAAAGTTAATGCTTTCTGATATAGGTTACTGAGGTTTGGGGTGGGTGTTCCCATCATGGCAGGAATCTCGTTATTATACCACCTCGTTGACGGTAGGGCCAGACTAGAGCACACACTCTGTGATTAGTAATCTGGTGTCTTGCTACTATTATCCTGTTGTTCATCTAGGGATTCAACAAATATTTATCACATCTGACTGTGGAAAACAGCACCACACACAACAAAAACTAAAAACAAGGAGACTATAGTCTCTGCCCTCACAAAGAACAGATTTCTGATAAGGGAAATAGACAAAAACAAGTCAATTTAAACCCGAATATGATGACAAATTCCTATAACAGCACAAAAATCCTTCTGAGAGAGAATAATGGAGGGGGCGAAGGACAGGAGGGGATGACCTTTATGGTGGCTAAGGTAGGGCTCTTCAAGATGCTAGTGAAGCTGAGCAAGTAGATCTTTCTCTCCTTTGAATGGTCTCAGATAATGGCTTCATTTTCTTCATTTCCCTTTATTTACGTTGTGTCTGCCCAACTGTGTGCCTGAGCTCTGGGCTAATTAGTTGTCCTTGGTTTGCATCCTGTGTTCAGAGGGCTCTTGGAGAAAGAGCGAGAAAGGCTTCGTGTTCCCTTTTCCGAAGGGAACAATCACATCCCCCCACTAGATAGAATAACAAGCCAAAGTCCTCGGCTGTGAATGTAATCTGATTTCTCTCAGGTGAGCAGTATTCTGTAGCTGGAAAGTCAAAGGAAAAATGTGACTTTGGCAATACTGTAGGGAGTGTGGTCAGTGCTGAGCTTATAAAGGCCTTTGTTTTGCATGTTTTGATTGGCCCCGGGAGGAGCCGGGAGCAGCCCGCACACCCATCTGTATCCCTGTTAGTGGGACTGAAAAGTGCTGACACAGGGTTGCAGATCGGGGCCTGTGGCTTTTGCCAGGGTAAACTTGTGCAATGCACTGCACATCGCTCCATCCCTCCGAACAACACTGCTTCTGTCACTTCAACAGAGGCTGTTAAGAACACGGGTCATTAAAAAGAGCTTTAGGAAAGCAGGCAACATTTTCCAATATTGTGGCCCTAGGCGTTCCTCATAGAGTTTCAGAAGCTCTGGAAGAAGTGAAGCATTACACGAATAACTAACAATAGGCTGAGTATCATAATCTGAATTGATTAGAACCAAATGAATATTTCAAAATATAGCTTCTGAATGTCAAAACAAGTCTATTATTATGGAGACTTGGATGAAGATTAACAAAAGTATTTTTTTAAATGTATATAAATATCACAAGTAAGAATGTTTTTAAATCTTAAATTGGCCTGAGCCTCTCTAGATGATCGATGAAAGCACAAATTCAGATACCAGTTTTAGGATTTCTTTTTCATATTTTCAGTACATAAAAACTGCAATTGTAGGAGGAAGGAGGGGAAAGAAAGCATTCTTATTCTACCATCCAGAGAAGAATCTGGTTAACATTTTAAAGCTGTTTCTCTCTAACACTTTTCTCTACAAGTACTTATTACATAGTTGAGCTTATACAGTACGTGTAGTTTTGTTCATACACTTTCTTTCACTTTGTTATCTTTAAATATTTTTTAATGTTTATTATTTATTTTTGAGAGAGAGAGAGAGAGAACACAAGCAGGGGAGGGTCAGAGAGAGAGGGATTCTGACAGTGTCAGAAGCAGGCTCCAGGCTCTGTGCTATCAGTGCAGAGCCCAATGTGGGGCTCGAACCCACGAACCATCAGATCATGACTTGAGCATAAGTCAGACACTTAACCGACTGCACCTCCCAGGCGCCCCTCTTTCGTTATTCTTTAGAAGAGATCACAGGTCGGCAGACCATGGGCCAAATCTGGCACACTGAGTGGACACAGCCACATTCATTCATGCACGGAATGTGGATGGCTGCTGTCATGCATGGCAGAATGGGGTGGTCTCAGCAGAGCCCGTGTGGCCCACAAAGCCTACAGTATTTGCCCTCAGGGCTTTAGAGAAACAGCTTGCTAACCCCTATATTAGAGTCACACATGAACAACACTGAAAGGCTCTTGTAAACGTATACTTAAAGGTTATGTAGTCATTGACACTTCAGCCAGCATTTGTCTGATGAGACTACCTTTTCCACCTAAACATGAGTTCCTACTGATGTTTCCAACTCCTATCCCTTACTACTCACTCGTAGCATGTTAGCCCCTCCCCCCCATCCTTTCTTATCTGGATGCTCACACTCCAACAGTGAGAAAACTTGCTTCCACCATCTGCCAGTTCTAATGTACACGTATAGCAGTATCAGAATCGTTAACCGTTGGGGGTCGTGGGTGGCTCAGTCGGTTAAGCAACCAACTCTTGATTTCGGCTCAGGTCATGATCCCATGGTTCGTGAGATTAAGCCACACATTGGGCTCTGCGCTGACCGTGTGGAGCCTGCTTGGCATTCTCTCTCCCCCTCTCCCTGCACCTCCCCTGCTCGCACTCTCTGTCTCTCTCTCAAAATAAATAAACATTTAAAAAACAAAAGAATCTTTAAGCCTTGTTGCTGTGGCAAAAAACTTTTATCAACAGAGTAGAGTGCTTATGCACAGTACCTTCTACTATGAGTCAGAGACTCCACCAAATTTCCAAATTTATTTGGTTTATCTGCTGATTTTTACCTCTTATTTTACTACATTTTCTATCTGGGTTTGCCTCTTGTTCCTGGTTGTCAGTCATGATGTTGACATAGTGATAAAGTGAACAGGTGGTATATGTGAGAGACTTTCAAATTCCTTGAGGTCATAAAATATATGTTTATGTGCATGTATTTATAATAAACCTTGATCAAGCAGAAAAGCTGATATTAGATTGCAGGAAGAAAATGGTATGAAAAATGTCTATACATAATTAATCCCACCAATATATGTAAAGAAATAAAGTTGGATGAATGTTGTAGGCTTTATAATAAAATATTTCTCTCCCTTTAAATTTGATGTCCTGGGGGCACATGTAGGCTCAGTACAGTGGACGTTCAACTCGTGATTTAGGCTCAGGTCATGATCTCACGGTTTGTGGGATCAAGCCCTGAGCTGGGCTCCACCCTGACGGTGTGGAGCCTGCTTGGGATTCTCTCTCCTTCTTTCTCTGCTCCTCCCCCACTTGCACCCTCTCTCTCTCTCAAAATAAGTAAATAAACATTAAAAAAATTTTGACATGTGGGACACCTGGGTGGCTCATTCGGTTGAACATCTGACTTTGGCTGAGGTTATGATCTCATGGCTCAGTGAGTTCAAGCCCGGCATCGGGCTCTGTGCTGACAGTTCAGAGTCTGGAGTCTCCTTCAGATTCTGTGTGTCTCTCTCTCCCTATGCCTCTCTTCCACTCGTGCTCTGTTTTTCAAAGATAAATAAATGTTAAAAAAATTAACAAAATGGTTTTTTGATGTTCTCAGCAAAGTAAGTGCAACTTCTGTATCATTAATGTTCTACCATGACTATTACTCATATTAAATATTATAATGTGAAGATAAGTATGATATTTAGTCTCAAAAATCAAGTAATGCAAATATCAAAACATAAATATAGACTTCTCATACTGAGTCACCTTATAAGATGTTCCACAGAACTTATATCAGCAAACAGTTTCGTTATCAGTAAGGTATCTGATTTTCTTCAGGTAGTCTTTACATTAAAAATATTAATAGAAAAAAGTGTGATTTTTGAGATAGCACGTTTCAAAATCATCCCCCAAATTTCCTGCTTTTCTTAATGTTTACTCATTCTTCTTCTTTTTCCTTCAATTTACTTTCCAGTTTTGTGGGCTGAATGTCTGACACCTTTGAAGTAAAATGTTATCTGTTTCATCAGATTCACAAACTTGTTGAATTTAGACATTAAAATGGTTACCAACCCTGTATTAGAAGATGACACATTTTGTGCTTGACTTTATTAAACATAATGGCTAAAAAAGCTTTTTAAACAAAACAAACAGGCCAATAAATAAAAAATGCCAGTTCGGTTTATTGCAAACACATAGTAGTAACTTATACTATTGACGTATTTTTGGTTCACAAAACACACACATATTAGACATAGAGAGCACTTAGCAAGTGTTTATTGAATTAATGCAGGAATGAATGAATTATATCTACCTCAGTGCATTCCTGTGTATATAATATTCCCACCTCCCTTTAACAAGGAGAAAGTTGAGGCTCAGAAAGATTAAGTAAATTACTTGAAATTACACTGCTAAGTAAGAAGGGTAAGTACCATGTCCATGTTACCTATGATAGTATCAACAGCCCTACCCCAGTGGTACATAGTAGCTGCTCATTAAATATTGAAAAAAAATGAAAAATGAAAAAAGAAAATGATGGTGGTAGATATTTGAAGGAATATAAATTCCACAAAGGAAAATAAAGTGGCATATAACCTGATAAGTGTTCAAATAGCTAAAGAGATGAATAGCAGATGATAGCACAAAGCCACATCAGAACTGATTAATCCTGAAACTAAAAGGTTTTGTAGACTTATTTCCACCTTATTTTACTATCATATGAAGTGGTAGACTTTGGTACTTTCAGAATTTTGGTGGCATTTGGTTTGTTCCTGCAGGAATTCTTTTCATACATTATTCTTCACTTCCTTTTATATTATTTATTTAAAAAACCCCTCTATTTCGAGTATATAACACTACATTTTCTAGGCCCAAGAGCCAAGATTTTCTCCTTTTTTGGGGTATATATTTCTGGGTATATGGAAGAAGTTTTATTCTTTTTTAAAATTTTTGATGTCTTCATTCCCCCTGACCCTGATTTTAGAATCTAATATTGACTATTATCTCATTTTGAAAGATAAAAATGCCACAAAGATAATAATTTAGAAAATGAAAGTAAAAAAAAAAAATCACTTCGATTTCTCCTCTCCCCACCTCTTTGTATGTAACCACAGTTAACACATGAATTCTTTTCTTTTTTTTTTTTCTTTGCACGTACTATGAGTGGGCCCATGATCCATTCATTGGTCCAAGTTTGAAACCACGTTGATTGTATTAACAACCTGCTTCCTACCAACTGACAGATAATGGCTAGTTGCTGATACTTTGTTAAAATAGTAGTTTTGAACAAATTATCAGAGGGAAGATTTTCCCAAATTTCCCCCCATTGATTTAATATCTCAAGTAGCTCATTAATTCCTTCTTTCCCTCTTCCCCCGGCACTGTCCTAGGGCACAATCAGCCATAGGTTGAGTCTCCAGAATGGTTTCCTGTACTTGACTGCCCCATTCTCTGCCTAATTCATCCTTCTCAGTGTCTCAAGTGTAATCTTCCTGCAATACAAACCTAATTATCTCCATCCTTTTTCTTAAAAGTCTTTGCTGTATGCTTGTGTTTTATATTAAGTCCAAACTCCTTGAAAAGCTCACACAGACTGTATCAGAGCCTCCGGGACTCAAACTCACATCTTCTTCATCTCCTCTCTGATTCCAGCCTAGATGCAGTGGATATTCTGGATTTGACTTCTATTATGAAAGAGTCTCTTCTCAAATCTTCTCCCGAACTTCTCCAATGTTACAGCTGGGCATGAGATCCTAGCTGTTAAGCCCAAACAGGAAGTCCTCAAATTTATGAAAGTAAACTCTGAGAGCAGTGCTCAATCAACGAGGGATGGAAACCTAAGGATTAGTGCTTTCCCCAGTTGTTCTTCTAGAGGACAGCTCCGAGATACATTCTGTATGTTCCTTAGACACTGGAATTAAACCCCAGTATCCAAAAGCTGTGATATCAGAAAGGCAGTTTTATACAGACTTCTTCCATTCCCCCATTTTCTCTGGTCCCCCATGTGTACTCTAGGATTATCTCCTTGACTAGGGCTTTGCTTTCTGGTACAATTCAAGCTAAGAGATGTATGTATGAGAGTGATTTAGGAAAAGAGGAGACCTGGGAAACTGAAGTCTAGGACAATTTGAGGTTGCTAAGGCACTGGCAAGGTATAGGTCAATCATGGGTATTTCTTGCCATTCACATGCCTAGTGATAATGGTAAATGACAATTGCAGCAACAATGGCCTGACGACAACAAGATAGTTAAGAGCTCAGCCTGCTCAGGGATGAAGGCTACATCACTCCACTAGGCTAGAAACCTGGACAAATAAGAGTAATGGCGGACGAGAGGGAAATTGAATATGGGCAGTGGAGGAAGGAGGTGATAAAATATCAGTTATAACTTCATGACCATTTGCAACAATCTTTATCTGTTAAGTCATGTGTAGAAATTGTGGCTGACTACCACCCTGAAGACTTAGAGGCAGTTGGGGCTTACCTTAGGGCATAGGTGTATCTGAGCAGTACAAAGGACAGACTGTGTGAATTGCTTCTGGACTCCTGACTCACATCCGCTTAGCCTTGTCTCTGATTTCAGTGCACATTCAGCGGGTAGTTTGGCTTACCTCATGCGGACATCTTTTCTCAAGCACTGGCTGTTTTGCACTTTTGCCCCCGGGTATTTCCAAAGCCACAGTGGCCTTTGGGAAGTCCTCTGTTCAAGCAGGTATGCTCAGTCTGGAAGTATGTAGGGATTTTTAGATCCAAAAGTAAATTTCAACTAATGCGAGATGTAAGCTGTGGATAAAAATGATCAATTCTCAGGCAAACAATTCTAAAAGGTATTCTATATCCTCTTTAGAAAATTCCAGTCAGCATCGAGTGCCAGTTGCCTATAGTATGATTTATTTTATTTTATTTTACTTTATCTTATTTTATTTCATTTCATTTTATTTTTTCTGAAAAGTAACTACTTGAGGCGGATATCATTTACTTGAATGCATACATTTTGGTATGCTTGAAAACAATGGTAATGTTCTGTAATTAGTTACATGTTGCATATTTTTATTCATTGTATTCTTTTTTGTGTGTGTACAATAGTTGTTTTAATAATGCATCTGTGCATTTGCTTTTCTCCATTTCCCCCCATTCTTCCCTCACTTCTGCTCCCTGCTTACAACTTCGTGCCTCAAGCACTACTTTTGGGAAAATTCAAGCTAAAAAAAAAATCCTTGCATTCCAATATATATCTATCCTCTATTTTTTATCCTATTTTATGCTGTCTGTCTTTCCTGTTTCCTTGGTGTATGCCAAGGAAATAAATGGAAAAATTCAATAAATAATCGAATCAAATTTCCACAAGAACATAAGCTGCCAAATTGAAAAGGTCCACTAAGTAGCCCAGATAATGGTTGAAAATAGATTGTTTTGAAGTTTGTCTCCATTGAAAAGTCTGTTTTTATCTCTACATCTGGTGTACAGCTGTTATCCTAAGATTTCTCCATATTATCCTTTTGTGCCAAAACTTCTATTTCTTATACCCCATGCTTTCTTTCTTGGAGCACTTCCTCAATAGTCTTAGAAAGGATGCATAGGAGGTAATTTTTTTTTGAGTCCTTGAATGTCTGAAGAAATGTTTATTTTTGTCTTCTACATGATTGAATAGATATGGAATTACAGGGTAGAAATTATTTCCTTTAAATATTTGAAGGCAATGTTTTCTGATTTGCAGGGTTACTGAAAAATCCCAAAGCAATTTTGTTTATAATCCTTCCCACCCCCTGAAGCTTGTAGAATATTCTTTGGTTTCCAGTGTTCTGAAGATTCAAATGAAGTGCCTTGATGAAGCTCTGTGGTTCTGACCTCTATGCTAAAAATTTCCACAGATGTTTGACAATCCTGGAAGGCCTTACATTTTTCAGTTGTGTTTTAAATAAATTCAAAGAAGAAAAATTGGGGGCACCTGGGTGGCTCAGTCTGTTAACTGTCTGGGTCTTGATTTCGGCCCAGGTCATGATCTCACAGCTCATGGATTTGAGTCCTTCACCATCAGGCTCTGCACAGATGGCGTGGAGCCTGCCTGGGATTCTCTCTCTCCCTCTCCCTCTGCCCATCCCCTGCTCACTCTGTCTCTCTCTCTCAAACTAAATAAACTTAGAAAAATAAAGAAAAAATATAGTCTTTATATTTACTCCGATTTATCATATTGATTGCTCTTCATTCTTTTCCTGTAATTTCTGAGTTTTCATCTGATGTCATTTTCTTCAACCTGAAAAACTTCTAGAGCAGAAATGCTGCTAATAAATTTTCTAGTTTCTATTCATCTCAAAAAGTCCATTTTACCTTCCTTCTCAGAAGATATTTTCACTGGGTATATAATGCTGGTTTGACAGATTTTTGTCTGTCTGTTTACTTATTTCCATATGTTCTACTGTGTTTTGGGTCCATGGTGAATGATGAGACGTCAGGCATGATTTGTATCATTGTTCTCCTTTATGTAATGTGTTCTTTCCCTTCCAGCTGTAGTCAAGACTTTTCCCTTTATCTTTGGTTTTCAGGAGATTGGCTATTGATGTACTTAGGTCTAGTTTTCTTTTTTTTTAATTTTTTTAAATGTTTTATTTATTTATGAGAGGGAGAGAGAGAGAAAGAGAAAGAGAGAAAGACAGTGTGAGCAGGGAAGGGTCAGAGGGAGAGGGAGACACAGAATCTAAGGCAGGCTCCAGGCTCTGAGCTAACTGTCAGTACAGAGCCCGACGCGGGGCTCGAACCCACGAACCGTGAGATCATGACCTGAGCCGAAGTCGGACGCTTAACCGACTGAACCACCCAGGTGCCCCAGTCTAGTTTTCTTTATATTTATCCTGCTTAAGAGTTACCAAGACTCTTGGATATGTATGTTAGTATTTTAAACAAATTGTCAAATGTTTTCTTCATTTACTCGTTTCTCTCCACATAGGCCTCCAATTATATGCATGTAGACTTCTTGATATTATTGTTACATGGCCATGAAGGCTCTGAAAAATGAAGCCTCATTTTTTTCCCAATATATTTTCTTTTAGCAAGTCAGTCTTAAAGTTTACTCTCCCCTGACCCCGACTTTCTCCCTGAAATCTCTAGTCTCCAGTTTTTAAATTCATTGAGGAGTTTTCTACTTCAGATTTTATATGCTATAGTTCTAGAATTTCCATTTTGTTCTTTTTTTTATAGCTTTCATTTTCCTGTTGATATTCCATATCTGTTCTCTCTTGGCGACCAGATTTCTCTTAAGTCTGTGAACATACTTACGATAGTTGCTCTAAAGTCCTTTTCTCTAATTATGACATCTCAGTCATTTCAGAGTTTGCTTTGTCTTGACTATTTTGTCTCGACTGAAGGTCGCATTTTCTTTTTTCTTCTCGTGATTTTACATATAAGGAAGGCATTGCAGATAATGTGTTCTAGAGGTTTTGGGATCTGCTCCCTTTGTCTGAAGAATGCTGACCTTTTTTTGGTGGTTGGGCTGGGTGAGACAGTTAGCGGAAATCTCTGCTCAGTTTTTCAGCCTTTTAACAGTTGCTCTCTGATGGGCTATTTAGAGTCTCCTCCCTGTGTGCACAGTTCATCAGTTAGTTAGGGATTTGAGGGGAGTCTCTATGGAGATTTGGGGGCTTTCTTCTCTGTCGTTCCCTCATTTCAGTCATTTTGGCGTCCATGAATTCGTTCTCTGACTCCTATAGTCAGAAAGACAATTGCACTCTTTATGAATTTTAGCCACCCTGAACCACATGAACTTGACAAATGCCCTCAGAAGACAAGCTTCCTAAAAGTAAATCTCATCCAATGCAATTGCCTTCTTTGAAGAGTTGATTCACCTCCATCTGGGACTCCTTCTGAATGTTCTCAAGTAACTTCAAATAATTGTTTTTTATACTAGTTTGGAGTTTATCATTGTTATCTGTGGGAGGTTTAGTCTAACACAGGTATTCAACCACGTCTAGAACCCGACTCTTATATTGTATTGCTCTTCCCTTGTCATGTATTTCTTTAAAAAACTTTAGTGGTTCTTCCTTGTCAACAGAATAAGAACAGACTCTTTAGGCTAAATACACTCCATTTTTTTTGTTCGTGTTTAAAAAACTTTCCCCAGAATAGACCCTATGTTCCGGCCAGATGGAACTGTTCTCCAATTTTAGTATACGTGCTGCCAAAGGGAGCACTGAACTGTTCTCCAAACATTCTATTTCTCTGTGCTCCTTTGTTCACACAATTCTTTAGAATAGCATTTATACTAAACTTGCATGTCCCAATCCTAACTGTCTGTCAGGATCTAACATGGATGTCAACTCCTCCAGGAAAGTTATTCTTATCTACCCAATTTGAAGTGACTTCGTTCTCTACTAAATACCTCTTTATATTTATTCCAGTCATTTAGCAAGCCACTCAGGTGGCAGAAACGATATGAGTATGAGCGATTTAAAGATGGATCAGACATAGTCCCCACTCAAAAAAATCTCTGCTCCTCTGATGGTAGCAAAAGCCAAATCAATAGCAAGGTGGTAAGTGCTACATGCAGAAGTTGCTGTGGAAGCCCTGAAGAGGAAAAGCCAACTCAGCCTAGTGTATTAGGTACAGCTTCTTGAATCAAGTATTCCTAGATCTGAGTCTTGAACCATGAATTATCTGGAATAGATACATGGACCAGGAGAGGAGGAATACTCCTGAAAGAGAGAACAACAAATTTGAAGGCAGGGAAGTATGAATTCTGGGTAGTGCTGACCTTTCTGTCCTTAGATGGTCTGATCTTCTAGTGGATGGTAGGAGCTGCGACCATTTATCCATGGCTGCTGCCCCTCTCACATCTGACTTTCCACCCCTGGCTTCTGCAAGGTCAGCCCCCCTCTGAGGTCCAGCTCTCTCCATCAACTGAATTTTGCACAGCATAGATAGATGCAGGAATCATTTACACAGGTACTTTTTCATTCTAACTACTTGGTTGTGTGTCCTGTTATGACCGGTGTGTAGGCAAGGACAATGCTAAATGCTTTGAGTCCTCAGAACCTAACAGTGCTTCAGCACTACGTAATGCATCATTTAATTTTATTGAATGAAGGAGGAAATTCTTCTTGAACTTTGCACCTGCTTTGTTAAAGTCATAATGATAAACAAGCTCACTCTCCACATGCTCTGGGTTGTGAAACTAAAGGAGAGATTTTATTTATTTGTTTGTGTGTTTGTTTGTTTATTCTTAATGTTTATTTATTTTTGAAAGAGAGAGAGAGACAGAGCTCGAGCAAGGGAGGAGGGGCAGAAAGGCAGAGAGAGAGGGAGACACAGAATCCGAATGAGTATCCAGGCCCTGAGCTGTCAGCACAGAGCCCGACGCAGGGCTTGAGCTCACAAACTGTGAGGTCATGACCTGAGCCGAAGTTGGACTCCTAACCGACTGAGCCACCCAGGCACCCCTAAAGGAGAGATTTTAAAACTTTGAATAAATTCAGTGCCCATTATGGTTACGATGATGTGCAAATGTGTATGGAGGAGGGCAAGAACAAAGAAAATCAAAAATAGGTTGCTTTACTGTAGTAAAGTTACTGGATAATTTTCATTTCCTTTGCTTTTCAGAAGTATTAGTTTTAAGAGATGTGTGAAATGAATGGTTAGGGGAAGAAAACATAGCAGAAAATGATAGTCGAGTAACAGCAATCATTTAAGAGATGTGACAAAGAGAGTCAGAAATCAAGTGGCTTCTGGCTTGCAGAACTTGGAGAGAGCCTCATGTGAGAAGGCTGATCTATGAAGGATGATGACTATCTCTATCAGGGACCAGACAGGAGGCAATAGGCTTAAATTACAGAATGAGGGATTTAGATAAGAGAAAAGGGAAAATTTTCAGACAGTACGATTTGATAGACACTGGAATGTGTAGCTGGGGAAGCTTGTGGAATTTCCTTCTCTAGAAGTCTTTTAAAAATAGAACAGTGTTTCATCTGCCTGAAGGATGGACTCTGTTTGACCTTTCAAAGTGTCCATTGAGCCCAGAAGGTGAGCCATACCTTAGAGAAAAAAAGCAAGCCTGAATGACCCTGGGTCTCTTGAGTAATGAAAATAGGGTGGATAAGTTTCCTACTTGATTTGATTTACATAAGTCACATACATAAATTATGACTGTTAAAGTTCTTTTTTCTTCTCCTTTTGGTCAAATGTTTTCATTTTTAAGGCTTGGAGATTAGGGTTTAAGTGAAAATATTATAGGGAAAGGAGGAAGAACGCTCATCTTACTTTAGGCCATATTTTTATAGAGACATAGGCAAGAAGAAACGGACATTTTGGACACCTTTGATTTTGGTTTCACTTCCTATTCTAAATTAAAACACACTGCCTTTTCGGTTGGAGATAATATTTGGAGGGCAAAAATTTTAAAAATTAATCTAGTCTAAATGTGTCTTACAGTGTCTTTGGTAATTCAAACTGGAAGAAGTACTCTGTATTTAATTTCCTCTCAGGAAGTTTACCTTCAGAAGTCCAAGTGTGAGGTCAAGCTTTGGGTTGCCGGAAATAGTAATGTCCTTTACTGTCTGAGCACCCAGACAACACTTAATGAAACATCCTATTTTGTGGACATTGGTAAGGATTAAAGAGCTTTAGCTATTTCCTCTTATTTTATGACTGATGATTTCTGTATTCAGTCTTCTAAAACTCAGAAATAAAATTATATATAAGTAAGAACTTGATTCTCTGGATTCTGCTATAACTCCAGATCCAGTTATAGGTGATAGCTGCCTTTTTTTCTTTCTGAACCTCAAAATGTCCTAAAGTCCAAAAGGGATGTAATCTTTAGAACTCATTATTTCCCTCAAGCAACAACAACTCCAGGGTGTTCTGAACTTGATTTCTAACTCTGTTTTAGTTGATCTGAGGACATTTACAGGATAAAGCAGTGAAATGTAATGTCTCATATTCATATAGCTCTTTGTATTTGTCAAAATGCTTACTCATCAAATGTCTAATTTGTTCTTAACAAGAGACGCATCAATGTAGTGATCTTACAGGTGAGAAAATGGAATCTCAGTAAGGAGATGTATCTTGCCCGAGATTCCAACAGTAGAAAAACACATAGTTGGAACACTCATGATTTCAAAGCCTGGGTCTTTTCCACTGCATTATGCTATGCAGTCTATGAGAATCTATGATTTCCTGGTGTTTCCCCCACCCCACCACTGATGAGATCTCTGTCTCTGATTCATTCTGAGCCAACACTGTATTAGAGACCATGACACTAATGTTATGATCACCAAATAGAAAGTTGTGTTAGCATTCTCATGGAGGAGAACACCAACGCTTTTAAAAAATCCTGCCATTCCACATAGATCATGCAGATTTCTGATAGGGCACTCCACATGGACCTTTTAATTTATTCTAATTCATGCTAGCTTTTGTTTATGAGGCAACACTTTGTTTTCATTACAAAACTTACATTAATGATTGTATCCGTCTCTGACAGAATATTAAATACAGCTCCCCTGATCCCTGGCTCTCTGTCTTGGGTGTCTTTCGGGGTATGGTGGCTTTATTTCCTTCCTAACGTTCGGAAGTTTGTTTAATACTGACTCAGAGGAAGCATTCTAGCTGAGTCCTCACATGGTCTTGTTTATAGCTCCGGAGTGCACATAATAGATAAGCTACTGATTTCCACAAGAACCCCCACATTTCCTGGGTGTGTGGGCGTGTGTGCTTGTGCCTGTGAATTACAATTGTGCAATCTCCCTGCTAGCTGCATCAGGTTGCATAGTCATTTCAGATCCCTTAAATATTTCTCTAGCAAGCCTCATTTCATAAACCAAAAGCCATTCTATTCCATGAGAGGTGTGCTGGTAACTAATAATTAACACTGAAAAAGCAATGAGTTTGTAACAAGATCAAACTTGATATTGAGGCAGGGAGTAGGCAAATTTGCCTAAGGAAATATTGTGAAATAAAGCTGCAAATGGCCATAGATGAATACTGTTCCATCTGTGGGATTTCTTTCCTTGATTGTAATTGTCAGGATCACTTATAGAGAGCCTGGTATGTGGCAAGAACTTTTTTAGGCCAGCCTCATCTTATTTGATTCTAATGGGAGCCCTGAAACATAAATATGGCTAAAGCACTTTTATGGAAGAAAGGTGACCTGAGAATTCAATAATGTATATTGTGTCACACTGATGGTAAACAATAGAATGATGAATGGGGCCAGGATGGTTGGACTCCAATGACCAACTAGATTCCACCAATCTCTTCTTTGGTTTCTTTTTTGGTGTGACTTTGTATGAAAGTTAATTGTAGGTTGCCTAAGGTATAGAATTTATTAGAACTGTCTGAATAGTAAGGGGGTTTAGTCTTCAGAGATAATGGTAGTAGGCTGAAAATAGCTCCACTGAGCTCTTGAATATTTCAGGGAAGGTGGTCCAAGGCAGACATGTCACAGAGACCTCAGATCATTCTTGCCTAGAGATGAAGAAATACATACATGACTGCATATGGCATCTGTCTTGGGGGTAGCCCTGAAGGGATTAAATCCATCACGAGCAAGTATTGAACACTAAAAATGCAGAAGCAAGTTTTCTTGAGCCAACTTTTTGCACCAGAACTAAGCAACCTGAATTATCTGAAGATTGCCATTACCAAATGTAGGCGTCCTTTGTAACGCTTGTTTTTCAAAGCCATCATCATTCTTTCCCTTTGTTTTATCACTCCAGCTGCTGCTGCTACTGAACTTGAGGCATGCCATGCTCCACTTCTGCAGTGATGGCTTTGTTTCTGCAAAGTGAACGGACCAGAGTTTGTGGGGATATAGAATGCAGGCACTGAGACACCCAAGTGAATGTGTAAGAATGACCACAAGGCATCCACCGTGGGTGTATTTATCTGCTTGTCTCATTACTAAGAGGTTTTAGTTCTAAAAAATATCCGGAAGGATTTAGCTTTGGGGAAGTGGGGAGGGAGAAGGAGTGGAATAAGATTTTTGAAATTTTAAACAATTTATGTGAGTTCCCAATGGATATACTCCATTTTCCTTATATCAGAACCACGATTTCTTAAGGGACAGTTAAAGAAAGATTTTACTCCCAGTGTACATAGGCATTAGAAAGTTGATTTTACAATGTATTTAGTATATTAACAAGACATTTTATTGTAAGGAAAATTGGAAACTGTGGAGTTTAAATATTAGTGTTTTTTTTTTAATGTTTTATTTATTTCGGGGGGAGAGAGAGAGAGATAGCATGAGCAGAGGAGGGTCAGAGAGAGAAGAAGATACAGAATCTGAAACAGGCTCCAGGCTCTGAACTAGCTGTCAGCACAGAGCCCAACACGGGACTTGAACCCACGAACTGTGAGATCATGACCTGAGCTGAAGTTGGACACTTAATCGACTGAGCCACCCAGGCACCCCTAAATATTAGTTATTAATAAAGCAGCTAAGACTTTTTGTGGCCCAGAAATATGTTTGTCTTGGTGGCATGTGTTCTGATCCATTTGCAAGCTAATTGTGCTGATGCAGTTTGTGTGATGTTCTACTCCTTAAATAAGTCATGTCGTTTCATTGACAGAGAATAAGCGAAGCTCATTTTCACTTTCTTTCAGAGACAGCATAGGACAGACTAGATATTCAGTTATAGAGTCAGACTACTTGGGTTAAATCTAAGCTCAGCCTCTATCAAGTTTTATGACCTTGGGCAAGTGAGTTAACTTCTCTCTCTCTGTCTCAGTTTCTTTATTTGTAGAAAGGGGATGATAATAATGTTACCTATCTCGTGGGGTTATTATGAAGATTAAAATGAAAGAATTATGATAAGCACCTGGCACACAGTAAGAGATCAATAAATGTAATTCTTTTAAAAATTTACAGATAGTGGGGCGCCTGGGTGGCTCAGTCGGTTAAGCGTCTGACTTTGGCTCAGGTCGTGATCTTGCGGTTCATGACTTTGAGCCCTGCATCAGGCTCTGTGCTGACGGCACGGAGCCTGGAGCCTGCTTTGGATTCTGTGTCTCCCTCTCTCTCTGCCCCTCTCCTACTTGCACTCTGCTCTCTCTCTCTCTCAAAAATAAACATGAAAAAAATTAAAAATATTTACAGATAGTAATTTTCACCTCTTTTTGGTATACAGTTCTATGAGTTATAATACATGCATAGGTTATCGTGACCAGGAACATACCAGCACAACAGGACACAGAACAATTTCAAAAGAATTCCTTTATGCACTTCCCTGTGGTCAGGTACTAGTGCCAGCTGCTCTCCCCAGATCCCAGCCCCTGGCTACCATTGGTATGGTTTCTGTCCTTATAGTTTTTATTTTTTTTCAGAATGTCCTATAAATGGAACCATACTGTATATAATCTTTTGAGATTGGTATCTTTCACTTAGGATAATGCCCTTGTGGTACAACTTGATTTGTATAGGAACTCATCGGAAAAGCTGACTTTATAGAAAAGGGATTAAATAAGATTTTTTTAAGGATCATTAAAGAGAAGAAACCATATACATTAATATTATCCAAAAGAAGACTCTGGCCTAGTATGAGAAATTTTTCAGAGTTATCAAAATATTAAATATGATGCATCTTTAAGAAGAAATTCTTCCCCTATCATTAAGGGTATGGATAAATAGGCCGAAGGGTCATGTGGAAGGCCAGAAGAAGAAAATGCAAGAATCAAATATAAATTAACCAAGATGAAAGTGTTGATAGCAGTGGCATGTGGTGTTTTGTGTGTGGGAGCTTGGAGTGGGACAAGGTGTTGGATCATCACAACTAATCCCAAATAATCTGTAACTATAACCACATTAGCTCCATGCCTTGTGGGTGCCAGTTAACAGTTGTTGGGTGCAGAGGGACCTTGGTCCCTTGTCACCTCCCCAGCTGAACTGCATGCATGGGGAGTTTAGGCAGCAGCTATGATAGAAAAGGGTTAAGAGTTCAGATCTTGACCTGGCTTGGAAGAGAGTGATGAGGTGGGTGTGGCAAGACTTAAGGAAGAAAGGACCTGGGTTGAGGAGGCCGAGCAGACAAAGCTGCAACTTTGTACTGCATGTTTGATCCCAGAGGCAACAATTATCATGATATTTTTAAAATATCATTTTAAAATATCATGTACATTCTCCTAATTAACACAGAAGCACACACATATTTAATATAGTATTATATATGTGAATATACATATTCTATTTTTTAATAATTTTTCCTTAGTGTTTATTTATTTTTGAGAGAGACAGAGAGAGAGACAAAATGCCTGAGTGGGGGAGGGGCAGAGAGAGAGGAAGACAGAATTCGAAGCAGGCTGTTGGCTCAGAGCCCGAGGCAGGGCTCAAACTCAGGAACCATAAGATCATGACTTGGGTCAAAGTTGGGAGCTTAAAGTGATTGAGCCACCAGCTGCCCCTTATTTATTCTAGTTTTTAATTTTTTTTTTTAAATTTTAGAGGGAGAGACAGCAGAGGAGAGGGACACAGGGGGAGAGAGAGGGAGGGAGAGATTCTTAAGCAGCTTCTACAGTCAGCATGGAGCCTGACCTGGGGTTCAATCCCATGACACTGAGATCATGACTAAGCCGAAGTCAAGAGTTTGACGCTCAGTTGAGTGAGCCACCCAAGCACCCATTTTTAACATGATTCATTTTCATCCTGCAAATCGGTTAATTTGCCCCTGAAAACCTGAAAGTATACTTTACCAGCTATGATTTTTTGGATATGTACTACAGTAATTTTGTGATATTTGATTTAATCCTCGATTCAATACTCTGCGGGAGAAATTATATTTTCATGTTGTAGATAAGGAAACCAAGGTTCTGAGAGGTAAAGTGATTTACCCAGAGAAACAGAGCCAGTAAATACAGACAGAACCAGAGTTTGTTCTCAGGAATTTCTGTGTATCTTTAGAGTCTGGGTTTTTGCCTTTACTCTGTTTTTATATGATAATGAGAATGATTGGATTTTGGTCTTTTTTCTACTTGAAAATCCTTGATCCAATATTAAGTAGAAGGGAAAACAATTTTACACTTTAAAGCATACTCTACAATGATACTTTCTATGTTCACTATTATTAATGGTGAGAAAACTTTATACCCAGTTACTAACTAAATTTAGCCAGGATTTTAGGAAAGGAAAGCCAAGCTATGGAAAGATACTAGAATCAGAGGACCAGAGTTAAAATTTTAGTTCTGCTCATTATAGCTGCCTCGTCTCTCTCAGCTTTGTATTCTTTGGTGGATTCCAAACAATCAGGCCACGGTTCTTGGGTGGTTTAAGTGAGAAAATGTACGGGCAAATGCCTGGCCATGTTTATCATGACATGGTAGGCGTTTCATAGGAGTTTGAGAAATTAGAAGAAAATATAATTAAGTGCTTCTAACTTCAAGACTTAAGTATAAGAAGAAAGGGAATGGCTTTGTCTGGACTGCAGTCAATTTGGGGCTCTGGTTTGTGCTTGGTGGTTTTAGAGCAGGACACAAAAGACTAGTTTGTTTACATTCAGCTCAATCCTATGCATGTGGGTATGACTTCAGATCAACAGGGAACACACTGAATGAATTAAATTTAAGTATTAGATATAGCCTTATGCCATTTTTTTCTTCTTTCCATTGCTCTCATGCAAAGACTAATAAATCCCTCCAGAGATTTCATTACCAAAAGTGAAAGCCCCCAAGCTGGGCTGAGAAGTTAATCGTACCTGTTTCATTTTAGCATATATTCTTTTCACTCAGACGTCTTCTCTCTGATTGAAGAGAAATGCAAACGTGAGCTGTCAGGGCATCTACGTTGTGCGAGGGCCTGGCCTTCCTATAACTTTATGACAGTGATTGCCCTAAGGCTGCATTCTTCCATTTTGAGCATGACATCTTTTACCCTTTTAGTAGCAATTTTTTTTTTTTTTTGCTCCTCATTTGAAATTCAGTTCTTCTCATCAAGTATATTGATTGAAAGTTTGCTCCCCCTTCAGCACCCCCAGGCTGGGGCTTGTTGACAGAGGGAGGAAGCCAGACACACCAAGTGAGGACAGCAGAAGTTTGGGAAGCCAGCGAGGAGGCAGAGCCCAGATGGGCAGAAGAGAAGAGAAGGAAGCATGAGGGAAAACTGAGGCTTGATGAGAAGGTGAAGGAAGGCAGGGTGCTCAGCTATAGGTAGTGCAAAGTTGTTAAAGCAGGAGGGAAAGCAAGCTCTGGAAACTATTGCTGGAAGCTTGGCTGCCTCCTCCAGGGTGTTTTCAGCTGTGTTCCAGTCCTACCTGCACTGATGAGTGCTGGTTCCTTTTTTTTTTTCTTTAAAAAATTATTTTAATTGTAAAATTAATATGTGTATACTTATTTCAAATTTTGTAGTTGTTTTCAAACTGACCGTGGGCAACTGCCAATTTATACCTCCACTAACAAGATATGAGAGTACACATTACAGATCACATCTCAAATAGAATATTTGAAGCATTTTACTTCACTGTCTCAGAGAGTCACAAATTTGGCTAAACAATTTATTATTTATTTATTTATTTATTTATTTTTACAAATAGTTTCTTGTCAAGTTGGTTTCCATATAACACCCAGTGCTGGTTCCATTTTTTTAAAGGCACAGATCACAGCGTCTGGTAGCAGACAAGAAAGTTCATACAAAGCTTACTTGCTGAAGTATTTTTAAGGATGACTCTGTTTCTGCTCTGTCTGTTTACAGCTCTGGTGGGGATTTTTTCTCTTCGTCTCAGTTCCTCAGTGTGCTGGTAAAGACACGTTCTGTAGTGGCAAAAGACACAAAGTCATGAGGTTAGATTTTAGTCTATCAGACACTTCAGCTGAATTGACCAAATAGAATTGAAGGAGACTGCAAAAATTTTAATTCCCTCAATGATGCCAAAACTTGACCAAGACCTTTTGTGTGTGTGTGTGTGTGTGTGTGTTTAGCTCCCTTCAGCATAGCTGGCAGGTTACATAATACCCATTTGTCCTAAAAGTGGACATCTTTACCACAGAAATTACTGAAAAAGACATGGCAAACATTTCCAGCATCTCTCCAATTAACTGGTTATTTTTTTAAAAACAGTATCCTGGGCATTATCAACATCTCTGTTTAAAAAATAAAAAATACACTGTGTTACGTCTTACAAGAATTTCTCAGCTACCTCTCACCTACCTTTGAACCTTGTAAGAACCTCACGTTATAGGTATTACCTTGGTTTTGCAGTGAAGGATCAGAGAAGTTAAGTACTTTGTCTAAGAACACACAAGCAATAAATAAAGTCACACTCTGAATCTGTGGACCTCAGCTTAGGGGCATTGCTCTCTGTTTTAGAGCCACACCACTTTTGTATAGCTGTATTTTGTATTGAGTGATATAGATGACATACACTGAAATGAATCTGTTGTTCAGGCTGTGGAAATCTCTTGCCTATCTATCCTAGTTTAACAACCCTATCTCTTTTCTTGAAAGAGTAGTTTTTATTTTTTATTCTTATTTTTGAAATTTTAGTTACAGTATAATTAACATGCAGTGATATGACAGTTTCAGGTGTAAAATCTAGTGATTCAACACTTCCATACATGACTCAGTACGTGTACTCTTCATCCACTTATTTTACCCTCCCTCCCCGCACCACACCTTGTTAAGAGTCTGGTTTTTTGCTTGTGTCTTTTTTCTTTATTTTGTTTCTTAAATTCCACATATGAGTGAAATCATATGGCATTTGTCTTCCTCTGACTGACTTGTTTCGCTTAGCATTATACCCTCCACTTCCATCCATGTTGTTGCAAATAGCAAGATTTCATTCCTTTCTATGGCTGAGTAATATTCCATTCAACATATCTACCACATCTTCTTTATCTATTCATCTCTATTGAGGGACACTGGGTTCCTTCCGTAATTGAGCTATTGTAAATAAAGCTGCAGTAAACAGGGGTGCATATATCTTTCCAAATTAATGTTTTCATCTTCTTTGGGTCAATACCCAGTAGTGGAATTACTGGATTGTATGGTGATTCTAATTTTAGTTTTTTGAGGAACCTCCATACTGTTTTCCACAGTGGCTGTAAAGTTTGCATTCCCACCAACACTGCACAAGTTTTCCTTTTTCTCCACATCCCTGCCAACATTTGTTGTTTCTTGTGTTTTTGACATTAGGCATTCTGACAGGTATGATGTAATATCTCATTGTGGTTCTGACTTGAATTTCCCTGATAATGAGTGAAGCTGAGCATCTTCTCATGTGTCTGTTGACCATCTGGATGTTCTTTGGAGAAATTTCTGTTCATGTCTTCTGCCCCTTTTTAAATTGGGTTATTTAGGGTTTTTTTGGTGCTGAGATGTCCTAGTTCTTTATATATTTTGGATACTAATCCTTTATTGGATATGTCATTTGCAAATATTTCTATTCACCAGGTACAGAATCCTAATCAAATGGTGTAGGCACAAAATTCACTAGTAAGAGGGTGACTTGTTATCAAAAAGGTCAGAAACATACAAGTGTGTATTGAGAACTTTACTATGTGCTAGGAGGTATCCTAAACCTGAAAAAGGAAAAAGAAAAGAAAATATAAAGGAAAGAGAAAAATGATTGACTTACTATTTGAAAAATAATAAAGATCTCAGTTGACACCATAAGCCATACAGCAAGATGAAATACAGATGGATTAAAAATGTAAACAGTCATTTAAGGGGCACCTGGGTGGCTCAGTTGGTTAAGCATCTGACTCAGGTTATGATCTCATGAGTCATGAGTTTGAGCCCCATGTTGGGCTCTGTGCTGACAGCTCAGAATCTGGAGCATGCTTCATATTCTGTGTCTCCCTCTCTCTCTGCTCAGAGCTCATGCTCTCTTTCTCTCAAAAATAAAGTCATTAAAAAAACTATAAGAACATGAATATTATCTCATTTGAGGAGAAGACAGGAACTTTTAAGCATAAAATAATTAAAGAAAGTACAAATGTCTGTAGATTTGATTACATAAAAATTGACTTTTGAATAGTCATAAATAAACAAAATGAAAATCAAACAATAAATGGGAAAATATTTGACATCAGATTAAGAAGGGTAGTCCTTTTTAATATATAAAAAGTTCTTACAGATCAAAGACAAAACTCACTTAAGACTGCATGCAATAAAAAATAGACAAGAGATATTAACCAGAAAATTCAGTGAAGACCACATATAAGTGACTAATGAAAACATTTCAACTTATTTTCTAAGAAAAGCATCAGTTAAAACAAGATAGCTTTTCTCTACCAAAATAGAATGGATGGTTCAAAATATATATTTCATTTTGGTAATGGTCTGATGAGATGGACAAATAGTGGTTGGGTTATAAGTTGGTGCAAACCTTCTGAAAAGCACTTAAAAATTTTTTTAAAGAACATCAAATAAATTTGTGTCTCTGACCTCCTAATTTTCTTTCTAGGAATGTACTCTGTGGTTTTAGTAAAAAACTTAAGCATATATATATTATATATATCACTGAAATATACATATGTATAATATATATTTATATAAAAATTCAGATATATATCACTGAAATATATCTACATATCAATATATATATAAATGATATATACATTAAACTTTGTATGTGTGTGTGCCTATGTATTTTGTTTTATATATATATGCAAATATTTTTATTTCTGTATTTTAGGAATGCTTTTTATTATGGAAAATTTTACACTAATATGAAAGTAGAAAGAATATGACAGTCTCTATATAGACACTACCTGACTCAGAAATCATTAATATTTCTCCACTCCTATTTCATCTGTTTCTGTGTGCTTTCTGTCTCTCCAGGGCTATTCTAAAGTGAATGCAAGACCTCTTATTTTATTTACAAATATTTATGTATGATAAAAGCATTAAAAGGTATTCAAAGGCCACTATTAAGTCTAAGGGAATTAAACAGATTGAAGTTCACATTTCTTCATTGACTAAAGACTCTATTTTAATAATTGCGTTGCTCACATTAGAATCTCAAAAAGGTCTGCACATTGCACATGTTGATGTTACCTCTCTTAATGTATAACAGTTCCTTCCCCCTTTCTCTTTCTCCTGTTATTTATTTGATAAATAAACTAGGTCATTTGTCCTGTAGAATGTCATACATTCTATATTTAGCTGATGTCTGCCTCATGGTATCATTCAATATTTTTTCTTTTCCTTTCTTATTTCCTGTAAACTAGTACTTAGAATGAAGCTTGATTACAGAAGGCTCATTTTCAGTTTTATTTTTTGGCAAGAATACTGTATGTGTGGTGTTTTGTACTTCCTGTTATATTATAACAGCATGCATGTAATTTCTGGTTGCCCACTTTCCATGACATTAAGATTTGTAGATTCTGGTGAGTCCTCTTTTATCAAGGTCCCTATTGACTTTTTATATAATTTTTGGTTATAACATTTATTAATGATCATTGCCTAAATCCATTATTTTATTAGAATTTGCAAAATGCTATTTTTCTAAATCTACCAATCTTCCTGCATTAACTGGTAACTTTTTATACAGAAAAACTCCCTATCCAACAATTTTATTACTGTGAAACTGTGCTGGAAAGTAATGATACAGGCTTGATTCTTTCCCTTATTTGCCAATTTTCAGGGGAATGTGTCAATGTTCCTACTACCTTTATCCACATTGGCTCATCATGGTGCAAGCTGGTAACAACAGAAAGGTCCAACAGTGGAAGATATCCTATGGTATATCTATGCTATAAATATTGTGCAGTATTTAAATTTCAAAGAATATTTAATAACAGGAAAATATTCTTAATAAAATATTAACTGAAAAAGATCCAGAAATGTATCTATAGTGTGATCGACATATTACCTAAAATGAATGCATCATAAAATACTATCGCTGCCTCAGATATTAACATGATCACCGTAGTGAGTTTTAGAGTCTTGCAAACTTTATCTTTATTTTCCATAAACCCTTCTAGAAGATCCACTACTTTTGTCCTAAAAGAAAATGTTAATTTGCTTAAAGGAAATGTCCCTGGATAAGTCGTTATACTTGGAGAGATTCATGGGATCCAGGTTTGATTTCTATTGTAACTTTGATTATAACTCTCTCCTACATCTAAACAAGTTTTTGTGGTGCTAACCAAACAATTGGAATGATTTAAAATGTGCTCAATTCTGCAGATTCTGAGACATCTTTTTCATTAAACACAACACATAATCAGTAGAATGGAATCTGCTAAATTAAGCCATGATCAGCAAAATTTGACCAATCCAGAAGACAGCCCAGCTAAAATTTCCTGTTTTTGTTTTTCTCGTGTGTGTGTGTGTGTGTGTGTGTGTGTGTGTGTTTTATCAACTGGTCCATATCAGATAAACAGATGAGCCATAATCTGTTCTTGCCAAGGTCCGTTTAATATACTTTAAATTTGTTTGTTGCTTAGTTTCAAGATGAATGAAAGGAAACCGATACGCTGGCTTTGATTTTGACAAGTTCTCAGTAATCCCGAGAAAGTACTTGATTCTCCAGGGGCCTCTCTGAGGCTTAGTTTTTACCTCTATAAAATGGGGAGCAGATGGTCTGATTCATGTAGTTGTTTCCAACATAATGTGTATAAAACTCCTGGCATAATCTTCAGCAATTAGCATTTGCCCAACAAATGCTACTTATCTCTTCTTTCTTCCTAAAAGGAAAGGCAAGCAGTCTTTTCCAGTTTTACTCTTCTAATATTGGAGAGCAGATCCTGGGGCCAGGCTCTCTAGATTCAAGTCCTGCTCTCCTCTTTGTTTTGAGCCAGTAAAATAAATAACTCTTTTGTGCCTCAGTTTTCCTTTTTTAAAAATGGGGAGAAGAGCAGTACTTACGTATAGTCTGCTATGCATAGTAAACGGGCTAGTAAATTTATACTGCTTAGAATTTTGCCTGGCACAGAGTAGGAACCATATGGGTGGAAGCTATTATCTTTATTATCTGCCTAGAAAAATGGAATTTCCAAGCTCAAGGTTCAAGGCACTTCCCCTTGGATGATACATGAGATACACTGACCACTTCTTGGTTTTTTACTTCTCGTTTTCAAGGTCCTGCACAGACCTTCTTCCTTCTGTTGATACATTTAATACTTACAGCCACGCAATCCAGAGTTTGCTTAATTAGGTCAAGGTTGCTTCCTGTGATTATAATTGATTAAGATTATGTGAGATTTGTCCCTTTTCCTGGTCCCTTTTTGTTGTTGCTGTGATGGTGGTGATGGTGAGGGTGTGTGTGTGTGTGTGTGTGTGTGTGGTATAGCCCTGAGATATGGTGGCACAGGCAGCCTGATGGATGTGGGTGTAGCTGCAACTTTCCACACATCCATTTTATTACTAGTTTTTATTCAGAAACTTCTATAGATCTCTGCTTCTGTTATGGGACATTTTATTAGCATATCTCCCCAAAAGTAAGCTTTGCACCATGCTTGTTGAGGGGTTGGAACAGAATAACCTAAGTTCTTCCAATTTTTTGACAACAGAGTGTTATGAGACAGGTTTAGGAGAGGGTGCTGAATGACTCAGAGACTGGGACAAACCACATGGCCATATTATTCAGGAATGGGAGCACCTAGTCAGTGCACAGAGAGCTCTAGATCCCACAAGGGAACATTATTCTCAGATTTAAGGACTGTGTTAGAGAACATTTCTCGTTCAAACTGAAGAAAATAAAAATAGATCCAAAGTAGACGTAAAGTAACTTCTGTGACGATAACCCAAGAGATAAATTTTTAAATTGCTGCTAATGAGACAAAGATGTCCTTTCTCTTAATTCATAAGCACTAGGATGTTTCTCAGTTTCCATCAAAGTGATCAGCATGTGCACCCTTGGAAAAACAGGACAGTAGTATTGCAACGTACCTATGGGAATGTTGTACTGTCAAAACAGATCGAGTTATGGACATGGAGTCTGGAGAAATGAGTGCCCATGAGTAAAGCCTTGTCACTGGGTAGTTAGCAGTTCTCAGAGTAGACAGTAGTCTGCGTCTGAGGGCAGGCCCCTATTGTCTGGACAGAAATCTCTAGCAAGTGATAGGACAATCCACTCAGATATTCCATTGAGACTATTAAGAGCATCTATGCCTAAGTGCTTTATTTCTGTGTTCACAAAGGACAGATCCTTTGTTCCACTGATTGTTCATACCCAATGGTAGGAAGTGATTTGTGCAAGTACCTGGTACCAGTAATCTTAGATGAACCTTCTCTCTGGGGCAGGTTGTACAGGGTCTTGTAGACCATGCTAAGGCTTTGGGGGGTTGGGGAGCCATTTGTGGGTTTTAAACAAGGAAGTGAGAGAAACTGTGGTACTATTTATAGATTTATAAAACATAGAATCAGGAAAAATTCCTCTACTTGAACTATTTTAAATTTTAAAAAGAGAGTCACTTGCTGTGCTCTCATGATAACCTTGAAAACACTCAAAGATGTTGTATAAGTCTGGGTTCTCCAGAGGAACAGATCAATAGTATATGTTTCTGTATATAACTCAAAACCTCAGTCCCTGCTTTTAAGACCTTCAACTGATTGGACAAAACTCACCCACATCATGGAGGGTAATCTACTTTACTCAAAGTCTACTAATTAAACGTTAATCACATCTAAGAAATAGCTTCTCAGTATCACATCTGGATTGGTGGTTGGCCAAACAACTGGATACCACACCCTAGCCAAATTGACACATTAAAATTAACCATTGCATACAGAAAGAATTTTTGATGTTATCCTTAGCTGGGAGGTGACTTTGTTAGTTTAAGGAAAGTCAATTGACCATTTCTACTTAGGGCTGCAATCACTAAGAGAGAGGGCCTCTCTCCTTACCTGCTTCACACTTGAAGGGAGGCATAAAGTAGCAATAGTATTTTATACCTCCCCCTGGAAATCCAAGGTGAGAAGTACCATTCTTTGAACACTTCCCTGTTTTGTCCAATGATCACACTATCCTTTCATTCACAACTTTGTGATAAGGGCTAATGTCCTTTAGCTTCACTATTCTCATTGTGGAACCCCATTAAATTGATGGTTTGTAGGTTAATTGAGATTTTCCACCTTAGAAAAAAATGAACGCCTCCATTTCTAATGAGCAGTCTTTTCTTTTTATAAGACAACACTTCAAACTCCAATGACCAGGTAGAAAGAAGAAAAAAAAGGGTATTGGGGTGAGTTCTGGAAAATTGCTAACAATCTTTGATGTTTGATGACAGAAAATGGAGCATTTCCTTCCTGCTTTCTCATTTTTAAAGTCTTTTCCTGTACATTTTGGAGCCATGATGATAAATACACCAACCTTTAATAGTCCCATACTCAATATAGATCATGTAAGATTGACAAGAAAAAATTCTACTTTCTTAGAAAAATGGACGCATTATTTAATTACATGAAAGTTAAAGGTCACTTTGTGATTATTTGAAATAAAAATAATCATAAAAATTGCCAACAATCTTTATAAATTTTCATTTAAATTCTGACTCTAAAACTCATTCACATCAGGTTTTAAAAAAACAAACATTCCCAAAGGGAGGTCATTTATTATCAATTACTCGTGTCCAAGGCCAATAAACATGAGTTGGATTCCCTCATGAGCCATTTAGTTTTAAGGCCCATGTTTTAGACTATATCTCTAACTCTCTGAAATATAGTCTCACTCACTAAGGGGAATGGGCAAGAGATGTGGGAAAATCAATATACACACATGCTCCTGTGAGAAAACAAGTCAGAGTTCCAGGTTGTTGGGGTGTGGTAGTTGATAAAGGATGTCATTGCTTCAGCCTGGATGGATGTAAAGGACCAGCCTCTTTCTGCATGCATCATATTTGTTCTTTAAATGAAATTTTGACTTTCTTTTAAAACTAGCCAAAAATAAACTTATTGTGCATATCAACATACACAATAAAAGTTGTTACTGTTGGGTTACCAGACTTTTAAGATCTTTTTCTTTCTCACATATATATCAATTTTTTAATGTTTATTTATTTTTTGAGAGAGACAGAGTGTGGATGGAGGAGGGGCAGAGAGAGAGGGAGGCACAGAATTCAAAGCAGGTTCCAGGCTCCCAGGTGTCAGCACAGAGCCCAATGTGGGACTCGAACTCACAAAACGTGAGATTATGACCCAAGCTGAAATCAGATGCTTAACCAACTGAGCCACCCAGGAGCCTAGTCTTTCTCTTTTATATTACTCATGAATTCTAGAGAAGGGAATATAAACTTTTAACTAATTTATTATTAAGTTACTTATTAACTTTATGATTATTGTTAGTGAATTTATTATTTAGATTCATCCTCTTATCCTGAATTTTACTCATCTCTATGCAGCATTTGTGTAAATGAATATTCTTCCTTTGTTTGTGGGATCCAATCAATAATGGTTCCATTGTGACACTTGTGCGGTGAAATAGAAAATTTCTGTGAGTCTAAGATTTATTGAGAGTCCTCTATGTGACCAATGCTGAGGACAAATATTCAAGTCGCCCCCAGCCCTCAGAGTCTACACTGTCATAGGACCCCAGGTAAAGGAACATTTGTAAGACATTGTGATCAATGATATAAAAGAGGTTTCCTCCTGTGCCTTATCTCACATCGCCCACATATACTTTGTTGTAGACCCTTTCGTTTTCACCTGTTCAGCCTTTCATACTTCTTCTCTAACAGGGCCCTAATTTTCCCTGGTGAATCATGCCTTCCCAATTAGGACCTGTCACTTGAAGTGTACCAGATTACCATTCAAGGTGACTAGACTCCTTTAACCAAGGAACAGGTATGTGACCCAACATAGGCTGACCCTCTCTCCTAGGGTCTTGAATCCTAGGGAGTGTCTTAAGAAGGGAAAATGATTGGAGGCTTCATTCCCATGGCAGTATCCTGAAGAGATTATCCAACCTTCCTTTATGACTGGTTCTTCTTTCCTCACTGTGCAAGCGGTCTCCTTATTCGTTTCTTTGGTTTTGTGAGGTACTTCATCCATATCTTTCCAATAAATTCCTTTTAAAATGTGGTTTATGTTCTTTAAAATGAAAGAAACTTTGATATGGTCTCATTCAATATGAATAGCTCTCCCTGGCCCTCCTTACTCTGGCCATACCTCATATATACTTCATTCTATTTTCTGTCATTCTCTACCTTTTGACTCTAGGGCATAGTGATTGTCATTTGAGGGAGAGTCTTGGCCCAAGTGAGGCAGACCTAGATTTTTCCTTTATTACCTTAATCATATTGGGTAGGAATTTGGAGAAATATCATCTCTACTATCATTTCAAACTATCATTTGAAGAACTATCATCTACCTCACATATGTTACCTCATTTAATTATTATAGTATTTCTATGTCATAGGCATTATTATCTCCATTTTATAGTTAAGAAAACAGAAGTTCAGACAGGTTAAGGAATTGGCCCAAGGTTACATAGCAAGAATGTATCAGAGCTCTAATTTGAACCCATATCTACCTGACCTCAAAACTCAATTTTTCCTTCAGGCTTCTCAGCTACTCTTCCCTGAGACATCACAGTTTTGATGCCTTAATGCATTACTTTATCGTTGTGGGACTTGGTTTCCTTATCTATAAAATAGAAATGTGAAAACCTACTACATCATATAGTTGTAATAACTAAATGGGATAATGTAGAGAAATCCTCTAGATTTTATAGGTGCCCCAAAGTGAATGCTTTCTAGTTCAATTTCCAGATTTGATACGTATACCTGGATCTTGGAGGTTATGGTGAATTCAAAATTTTGACCAAGGCAGTCATTTCCAATGATCCCTTAACCAACTTCTCCCCAGAGCAGCTGAAGAAAAATTTAATTCTATTTTTCTCTCCTTTCTCCTCTTATCCCTACACTTTCCCATCTCCTGGAAGAAATGCTAACAAACATGAAACTCTTATAGTAGGACATCAATGGCAAGGCCCATCGTGACCTCAGACTCTGCATAAGTGGGAGATGGCCTTCAGCACATTTGCCTCAAGCCTGTACGTGTTTCTTATGTAATTTTTCAGTTTAAACATGTAACTTATTTTTTGGTAACATTTTAGAGTATCTCTAAACTTCAATCTCTAAGGTTTTTAGCTTTAGAAGGAATTTTCAGTTCAGTAGTTGTTGTTTTTTTTTTCACCGTTTAAAGTTTATTTGGTATTTTAGTTGGTTGGTATGACACTTAGATAGTTGGTTGCATTGTTGATATGCAGATATTTAGTTTTATATTATATGGCAATGTACACTATATTCTGACTGATATAGTACACAAAATAAGATCCTTTAGAACAGTTATGCACAACATGCAATACTGAATTTACATACTGGATCCCAGGATGTGACTGACTGGAGGAAAAATAGCCCCTCTACCTCAGGGCATTGCTATTAGGGTTAAATAATACATGACAATTGCTGTGCCCCACACGGAGTAGCCACTCAATGACTCTGCTCTGATTACTATGACACAATTCTATTTTCAGTATTTTGGACATAACCGATGCCGAGGTAATGTTGGTTGTATTGAATAGTCAGTCCGCAGTAAAATGATGTTTCGTGGAATAGGTGAGTTGTTGAAAAGAAAATATTTTAAGTTACACAATGTTTAAATGCAAACTGAGGGAAGTTAAGTGAAATTCAAACTAAAGTTTTTTTTTAATCTGGTCAACTTTTCTTGTGTAAGATTGGTTTCTGGCAAAATTAGGAAATAGTAGCTCAAATAAAGCATTTGGTTTTAGCTTCAAGTTTAAGTTTTACTCATTTTCCTTATTACCAGGAAGCAATATCTGCATCGAGCGAGTATGAGGCAAGTCCTACTTTCAAAATATACATGTGTCATTGTTCCCACAACTGTACACGAAGCCCACATCCTTTCCTTCTGACTGAGGTGATGGTCAAAACACCCCAGAGAATACATATTATCAGCATTTCTTTTATAAATATTTGCCAAAGCAACGTGTTGTGAGAATCAAGTGCTTAGGGCTGGTAGGTGTGATATCACAAGTCTGTAGCCCTGGGAGCATCAGATACCTGTGTTCAGCTATGTTGGTTTGTGGTTTGAGTGGCTGGAGGAGGGGCAGGGAAGTGGGAAAGCTAAGAAAACTGGGAGAGAGGCATGTAGAATTCACTGGAACTAAAGTTAAGGCAAAGGGAGTAACCAAAGCATGATAAATCAAGGCCTTTGGGGGGAAATTGCATAAACATCAAGACCTATGGTAGTGCAGCAGCCAAGGATGGGTTACTCATCACAGAGATGAGTAAGGACCGTGAAGATATGTTAGAATCAAAGAAACCTGGTGGCCTCAAGTCCCCTTGTGTTTGCATGTCACCCACTGCAAGTCTACCACTAACACAGACCAACTAAAGACCCTGGGCAGACTATGCTCGGCCATGTGGAAGAAGTCTCATATCAGTTTGAAAGTGATGAAAGATTTTCATAAGCAAGAGGTTTCATTTTCTATAATAATCTGTTTCTGTACTGCCTCCCATCTGAAATCTATAGTGGGAGAAAAGAAAAAAAAATGGAAGAACACAAGAGATCCTCAGCATTCCATCCCATCTTAATGGCCCTCTCACACTTTGCTCCCTGCTCCCATAATAAGGAACACGTTATATAGAGTATAGCAAGGAACACGTTATATAGAGTATAGCACCGTAGGGCCAATTTTGGGGGATGGTACTTCTTTGCAGATTAACACTGACAACAGTTATACAAATACATTTTTATTTCCATTTGTAACTGATGAGAATGTTGACTTATTTAAAAAATATAAATGGAATAATATGCTTGTATTACTTATTAAAATATATAAATTAGAGAACATGGTTTTAAAAAATATGATACACAGCATTTAGATTATTGAGATTTTACAACATTTTCACCATGGTTCCTGACCCACTTCTAGTATTCATGTAGTGGCAAACATTGTTAATAGAAAGGAGAAAAACATGGTGGGGGGGGGTAAGTCAGAAGCAAGTGATATTTTACACTTGAACAAGATACAAAGTACTGAGGAAAAATTCTGTCTTCAAATGTGTCATTCTGTCCTATTTCTCTTGGGTGATGTTCTTTCCTATCTGAAAAATGTACTTATTAGTAGCTACCTAAACTATTCCATTGACCTTTTAAAAAATTTTAATTGTGAAAAATCTACCGCATACACAAAAGTAGAGAAAAAAGTATAAGTTCTCATGAATGTATCATCCAGCTTCAAGGGTTATAAATATTTTTGCAATCTTGTTTCATTTGACCCTCACTTGTGTGAGGAGGAGCTAGAGTATTTAAGCAAATTCCAGACATTGTGTCATTTCACCCATAAATACTTCATTATGCATGGCTAATTAAAAGAATGTTTTATGTACAAACCATGCTATTATCATAACTTCACAAAATGAACAATTTTAATATATTCAACATATTCAAATTTACATCATTATCTGATATTTTTAAAAAGTCTTATTTGTCATAATTATGCAAAAATAATGTGAAAAGTCATTAGAAATCAAAAAAGCCACTTATTTGCAGAAACACATATTAATAATACATGATGATGATGAAAGACTTGTGATCTATTATAGTAAAAATAATTATTGTCTCTGGAATTAAGCTGCAAAAATCCTTAGTTTTAAGTTGCATAGTATTTTAGAGAGTCAATATAAAAGTTTTTACTATTTAAAAATTTTTAAAAGTTTTTATTTATCTATTTTGAGAGAGGGGGGAAGGGAGAGAATCCCAAGCTGTTAGCACAGAGCCTGATGTGGGGCTCAGTCTCACCACCTGAGAGACCATGACCTGAGCTGAAATCAAAAGTTGGACACTTAACCAACTGAGCCACCTGGGTGCCCCTAAAAGTTTTTCCTTTTTAATTCTTCTGAGATTTGGCTTCCCGAGAATGTTGGATAGTTTAGTTTCATTCTTTTGCATTGTTTTCCATTTTATAATATTTATTTTTCTGATTATGAAAGTAATTCATGTTCCTTATAAAAATGTTGGCAAGTTGATCATGATTTCATGACCCAGTGACGACCATTCAATATCCTGGAATATTTCCTGCCGTCTCTTCGGTGTGGCTATGTGCACAGGATACATACAGGTGTGTACACTCTGTACAAACAAGGTTTTATTAATTGTAACCTACTTTTCGCGATTTACATTTTATTTTATGCATTTCCCAAGCCATTGAGCAACAATTATTATTTTTACCAATCTTTGTGTGAATCTATGACTACTCCATAGTTTAAGTCCCTACAATGGAATTACTAAATTAAGGAGTATGAATACTTGTAAGCTTTTTAGTATCTATTGCTTAATTATCCCTCAGAAATTGTTTTCCTTTTCCAGAAAATGAGCACTTATTTTAATTCAACTTAATTACATGAAACATTAAAATGAAATATTTTTGATAAATTGATGTATGAAATATTACATCTTGTTTTTTTTCTTTTAACTTTCTGTGAGAATGAATTATGTTTTCAGTGCTTTTTGAAATATTTTTTCAAATGTTTATATCTATAACTGTAAGTTTTTGCCTTTTATAATGTGGGACCAATTTTCTCTTTCAGGGCTCATCTTACTGAGTTGTTAATATTTTGTCAGGGGTGAAGATCTAAACATTTTGTGTGTCTTGTGTTGGTAAATATTTTTCTAACTTTTTCTTCTAATTTCATTTGTTTTTTCCTAAAGAACTTTTACATTTTTACCTCATTTCTTTCAGAGATTTTACTTAGTCCTTCCCATTCTCAAATAGTAAATATATACTCAAATTTACTTCATGTTGATTTATTATTTTCAAAAATACTTCATCCTTCATTCTCTCTGAATTAAATTTAAGAATACGGTGTGATGAAAAGCACAAACAGGACTTTTCCCAGTTATTTCATTTTCATATCATATTAACGGATAACCTTTCCTTTCCTTATTAATTTTTTTGATAGTAACTTTAGCACATACTAAACTTCTTTATCACACAGCTAACTTTTTTTTTCACGCACTAAACTTTTATCTCCACTTTGGCATATAATGGCGCATTGATTTACAAGTAAATGGGCTGTCTACTATTATCTTTCCTTGGTAGATTGTTAAAGGACACTCTTTGTAGACTTCTTTTTTAATCTCCTACATTACTTCGAACGTGGTAGTCTGAAAATGTGTTGCATGAAATAAGCGATTAATGAGTCATTAATGTACCTGGGAAATTATTAACTTTAATATAAATAAACGTCTGCTTTGGCAGTTTTAAATATTTAACTTTGGGGGGGGAAAGGTGCTGTTCTGATGGGTTTTTTAATGACCCTTCCATGTTATGATTCTTTGATGTAATTTACCTACTCAGACAGTTATTTCCTATATCGGAGCACCAAGCTAGATTCCCATGGTCCCCAGGATCAAGATTAACATTTGGACCCAAGGCATTTTAATTCATCATCCAAAGCAATTGTGACGCAGGCTGGTATTTCTGAAACCTTCGTAATGTGCGGACATCTTTTGCAAAAAAGACCTTTGAAGATTGCTTTTGTGTCTTATCAGGTCAGCAGGATATCCCTATATACCAACTAGTTCTGGAATATCTCAAAATTCTCCTAAGAATTTGCCTCTGGGGCTTCTTTCTTCTCGCCCCCCCAACCCCGTGCCGCGCGCGCGCACACACACAAACACACACACACACACACACACGCGCGCGCGCGCGCACACAGTGATTCTAACTTGACCATAAACTACATCCCCGCAGGCACCTGATCTTCTGCTTTTGCAGCTTCCCGCAGGACTGCATTCACTCTCCAGATGTTCATGAAGGACGCCGCACCTTGCCGCGCTCCTCCTCCCACCCGAGCAGCCGAGCGGATCTCCAGCCTTCCGGCCACCTCCTCCCTCCTCCCAGACTCCAGGAGGGCGCCGCGTCCCCGGAGCTGTGGGGCTGCGCGTCCCCGCCGAGCTCGCCCTGGGCGCTTCTGGGTCCCTGCGCCCGGGGCCAGACGCCCCACACGGCTCCTGGCGAGGGGCGTGGAGGCTGGATGCCCCTCCCGACTTCCTCCCCTTTCCTTTCCCTCTGTCTCCCTTTGCAGCTTAGTAAGAACTGATTGAGAGAGTATTTTTATTCCGTGACTTCATTAAGTAACGTCTCTACTTCTTCTTACGGAAAGACCTTGCTGTGTGGCCTTCAGTTCCCTTAAAATAAAACGAGGGGCTGAAGTAGATGGGGCTTTTCAAAAGGATTGAGACCCTGGGAATGAAAAGGTGCCTCGGGGGGCGCTGTTTAAAAGGAACTAAATAAGCAAAACCAAACGAAAACAACAAAACACTTCTTCCCTGCCCCCACAACCCCAAAACATAACCACACGCACACACAAAAAACCCAGTAACAAAAAACCCCTCGTAAAATCGTTGAAGCAAATAACCTTCCAGTATGTTTTCAGAGCTAACAAGCCATGCTTTAAGAATTTTGTCTTCATTTTCTTCACATCACTTGCCTTTGTTTTCATCTGTAATGCTTTTCACAAATAGGCAGTTTTACCCCAATAATTTCTTTATATACATTTAATAACTTGTGTACTTTATATCCATTAGCGGATTAAAGCAGCCTACATAAAAAATCATCATTACACACATTCTGTTCCGGAGAAAATTCTGGAACCTAGACAAAAATTAGAGTTTTAGTCCTAGGTGTGCCACTGTTTTGTTTAGTCTTGAGCAATTCGCTTCACCTCACTTTTGATCTCTGAAGAATGAACTAGTAGACCTGAATGAAATCCAGGTGTCTTTCCTGTTTTGAGTTTTCAGGATGCCCACCGTGACTGGCAGCCAAGCTGACTATTGGCAGATCCCAGGTAGAGCATAGGTTTAACTGCCTAGAATGGTGTTTTGGGTCCTTTCCAATTAGAGGTTCCCCCCTGGGGCTTTGGCCACTCCTTTCTTCAGTGACCTTATCAATAGGAAGGAGGTTGAGTCATCTGCTGATGGGGTAGGGCCCCTTCCTGCTGCCATCTGCACCCAAGTCTCATGAAGGAACCCAAGGTCACACCTCATTAAAAGAAGAGCATGCTAAGACCATACACTTTTCTTCCTTTATGATAAGTCACGCTACAATGGGCTAGTCTGCTAAGGCTGCTAACTATTATTGGGAAAGAAACTAGGTTTGGTGCCAAAACGTTAAATTAAGTGAAATAGGATGCAAAACAGGAGGTCACTTGGAGTGAACAAAAGGTATATAACTCTCCTTATATGGTCAACTGTACTGGATTAATAAAAATGTTCACTTAGTTATTCTCAAAGAGGTTAGAAGAAGCATTAATGACAAAGCTTTGATTTAACTCAGATCAGAGATCTTCCTGAATACCTTCTATCTAATCTAGGAAAAGGTTGTTGAAACAAAAGATAGATGTGTTTTCCACATTAAGACTCCTCTATTTACAAGTTAATTTCCTAAATAGTTTCTTTGGTGACATAGGTATAGACAGAGTTTTATGTCTTCTCGCATTCTGACACTTTTGCTATCCCCAAACCCAGTAAACTCATGTCAACAGCTTCTTTCTGTTTCAAATGATAAAATATGGTTCTTTAAGGATTTTAATAAGTTATTTGCCAAAGTACTCTAGGAATTTGATTTGATTTTGAAACATTAAAATTTGAGGGTCTTTGTATACCTTTCAAAAGAACATGGAGAGCATTTGGAGATCATTAATCATTAGTAATAGCTATTCCTGTAAAAATTAATTAAAAAGTTTTAGTTTGAGCAGGTAAATGAAGTCTGGTGTCAAGGATTCCTGGTTCCCTTATTGAGGAATGGTATTCGAGATTAATATCTGGGCACTAGGGGTGTTCATTACCACTATGATATAAGCCACTCTGTGAATAGAGTTCTGTTGACAGAATCTGTATGTATACACACACTGTACATATACACATACACACATGTATAAATTACATAAATACATGCTATATGTATATACAGACGCACATACCTAATTACACGTATATGTACACACACACATGCACAGAAAAATACGTATATTAGAAATGTGTGTGGCTCAGTCGGTTGAACATCTGACTTTTGATTTTGGATCCAGGTATGAGCCCAGGGTTGTGGGATTGAGCCCCCTGTTGGGCTCCGCGGGAGTGTGGAGCCTGGTTGGGATTTTCCTTCTCTCCCTTTGCCCCTCCCCCACTTGTGCACAGGTGCACGTGCCCTTTCTCTCTGTCCCTCAAAATAAAAAAAAAAATTAAAAACAGAAAAAGAAATCTGGAGTCCACACTGATACTACCGATTCAGTTGTCTCCTCCGAGGTTTCTGCCTTCCCTGTTTCACATTAGTTTGCCCAGTGAGAAAACCATGGTTCTCGGCAACCTCGATACATTACTTTATTCGCTAAATCCTATAATAGATATAAAAGAATTCCAGAATCTTTTTGCCCATGCAGTGAAAAAACAAGCCTGTTAATAAGAATTTAGAGTGTTTGCTATTCTCCACACCCTCTTTTATGCTGGGGCCCAAGACCAGGAGTCAAATACTATGGTCATAAGGGACTTGGGGTAGTTCTTTCACTGCTGTTCCATCCCCGTAATATTATGGGCTCTTTTTTTTTTTTTTAACATAACATTGGATTCATTTGTTTCAGTTTGCTTTCAGTTTTAGGTTTGTTTTCCTTTTTCTTATCCTCTTTTTATATTTATGTCTATTCTTTGAGTATACAGTGTAATTATGTGATTTCAAGTCATAACTAAAAATAGGAATTCTCAGGGAAATGTTGCTGCCTTACATATTCCTTCCACCCTGTTCCCCTACCCTTTGTAGGTAACCATGTGTATTGTTTTGAGCTTTCTAATTTATTGTGGGTTTTTTTTTTTTTAAAGATATGCAGGTATATGTATCACTCGTTACACAATAAGTAGTATAATATATATGCTGTGATGCATCGTGCTGTCAGTCATTTCAAAATGTCTTTGGGAAATTCCTTCACATGAGTTCATGGTGATCTTCCTTATTCTCTTTTATAATTGCATGGAGGTTAGAAAGCAGCAATAAAGTAGAGATTCAGAGAGAAAAAGAGAGAGGCACAGAGAGACAGAGAGAGGGGTGGGGGCTACTGCTGGATGATGTGGGTATTTGGTAGAGAAAGATGAGTAAGAAACATTTTTGGGGGAAATTCTTCTCTGTGTTGTGAGATGTGATTCCTTGCATTTTCCAACCCCTGAGAAAACTTCAGAGAAGGCCACTTTTTAGTCACATTGGATATGTCACTTTACTGAAGTAGATTTGAAAGTGTAACAAGAAGGGGTGTCTGGGTGGCTCAGTCAGATGAGCATTCCACTCATCAATTTCAGCTCAGGTCATGATCCACGGGTCGTGGGACCAGGCCCTGCTAAGTGTGATGTCTGCTTAAGACTCTCTCTCTTTCTCTCTCTCTCTCCCCCTCTCCCCCCTTTTGCCTCTCTCCCTTGCTCTCTCTCTCTCTCTAAAATAAAACAACAAACAGACAAATAAACAAACAAAAATACACTTTGAAAGTGTAACAGGAACATTGATTTTATTTAAGTTACAGGAAAAAATCAATGATATCATACAGTGGATCATTTAAAAGTCCTGTTTCAACTGTGGCTAACGATACAGATCTTTCCAGGTCTGGCTGGGCTGTATGAAAAGAAAGAGTAGATGTCCAAATGCCTGTCCTCTGGAGATTTGAAGGCTCATCCTAGATAGGGAGATTTCTTACTCAAGGCGGTAGAAACTGTACAATTAGTGTGGGGAGCACAGCCACAGAATCAACATGGCATGAACATTTCAGTGACAGCCTGGAATCCGGAGGGTTAGATCCTGACGTCAGAGCTGGGCTATTGTGCCAGAATCTGAGAACTAGAGATGAAAGGCCCAAACAGCCCAAGAGTAAACAGGGAGGGACTTGGGATGCTCTTCCAGCTAGAACAAGTGCGGCTGTTCACAGCTCCTTTTGAAGTTCTGGTTGGGGGGGTGGGGGGGATGGGTCAGCTGAGTGTAATGAACCGGAGACACCAACGTGTAGACATCCAGGGACTAAGTCAGAATGCCATACAAGAGGTCTAGAGAGGATGTTAAAGTGAGTAAAATATCAGTGTATAGGGGTAATATTTGAATCCCATTCCTGTATTTTGGAAAAAGATTTAAGACAGAATGTGACAACGCAGACTTGGGAATACCCAAACTAAGACAAACATCTGAAGACGCATTGCATTTTAAACATCATATGGTAAATGTATGTCACTTGCTTCCTCAAGAAGTTGAAAGTATGCCTAGTTTCCAGTAGAAACTTTTAGATGGGTGATTTGGAAATAACTAGGAAAGTAGAGGCATTGAAATGACTCTTTTTTTTGCAAGACAGGAGGTAAGAGTTTATAGCTTGATAGATTGCAAAACGCATCTTCCACTTCTTCTTTCTCTCTTTGCTCCTTTCCTCTTTCACTATTAAATTTGTGACAAACATCTATCTAAAAACGTGGAAGCTGGGCTCCTGGGTGGCTCAGACAGTTAAGCGTCCGACTCTTGATTTCGCCTCCAGCCATGATCTTGCGGTTTCATGAGGCACGTCGGGCTCTGTGCTGAGATGCCGGAACCTGCTTGGGATTCTCTCTCCCTCTCTCTCTGCTCCTCCTCCACCTCTCTCTCTCTCAAAATAAGTAAATAAACTTAAAAAAAGAAGCAGAGAATACAATAGCAGTTTCTAGGGGATGGGGAGAAGGAGGCGTTATAGTTCAATGGGTATAAAGTTTCAGTTATGTTATGCATAAGTTCTAGAGATCCGCTGTACAACATAGTACCTGTAGTTAACAAATGATACACGATGATTGCACACTTGAAAATTTGTTAAGATGGCACACCTCATGGTATGTGTACTTACCACAGACAAACAAACAAAAAGAAAGAAAACAAAAAAGAAAAAAAAACAAAGAAGCACAAGGAAACTAGAAGGTGTTGGAGGTGTTAATTGTGATGAGTATACCACAAGGTGTTTACCTCTGTCTGAACTCATCAAATTGTACATTAACTATGTGCAGTTCTTTGTATATCAACTGTACCTTATACAGCTGTTAAAGATAACAATTAAAAAATATGGATCATTGATTCAAGTGTACAGAAAGCAACATGTCCCCATACGTGGGCTGGACACCTCCCCTAATACATTTCTAATTTCAGTGATTATATTTTTCACCTCTAGGAACTTCACTTTTAAAAAATCTGCATAGTCGCCGGGGCGCCTGGGTGGCTTAGTCGGTTAAGCGTCGGACTTTCGCTTAGGTCATGATCTCGCGGTTCGTGGGTTCAAGCCCCGCGTCGGGCTCTGTGCTGACTGCCAGCTCAGAGCCTGGAGCCTGTTTCAGTCTATGACTCCCTCTCTCTCTGANAAAAAAATAAAAAATAAAAAAAATAAAAAATCTGCATAGACATTTTTAGAAATCCCATTCCCTTTTATATATTTTTGTATTTATTTTTCTTTAAAATATTAATTAGACTTACTATTTTTGACTACTTGTTAATATTTATTATTTCTATGGATTTTTCATTCATAGTGGCTGGGTTTGTTTTGTGT
>NW_027530509.1:429834-542398 GCF_008692635.1 Crocuta crocuta
CACCTTATCTGTGGGAACTTTTTGAAGCCTGAGTTTAAAGAGCTTTCCTGTAGAAAGAATTTCTATTTACTCCTGTCAGGTGCTGGTCGTGTAGGGAATGGAACACAGGGGACAGGCATCAGCATACCAGGCATCTTTTAATTTAAATTTTCACCTTTTATGCGGCACTTCGTGTCTTAGTTGGTTAAGTGTCCGACTTTGGCTCAGGTCATGATCTCACAGCTCGTGGTGCTCGAGCCCAGCATCAGGCTCTGTGCTGACAGCTAGCTCAGAGCCTGGAGCCTGTTTCAGATTCTGTATCTCCCCCTCTCTCTGACCCTCCTCTGCTCACACTGTCTCTCTCTCTTTCTCAGAAATCAATAAAACATTAAAAAAATGTAAATTTTCACCTTTTTAATTTAAGGTCTACACAGGTACTGAGACCAGAAAGTCCTATATCTGTGTGAGTGCAAAATTATTCCTAGTTAGTTTCTGGGTATTTTATTCTCCAACCAGATCTAAGAATGAGACAAGGAAGTATCTCAATGCCCCTTCGAAAGTATGATCTTTGGGGAAGCCAGGCTTTATGGATTTTTCCCCATCTTATTGGTTCCCTGATCTTGGGTCCCACGTGAGTGTGGCAGATGCCCACAGGACGACTGTTTTCTCAAGCACTTGCTTTTTTCTCTGCATGTGGGTTTTCTCATTGTTTCTGGCCTCTGAGGGTTTCCCTGACATTCTTGCATATTTAGCCATGCATTACATTAAAAAAATTATGTATTACTTTTGTGTGTGTGGGGTATCTCATTGGGAGGATTTCTTTGAACACCTAGGGCATTATATTGTCAGATTCAGTTCTGATTGATTTTCCATCTTGTTTCATCTTTACAGCAATACCACAAAATAGCTATTATGTCCCCCCTTTATTATGAATGTAGAAAAAGGAATCAGCAAGAGCAGCTGACTGCTGAACATTCTGTACGTCAGGAGCACAACTGAAATTTAATACTGTGTCTGCCAGGCCACCAAAGCTCTTTCCTTTTTACTGCCCTGGATTCTTTTTTTTTTTTTCTGTTTCTGGGCCTTGCTATAGCATTATATCATGCACATTATACTAGAGACTTTTGCCTGTTCATCCCCTCATGCACACCTCACATATAAAGCAGAGCCGGCACCTAGGAGAAGGTCAATAAATACTTATCAGATTAACAAATAAGTGACTTTTTATGCTACCATATAATCATCATGATAATTCTGTGGCATGATAATTCTGTAACATACCATTGTGTTGATTCATTGGGGCAGTGTATTTTTAACCAAGATAATTTAACAGTCGTCTTGTAAGTGCAAAAATCCTCTGAAACTGGTTAATTATTTTATTTTCTTGTGCTATCTCTATCCCATGGTGCCCCAGTCCTTCACAGTGCTTTTATTTTTTGTTTTCTTTTTCTTTCTTTCTTTCTTTCTTTCTTTCTTTCTTTCTTTCTTTCTTTCTTTCTTTCTTTCTTTCTTTTTCTCTCTCTCTCTCTTTCTCTCTTTCTCTCTCTCTCTCTCTCTCTCTTTTTTTACAAGTCACATCAGGAGATGTCTGCATCTCAACTGTGCACATGGAGCCAGTGGGCACCCTGTTCCCGGTTTTGAGAATGCTGGAGATGTTTTCCCTTTCATCTACGAGCTGTTCTTCCCAGAGATTAGTCACAACAGCAACGTGATCTTAGGCATTTCTTCTGCTGTGCAGCTGACCGCGAAGCCAAGTAAAAGGGCAAACTATTTATAAATCAAGCAGTTACAGGTGCAGAGAACAGATAAGAGTTTAGCTTTGTCCAGGTTGGGAGACGATTCTTATTGAATTTCCTTGTTTAGGGGATCCCAGGGCAGGCTCACATTTAGAGTCAGGTCTAGGGTTTTTTAAAAGAGCATGTATCAGAGCTGAACTTACTCCCACCTAAGCTGCTTGAAAAGTCTGCCACTGTCAGAGTCTATATCATTGATTGATATTCTTTTCATTTAACAACTGCTTACTGCTATAAGCTAACACCATGATAGGTGATAGAATTGGCAAGGAAAACCACAAAATCAGTAATATATAAGAATATTTATGGGGCACCTGGGTGGCTTAGTTGATTGAACATTCGACTTCGGCTCAGATCACGATCTTGTGGTTTGTGGGTTCGAGTCCTGTGTTAGGCTCTGTACTGACAGCTCAGAGCCTGGAGCCTGCTTCAGATTCTGTCTCCCTCTCTCTCTGCCCCTCCCTGACTCACGCTCTGTCTCTACTCTTTTTTTAAAAACTTTTTAAATGTTTTATTTATTTCTGAGAGAGAGAGAGAGAGAGAGCAAGCAGGGGAGGGTCAGAGAGAGAGGGAGATACAGAATCCAAAGCAGGCTTCAGGCTCTGAGCTAGCTGTCAGCACAGAGCCCGATGCAGGGCTCAAACCCATGAACTGTGAGATCATGACTTGAGCCAAAGTCTGATGCTTAACCTACTGAGCCACCCAGGCGCCCCGTCTCTATCTCAAAAATAAATAAACATTAAAAAAAAAAAAAAGGAATACTTGCTCTGGCTTATAAATGTGAAAAGAGCTATGTAAGCACCTGGAAGAGAGCTGTTTCTTCTACAGTGTCGAAATATGGCTCCACAGACCCACCTTTTACTTGAGACAGCCTTGTCTTCCCTAATTATCCCCAAATGGCCTTGCCAGGCTCAATCTTTCTCAACTTTTTCTCTTTCTCCATCCTTCTCCCACCCAATTTGGATTTGTAGCTGTTACTTGTTAATAGATATTAGTAATATTTTAATATATTACTAATTTCATTTACAAGTAAGCCTCATTGATTTTAGGATGTCTGGCTGGCTCAGTTGGTAGAGCATCTGACTCTTGATCTCAGGGTTATGAGTTCAAGCCCCACATTGGGTGGGGAGCCTACTTAAAAAATAAAAAGTCATTGATTTCTTCAGGAAGGGAGAGGGACAGTTCTGGTCTACCTTCTTCTCACCCCTTGGTGACTGCTTGCCTTAATTTAAGTCATTCCACATATGTGCACTTGTGAAACACCTTTCCTGATTTTGTCCTGAAATTCTCTTTTCTATTTTAGAAATAGAAAAATTTCCCCCAAATTTTTGAGGTCAACCTACTTTTGCTTATTGGCTTGTTTATGTATGTGGGCATATATTTTTTTGTAGTCTTGCCTACCATGGCTTTTCTCAAATTATAGAACTATAGAATATGCTGGTCTGGTAAATTAGCTTTGTTTGGCCACTTGTCTAGTGTTTTTATAATAAATAACTTTGATATGTTTTTTTTTAACAGTGTGTGTTGAAACTTCCTTTCCCCAATTTACTCAAGGGTTAGGTGTTTTGTCTTTTTTTCCACTGTATACAGAATTGGGCTTCAAAGGCTCCTTTTTAGACTTAAGATGTTAATTCACACAAAAATCATACTAAAGTGCTTATGTTCACCGAATAAATGTCCATTTGTCCACAAGCTTAGTCTTTCTTTTTTCTTTCCTTTTTCATTTTCTTTTCCTAATTTCTTGCAATCCCATACCCATCCATTCTTTATTTCTGTAACAAAAAAAAAATCCAAAATGTGTGTGTTCCTGGCACTTTGCAGGCACAATGTGTACACAAACTAACAGGACAAGGAATCTGCCATGGAAAATGGGCAAACATATGGTTTGAAATATCAAGAAACAAGAGCTGACTCTTTGCTATTTTTGTCCAATACATATTTCATGCTGGGTTCGACTCTCTGATGTCTGTGAACCATCTATTACTTTGGGAGAAATTTGTTACGGATTGAGAATTTCTGCCTTGGAAGCCATAAGCTCCTGTGACAGACATGCTGAATTTTTTATAAAGCTTGAGTAAGACACAGTATCTGTACTGAGGCTTCCTGCTGTGCATTTGAGAAAATTGGTTTTTCTGTAAAGAAACAACCTCCTGTCCCCCTGACCCTAGGCAATGGGTTTTCAGATGTATTTAGGAAATCTGGTAATCCTTGCTGCCTCTTATCTCCAAAAGAGACTGAATTGAGTGGAATGAATATTTATTGAGAGCCTGCCAGCGTCTGCATTAGGTTTGACACAGAGGTGGGCAGTAACAGGGGAGGAGAGCTATCAGAAGAGGCAGGAGTAAACTAGCGGAGGCAAGAGAATTCAGGAGTCTGTGGGATCTCTTTCAGGACAGAGGGGGAAAGCAAGTTGGTGGACCGTTTCTGAAAGGGCTTAGATTAATTGGCTGGAAGTGGAGAGCTACATACGACCAACACAATTAGGCCTTGGCTTTCCATCCAGCAATGAGTCAGTGTCAGGTGAGGCTGTGACGTACTAAGAGTGCTGTGCCAGCAAACACGTGCAACCCTGAAGCACAGTCTCCATCTGAGCTTTGGGTCCGCTATGACTGGGGACTGGGAGGGAGGAGCCTGAACTGTGGTACACCCTGAAGTCCTCAAGTGGAGTTCTGTTCAGCAGGTTTTTTCCCCAGAAGGTGTGAAGAGCTATATGGGTCCATACCTGCCCAGGCCCCCATCCCGCATCACAAAACATTCCTCATTTTTTAATGGTGCTTTAAGAGACAAATGGAGTCCAAAGGTCATGCAGTTATTTTTTTTTCTCTCTCTTTTTTGGAAATGACCCTACTGAGGGTAGGAAGTATGGTTTCTCAGGTCCTTTGACCTCTTGGTTTCGATTCAGGATTGAAATCGCTTGCAGAATTTCAAAACAGTTCAAAGACAAAGTATAGTCTATTGCTTAGAAGACAAGTGATGAGTTGAGGAGAAATTCTTTGTCTATTCCATGGTCCCATTTCAAACCTTTGGTTAAGGTGCTAGCAGTTATAGGCATATAGCTCTTGGAGGTCATCAATGGCTGTGCCTGGGTCAGTGATTTTCAAATCAGGGAACAATTGGGTGGGAGTAGGGATACAGTGGTGCCACTTAGAGCACACTAATTGTGTCAGGTTAGATACAGTAAACCCTACAATCCTCAAACAATTTAGGACACCATAAATCCTTTAATTCGTGCCTTGCCCATTCTTTTAACAAATACATCTTACCCACCTATTATGGGTACGAATTACTGTCAAGAGATGGAGAAGTATATAGTCTTGCATGCCTTTTTATCACATGGCAATACTGGCAAGTTTCGAATTCTTTCTTTCTCTGAGATTGAAAGGTTTTCTCCTGTGTCTCTTCTACACCACTCCTTAAAACGAGAGTCTCTGTGTCCTTTGAGTATGTAAGAAGCAGAGGAAAGTATATTTCTGACTCTTAACTATTGCAGAACAGTTTTGAACAAACTACTCAATTAAAGGGCCGTAACAACACATATGTATAAATAGAACAAAGTCTATTTATGAAACTTGTCTCCAACTTGTTTCCATGTAGTATGTACAATAAGGCAGAAGCTGTCTCCATTTCATAGATGGCAACTCAGAGATCCAGTAGCTTGACTATAGCTTGTCAAATGGCAAAGCCTAGACTGGAAAAGGGAGTCTGGTGTTTTTCCCATTGCCTTACACTTCTTCCACAAATGTCAAGGGCAACTGGATACTGGCATTCTTTTCAAACTCTAATCAAACGACTCTTCAACAATTGTGGCTGTTGTTGAAATATTAAGCTGTTTGTTGGCATCCTTTCTCTATAAGAGAAGGGAAATGTGACACATAAATGTGGTTAGAGAAGACACGTACCTTAATCTGAAAAGACATCCGTACTTTGATGACCCTGTAAACTGCATCAAATAAATTTTTGAGTTGTTTATTTTTTTTTAGGTTTGGGTTGTTTTTATGGATATAGTTTTTTCAAGCCTGACTTTGTTGGTGTGTGTTTTACTCTAAAATCTGTTTTTGGAAGAACTAGAACTTTTCCACATTGTAGTTGTATTTATTGAGTAGGCACCATTATATATTACATTCTTAGGCTGTCCTAACAAACTTGTGAGAAAATTACTCTTATTATTTTAATATTAATATAATAATTTTAATAGTATTTAATAATAATACTCTTGTTTTATCATTTTAATTATATTTTAATATTTACTATTGTTTTGCCATTTAAATATTATTTTTAATATTTAATAGATCACAAGATTGAAGCACAGACATGCCCAAGTGACATGCCCAAGGTTATACCACTAGCAAGAATGAAAACTGGGGCTTGAATTTGGGCTGTTTGGGCTGACAGGCTGTGGAGCCCATTTTGACCCATAGCATTTACAGACCTCTGTTCGGCACTGCAAGTGATGAGTGTGTGGCTGTTCTTATGTCACATCATAGCTTTGGTTTTCAGATTCCTTATTTGAAAAAAAAAAGAGATAGCACTAGATTATTTATTTATTTAACAGTAGTCCTTATTCAGGGGTGTTCCCTATTGAATCCTTACCCTCTGGACCTAGAATCCTAATCCTAAACATGGACAGTATTACTATTCTCTTCACTTTACATATGGGGAAATTAGGACTTAGGCCAAGTACCTGCTAAAGGTGGCCTAGCTGGCAAAAGGACTGTGATTCAAACTCAAGATTTTAATCAGTATACATAACTGTCTTTCCTCTTTAAGAGCTTGTGCTCCTTAAAATTCCATACCTTGAATCCTGACTTTTTATTTCAAAGACATAATAATAACAATAATATGTTTGTTTCATAAAGCCATGAATTTATAGCTCTTCCAAGAAATGACCTTAGTCTACAAATGGCTGCCAATGTTTGAGAACCATTGACATAGATAATAGCAGTCTTAACAATGAAACATTGTGCTATTAATATTATATTATTATTTTTTTGAGGAGTCACATGCATAGCAAACAGGATGTAACCGGACATGTTAGGCAAGCTGTTGCTAACTCAGAAGACTAAAGGGGATTAAATTCTCATTATTACTCACAGTTAGTCCCCAAATATCTGTGTACGTTCAGTTTCTACAGTTTGGCAGGAAGTTTTAGAGAACCAAACAGCATGCCCTTCCGCCCCTGGCATATTCATAAGCTATTTTGGGGTGAGTCATCGGAATTCTGTGGTTTGTATATCCTGAAGGGAGAGAAGAGACCCTGTATGGTTAGCATTATTTGAAACAGTTTGTTGGGGGAAAAAATTCTTTGATGAAAGTTCAACATTAGGTAAGCGATGCCTGCGGAAGGATCTCTCCGTTGTTGTAAAGATTCAGCTCATATTTACATCTCTGAGAATAATACCACACAAATTTAAATATTCAGACCGTGCATATTTGCAGCTAGTGCACACAGAAGCCCAGGTCTGGTGTTTAGTTGGGGGCAATTAACAGAGAATTCACAACTTGAATTGTAAATTCAGGCTAAGTGCCTCTTCTGTCCTTAGAATCTCTGCTCCCTAATGTCAAAGTAATGCTTAAAGTTGGATAGTGTTGTTAGATATATGAAAACAGAGAGACCAAACCAAACCTCTAAGGTCTGTCTGATATGACCAATATTATAACTGTGGATCATGATTGTTTTTTAAATTATGTTTATTTTGTGAATTACCTATTTTAATCATAGTATCTCACTGCTGGTGGATTCTGTAAATATTTTTCTGTATCCACCATGCAAAATATTATTTTAAAAATTGTGGATTATGATTAAATCACTTACAGCAGTAAAAAATAAGTGGGCAAGAATTAATTTTTCTCCTTGTAGCTACAAAGGAGCCTGAGGAGGAATTCCAATGAAAAAAAATAATTTTCTTGTCTCATCAGGAAAATAAACTGATTATTATTGGAAGAAGGAAGAAAATACAAGTTAGTTTCTTGTATTCAAGAATGTCAGATGCTGCAATAGGACTCCATAACGTCTCATGGGGGTGCCCGGCTGGCTCAGTTGGAAGAGCACAAGACTCTTAATCTTGGGTTGTGAGTTCAAGCCCCATGCTGGGTATGGAGTCTGCTTAAAAAAAAGTCTCATAAAGACTGTGTAGACCTGAGGAGAGTATTACGTCCAGAATTGAAGGGAGCCTATGGTCTACAGCACCAGTAGTCCATATGACAGGGTGACCAAGGAAAGGAACTGGTGACCTTTGACACTTGTGTTCAGTTATCCATGTGATTGGTGACTGTAGAGAGACATAGCCATGGTAGACAACTTGGAATAGTCCTTATATTGGGAGAGTTAAAATATTGCCCTGTTTTCTGAAGAATAGAGAGACTACTGTTTGGTCCTTGAAATGATTTTAGATGGAATATAAATAGGGGATTACATAGCATTGAAATACATAATGAGTAAAAACTCTCTTTAGTTTTCTCTCAGTTTTCTGATTATGTCAAGTAGGAAGTTTCAGTTCTGTGTTAATAAGATTTGAATTCTCCTCAGAGCAGGCAACCACTCTCTTTCCCTAGACTTGAATAACTACTTATTCATAACACTTCTTTGCACAATTACATCTTATTTATGGCAAGTGAAATGGATTTTCTATTTACATGGAGTAGAGATTTTTAAAAAATGTATCCATATAAAAAGTGAGTTGATTTGATAAAACATGGCTGAATGGGCAATGGGGGCTGACCTGAAGTGGTTACCCAGCATAAAAAACTTTATAACTTTGGTGTTTCAGAGGCAGAATGTTTTACAAATGAAAACAGAACACTTAATTTGCTTAGGTCCTAAATGCTTGTCCTTCTCAGAAAATAGTCCACAGGCCAGTGATGGTCAGTGAACTTTTGTCCACCTGGAAAGAAAGAAGTACCGAAATTGCAAGTAATCGTTTAGAAACTTTTATAGCTTATCGCCGTTGTGTTGGCATTCAATCACACGAAATACTTTTCTAGTAACTCATTTTTATTGTACAATATTTTACTTAAACACTAGTCTGGAATGGATTCTAAAAGAAACATGATAGCTTGGGAAGCACTGATGTAGAGTATATGTTTAGAACAAAAACATAAGTAAAGCAAGTGGCGGCCTAAACAGTTATGATAAAGGAGTATGTGCTGGTTTAAAGTACATGATCTTCATGGAATCTAGAAGAAAGAGAGTAAAGAGGCTAAGATAATCAATACATTTGTAAGGAGCAGGACTGTCTCAACTTTTCGTATCCCCAGGATCCAGCACAGTGTCTGGCATGTAGTAAGCACTCTATACATATTTGTTAGATGAATGAATGAATGAATGAGTAAATGAGGTCTTTGGCAGGTGGATCTAATGCCATCACCAGAGGGCATGCACTATTACAGTGCAGTAGTGGTTCATTATGCTTTCCCAGGCATCTCAAAACACTGTTCAGTTCCCTTTGTTCTGATTATATAAAAAGCAAGTCAGCTTCTAAGTGTTAATTCGGTTGTCAATGGACCCTGACTCTAAGAAGCCTCAATGCAAAGCAATTTTTAATTCCAGGACATATGCCACAACAGGAAGCGTAGGTTGGGTTATGTTTCAGTAGTACACAACTGCAATGTCTCAGGGGCTTAGCCCAACAATTATTTCTTTCTTTCTGACACACATGCCCAACAAGGTTGACATGAGGCCTTCCTTGCTCGTTGTACTCCTCTCCGTGCATCTATAATAACCATAGCAGGGGATGTGGCAAATAACATCCTGTTTCTTGGAGCTTCAACCTGGAAATGACACATTTCACTTCTATTTTTTTTTTTTTTTTTTGCCTAAACTAAAGAGCATGTCTAATATCAGTGGTGGTGGGAGGGAATACAATCCTACCATGTATCAGGAAAGTGAAAAGCAGGAAATATTTTGTGGAGAGTGTTGCCATATGCACTCACCTATTGTGGATTATGTTAACAAGGGTTATTCCCTCTTTGGTTGATCTTCTGTGTCTGTACCATCTACGGTGAGTCTCTGTCCTGTCAGATCTCTGGACTGAGTCTTGAAGGTGGTGACCCGGAGAACGTAGGGCTGTTTGCAAGCCTTTGCTTCAGACATCAGCTCACTTACTTTAGCTACTCTGTTCTGCTTTTTCTATAGTATCAATATGACCTTTGCCAGAGAATGTCAACTCTTTTGGTTCAAATTCTTTCTCCACTGACCAAACTTTTCTGCTGAATACATCTTTCCATAAGAAGGCAGATGATTGGCCTTAGACCTGGGTCAGGGAGATGTCTTCCAGTGAAATTTTAAAATGACTAAATATAAACATAAATATTCTTCTGTGGGGTTGTTAGGCTGAGTCAGCTACCAGGAGGCTGATCAATCCCAAGAAAATCAAGCATATCAAGTTTTTAGATCTACAAACCGGAATGATGATAGATCTTAGGTCCCTAGTGATCTGCAGATTCTTTCTTTCTTTCTTTCTTTCTTTCTTTCTTTCTTTCTTTCTTTCTTTCTTTCTTTCTTTCTTTCTTTCTTTCTTTCTTCCTTCCTTCCTTCCTTCCTTCCTTCCTTCCTTCCTTCTCTCCCTCCCTCTCTCCTTCCCTCTCTCCCTCCCTCTCTCCCTCCCTCTCTCTCTTTCTTTTTTCATTCTTTCCCTTCCCTTCCCTTCCCTCCATCTGTCTACCTATCTATCTACTCTATCTGTGATCTTCCAAGGCAGAACATACCTACATATCTAAATGGGGCTAGAAAGGATACTTCTCAGATGCATGAAAACTTTTACTATCTGAAGGAATACAAAATATCTTCTTCCTTTAAAATATATATACATATACATAGTTTGCTTGCAAATTTACCAGGAAGGAAAGGATTTGCTTTTAAAAAGTGTCCTTTTTGCATCTATTGCTAGCATTATTTCAACTTCTGAAATTAGTGGAATCTGAATCAAGAATGGTGAAATTTGACAGCATACTTGAAAAGCCTATGATTTTCAAAATTGTAAATCAAAATATTGATATCTGCCTCTGTCTACAGATGGATGACAGAGGGAGGTAGAGGTCTGAGACTTCTAAATGTGATCAGAAGAAACAGTCAAATATTACTGAGCTTCTTTCTCCAAAGCCATTTTGACCAAGCTTTCCCCTCAGCCACCTATAGTGAATGTAGTTACAGAATCGTTTCCAGATTTTTATAACATTGTGCTGGTGAATACAGACTAATTACCCAGTTGAATGGAAAAGAAGAAGGGATTTTTTATTACTCTTCAGTCAGCTGTTGCACATCTAGACATGCAGCTAATAATTTATTAGGGTCTAATTTTGGAGGCTGGCTCTAGATGATAAGACTCATAAAAACCTAACAAGGAGATGCTTTTGATAAGGTGGTAAATCATTAAATGGAGAAATGACCAGTTGATTTATGACTTACTGGAATACTTTAGACCGTGAAAGATAAACCTCCATTTCTGTTTTGCAAGCAATATCCCTGCTATCCCTTAGAAAAATTAAGCTGGGATTACACAATGCCAAAAAAAAAAAAAAGCACATTTCCGGCCAATTTCAGACCTCTTCAGCTAGAATAAATGCTCATTACTCAGTCTTATTTCCTCTCCTGGCCACATAGGTAGTTGGTTCAGGAATATTTATGCCAGTGTTTCCTTGGGAGCTGATAAAATGGTAGAATTTATTAAGATAATTACACACACATGTAATATAATTTTTAATAAAATACAATCTATAGTAGTATTTAGCTGAGAATTTCTTAGGATTATACACAATTTTGTTATAATTTAATTAGGCATATGTAACAAGAAATTCTTGTAAATGACTATATTATTGCCTACACTCTCAGGCCAAGTTCTCCGGGGGTCACTTGGGTAAAAGTGTGTGGAGAAGGAGGTCATGATGTGTGAAAGCAGGAATCATGTGGAAGATACATTATATAGGCATGGCGCAGTTACAAATTGGTGAGTCAGGGGATGGAACTTTCTTTTAAATAGCTATAAGATCCTGGGAGAGATGGTTGTTTTCATTAGTCCCCATTCATTTTAGATATGGAGTGGAGATTTAACTAAATATAACATTTCCATGCCATTTAACTTGCTATGATATATGATTCACTTTTTGAGACAATAGCATTTTAATGTGTGTAGTTGTATTCAGGTGAAAACAGATTGTTACTATTTTTTCCTTTATTTTATAACTGATATATTTATTTATTTATTTATTTATTTNCTCCGCCATCTTGCCCCCTCCCCTGATATATATATTTAAAGCAGATTTCATGAAAATAGTTGCTTTGATCTGTTATGGTCATTACAAAAATTACATGCATTGTACAATGGAATATTATTCAGCCTTTACAAAGAAGGAAATCCTGCCATTTGTGACAAATGGGTAAATCTGGAGGACATTGTGCTAAGTGAAATAGAACAGATGCAGAAACATAAATACTGTATGATCTCACTTATATATAGAATCTAAAATTGTTGAACTCATAGAAACACTGAGTAGAATGGTGACTATGAGGTAATTGGGGGCAGAGGGGATAGAGGAAAGGGAGACAATTTGGTTAAATGGTACCAAGTTTTAGTTATGCAAGATGAGTAAGTTCTGGAGATCTAAAGTACAGCATGGTGACTATAGTTAACAATCCTTCATTGTGTAATTTTATATCTATAATTTGCTAAGTGTTCTCATCACAAATAAAAAAAGATAACTATGTGAGGTGATGAATACAATAATTACTTGATTGTGGTGATCAATGCACCATGTATATGCATATTAAAACATCAAGTTGTGCACCCTACGTATATACAATTTTGACTTGTCAATTACGTCTCAATAAAACTGAAGAGGAAAAAAATAGCCTAACTAATCTTCCTGCAAGCTGACTTTTTAAAGAACTCAGCGAGGGACATCATGCAATATAACAACATCTAAAGGATTTTTAAAAGATAAATATATTTTTAATTTAAATTTTAGTTAGCTATCATACAGTGCAGTATTGGTTTCAGGAATAGAACTCAGTGACTCATCACCTACATACAACACCCCGTGGTCATCACAACAAATGTTCTCCTTAATACCCATCACCCATCTAACCCATCTCCCACCCACCTCCCTCGATCAACCCTTTGTTTCCATTGTTAAGAGTTTCTTGTTGCTTATTTCCCTCTCTCCTCTTCTCCCATCCCATTTCCATGTGTTCATCTGTTTTGCTTCTTAAATTCCACATGTGAGTGAAATAATGTGGTATTTGTCTTTCTCTGACTTATCTTGTTTTGTATAATACCTTCTAGCTCCATCCATGTTGTTGCAAATGGCAAGATCTTATTCTTTTTGATGGCTGAGTAATATTCCATATACCACATCTTTTTTATCCATTCATCAGGCAATAGACATTTGGGCCCTCTTCACAGTTTGACTATTGTTGATAATGCTGCTGTGAACATAAGGGTGCACATACCCCTTCAAATATGTTTTTTGTATCTTTTTTTTAAAAATATTTTTATTTATTTCTAGGAGAGAGAGACAGAGAGACAGCGTGAGCAGGGGAGGGTCAGAGAGAGAGGGAGACACAGACTCTGAAATAGGCTCCAGGCTCTGAGCTGGCAGTCAGCACAGAGCCCGATGCGGGGCTCGAACCCACGAACCACGAGATCATGACCCAAGCGAAAGTCGGATGCTTAACCGACTAAGCCACCCAGGCACCCCTGTTTTTTGTATCTTTTGGGTAAATACCTAATGTGCAATTGCTGGATCATAGGGTAATTCTATTTTTAGTTTTTTGAGGAAGCTCCATACTGTTCTCTAGAGTGGCTGCACCAATGTGTGCAGTGCAAGACGGTTCCTCTTTCTCCGCATCCTTGCCAACCCCTGTTGTTTCTTGTGTTGTTAATTTTAGCCATTCTGACAGATGTTGAGAGGACACCTTTTTAAAATTACCTCAGAAAAATGCAGGCAGCAACAAGAATGTAAAAAAAACAGTTACATGAAAACTTTTAAACTTTTATGACTCAAATCCATTCAGATATTTATTTGGCAATTACTGGTGAGGTCCCTGCTAAATTCTAGAATGTAAAGTTATTAAAGAAACACACATGGGTCTTGTCCTTATCAAAGTTGCAGTCTAGTGTTAACTTTATTCAAATTTTCATTATGATTTTTTTGATCTTTTGATTGTTTAATAATTATGTTTATGACTTTTCCCAAATCTATTTTCTTGTAGTAATTGTTTTTAAGGATTCCAAATATAATTGCATAGAACAAATAGAGCATGGTTTGAATGATACTGACTGAAATTTATTTAGAATCTTTTTATGGTCTGATATCTGGTCAGTTTTCATCAATGTTCCATGTATGCTTGAAAAGAATATGTATTCTCTGATCATAATGTGTGCAGGGTTTAATTTGTCCCCATTACATAAATTATTAGTTGTGTTTGTTCGAATACTCTTTATTCCCCATGATTATATTAGTTTGTTTTACCTATTCATCATGTAAAAGGTGTATTAAAATTTCCCCATTGATGATGCATTTGTCAACTTCCCCTTGCAACTTTGTTAATTTTTTGGCTTTATATGTTATGAGGCCATGTTACTAGCTACATACAGGTTTAGAATTTTTATGTAATTCTAGCTAGTTGAACTGGTCAAACTCTAGGTGTCAAGCATTGGCTGACAGCAAGACTGCAAACCTCCTGTGAGACCCTGACCACCTGTGAGAGTCTGAACTACTCAGGTAAGCAGCTTTCAGATTCCTGACACTAAAACTGAAACTTCCCTCTGAAATCATGAGAAACAACTGTTTGTTGTTTTTACTTTTTTTAAAGTTTATTTATTTATTTTGAGAAAAAGACAGCGTGAGCTGAGAGGCAGAGAGGGAGAGGGAGGGAGAGAGAGAGAGGGAGAGAGAGAGAGAGAGAGAATCCCAACCAGGTTCTATGCTGCCAATGCAGAGCCCAATGTGGGGCTTGAACTCACAAAACTCTGAGATCATAACCTGAGCTGAAACCAAGAGTCACATGGTTAACCAACTGAGCCATCCAGGCACCCCTGTTTGTTGTTTTTAAACAGTTAAATTTTAGGGTAATTCGTCACATGGTAATTGGTAACTAACATAATGCAATTTTCTCTATTTTCTCTTTCTGGAATGCTAATTGGACAAAGATTGGTTTTGGTGTTTTTTTTTTTTTTTTTTCATTCTATCCTCCACATCTTTTAACATATCTTTTCTAACTCTTCATCTCTCTGTGAAGTATTAAGCATAACTTACTGAAATCCAGCTTCTAGTTTACCAGTTCTTTCTTTGGCTCATTCTTGTCTGCTATTTAAGTAATCTAGTGAGTTTTTAATTTTGACAATTAGATTTTCACTCTTGGAAGTTCTGTTTATGTTTTCTTACATATTTTTGCTCCCTTTTGAAAACATCTTATTCCTCATATTTGGCCAATCATAATTGTTTCAGAATACTGAGGGGCTTGGATGAAGATGCCCAAAGTTCCAGAAAAGATTTGTGTTTCATTTTGACAGATCCTGGAGTGTTATAAACCTAGAGGCACATTTAATTCAATATATTTGCTTTTATGTTCCAGGGCTTCCCAGAGATACAAATTAAATGTCCAACCACTGGCTTTCCTGAGGGAAACCTAGAATTTCAAAATTCATCAGGGAGCTATTTTGTTCACTGAGCAAAGGATTGACACAGGCAAGTTACAAGTGGCATTGGCTCACTGTCTAGTCAGGGTTAAGTGCATGCCAATGAAGAACAATGAGGGTTGTTTCCACAGTCTCTGTATCTTCAAGAAGACTGGGTCGATCCTGTTCATCAGGACAATTCTTGGAGCTGGTTTCTGCAGGTGCTATAGAACAAATGCCCACTGGGTTCTTTTCTTTTTTCTAAGGCAGGCAGGGAATAGCTCTGATTCTTATCAAGAGTGACCAAGTACTCTGTGGCTGAACTGCCTGAGCACATGAAATCCACTATTCTTAAAACAAATGCAGATAGTGGCTAATCACACTTTCGTATTTCATTTCAAATATATCATTGGAACATAAGTTCAAAAATTACTATTACTGGTACCAATTTTATTTTCAAGACCTACAGGCTTCAAGAACTTTAGAGAGTAGTCTGTTGGCTGAAAGAAAATGTCTGTTTATAAAGTGGCTTTTGTTTAATGATTCTTAAGCTTTATAAGGCAGACCCAGAGATACTTACCAAGACCTTAGTGTAATAAACTAGTGCTCTTTAAACCACTTGAGGCGAAGTATAATTTTTTTTCACCAATTCTTTTTCTCATTCCTCCATTTTACGTTTATGACTTCATTTTCTTCTCTCTTGGTTTGTAACTTAAAGGGGACAAAATTTGTCAGGTATTGACTTAATTTATTGTTTCTCTTTTCTCGTCTTCCTGAATAGAGGCATTGAGAGCAATAAATATTTTCTAAGTACTGCATTGGCAGCATCACTGTAGACTCTCATAATTTTGTTCTGTTGCATCTTAAATGTCTTACCAACCAAAAGTTTATTTAAGAAGAATTTACTCTGCTAAATGCGGTAAGAAAAAGAGCTGAAAAAGAGGTACAGCTAGAGGAAAGAAATGGTATACGATAAAATAATCAGTTGTTGATATTATGATATTATACCCAAGATAATCAAATGAAAATTTCTTAGAATTAATCAACATTAGTTAAAGTGAATAGATGTAAAATAAATAATACCAAAATGATTTCTTTCTGCCTTTGTACTAAGAATTAGAAAACAAAAGAGTTGGCAGACCCCCATACACCATAACAACTGTGAAAATAAATCATCCTAAAATCAGTTTACCAATAAATATGCAGAAACTATATGAAAACTAAAATTTACTATGAGTTTTAAAAAGACAATGGGGTGCTTGGGTGGCTCAGTTAGTTAAGCTTCCAACTTCAACTCAGGACATGATCTCAAAGCTTGTGAGTTTGAGCCCCACGTTGAGCTCTGTGCTGACAGCTCACACCTAGAGGCTGCTTCAGATTCTGTATCTCCAGATTACTCTTCCCCTTCCTCACCCATGCTCTGTCTCTCTCTCTTTCTCAAAAGTAAACATTTAAAAATTTTTTTTTAAATAAGAATAAAGACAAGAAAATAAGTAGACATATCATGCTTATGAATGAGAAGACTCAATGTTGTAAAGATGTGTATCTTTTCATATTAGTTTATATACTTAGTGTAATGTCAATCAGAATCTCAATGCAACAGTTTGGAAAATATACACAAATGATTCTGAAGCTCATCTAGGGAAATAAATGGCCATAATTTTTCCTCTCTCTCTTCCTGGTAGTGCTGGAGATCTGGGCTGGATGAGGAGTGTGGATGGGAGGAAGGTGAGGTGGCAGTCTAGATGCAGAGGACCAGCCATCACCCAGGTCGTCTTGTGACCCACTTTCAAAATGGACAAGGGCAACTCTTGGACAAGACTTTGGGCATTTCCTACTGAGAAATGAGTGCATTTCAGTCATTCAACAAATATTCATTGAACATCAGGCATGATTCTAGGAAGCAAGGATGGAGCAGTGGGCAAAACAAAGTCCCACCTTTGGGAAACTTAGGTTTTATTTGGAGAGGCAGGCAGTCAACTTGGGTTTTGCTGGATGACTCAAGCTTTATAAGGGAGACCTGGAGACACCTATGGAGATCCTAATGGAATAAATTAGAGATTCTTAAACTATTTGTCTTGAAGAACCAGTTGTTTTTCTTTCCGACCCAAGGCAGACATACTTTTGGGCATATAGAATCTTTTGCTTGGATGATGTGGTACTACTAAAGGTTTCTACACACTCTCAGTTTTTGTCCTTATCTCACCCAGAGACCCTTGGACAACGTTGAGTAGCACTGAAATAAAAGACCTCAGAAAACATCATGTGGGTAGGCTGCACTACAGACAAGCTAGTTACTGATGCAAGTTGGCTATGGCAGTCCATCTTCCTTCATTCCATTGGTGTTTCACAGTTGTTTCCCTTCGTTCACATAAGAGCACTCAGATTTGTAAAAGTTACAATCCTTCTACCCTTCAAACCTCGTCGCCATGGCAGGGGCATGAACTGCCAAAGGTGGAAAGTTGGCCTGGCAAATGAATCAGAGTCCAGGCTCTGAACTGGATGGTCTTGGGTTCAAATTTTGTACCTTTGCCTGCCAGCTCTGCACCCATGGATGTTTTGAGTGAGCTATGGAGTCTACTGGGAGAGAATATGGATAACCTTCTAAATGAGAGAAAGGTGAAAACGGGATGGTCAGAACATATGCTTCCCTCCTTTGTATAATGAGAAATATTAGTTGTTTACATTTCTGAAGATCTGAAAATTAATAAATGAAATATTTATTTATTACATAAATATATATAATAAACATATAACATGTTATAATATAATTATATAACACATTTATATTAAATTAATACATAGTTATTTCATTTATTAGTAAATTAAAATTAATAAATAATAATATTTCCACTCTTAGCTTCTAATTCAGTTTTTCCTAATACCCAGGTCCCTCAGGCTCTCAGGAATGCTCAGGGCCTTGGGCATATTATGTCAGAGGAAACTGCTGTTTACTTCAAGGAAAGTTTCAGGTCTCTCTGAGAAACTGCTTTCTTATCTGATAAGGATATAATAATGATATATGGCAGTGATCCTATTGCAATGTATAAATGTATCAAATTAACACACGGTACACCTTAAAATAACATAATATATGTCAATTATACCTCAATTAAAATTATATAAAAGTTTTAGGGTTGTTGAGAGTGTTAGATTAATTAACGTTTGTAGAGCCCCTAACCCAGAGCCAGGAGTATTTGAAGCACTTGATAAATATTAGCTGTTATCTTAGAAACAAGAGTTGAACAAGTATTACTGGTTTGCGGGTAGGATTTACTTCTACATCTATACATCTAGGGTTTCTAAATTCAGGATTCCCCTATATACTTCCTGAAAAGTATTTTCTTAATTCCTTTTCCCTTCTGATTTTCATACAAAAAGAAAAGGCGAGCCAGTATAGGATTGTTTCTTTGGGTTTAGTTAACACTGAAGTTTTGAATTGGCCTCTGTGGACCCACTTTCTCTCTCCCTTATGGCTTGCACTCAGAAAGAATTTAGTTACAGATCCTCTTAGTTAGGCTTTAAGGAGATAAAGAAGACATGGCCCCAAAGGGCAGCCTGGGATCACTGAGGTGCTTGGGGGGAGGAATGCTTTGAGGGGCGAGAGAGCCAGCCTCTGTAAGCAGACAGGGTGCCCTTCCACAGAAATCTCAGCCCTTTCTGGCCCCCAATAAGGTCACTTCAGTTTCCCTTCCCAGGCAGAAGCAAGCCCAGTCCATGGCAGTTCATGACTTCATTTGGAAATTGTTTTGGACTCTCAGATACAACTATGTTTGAAATCAAGATTAAGGCCTATGAATCTTTGGTGAACAAGATGGAAGTGACTGCTGATAATTCCCCACCTACCTTGAAAGGCTAACTGGGAGAGAAAGATTGTTTTCTGGGTTAGGCTGATCTTTCCAGGTGTTTTGCAGAGCCAGTCGGTGGGTGTGAGTCATCTGGCTGTGGGTAGATTAGAAATTCCTATGACATGATATAGGAGTCCGGGAGTTGAGGCAGGAAAAATGAAGGGAAGCGGTCCTCTAGGCTTTTATCACTACCCCCTTCCCTTGGTGGCCTATTTCCTGCTTACGTTTTGGGCAGGTGCAGATAGAGACACCTGTATTCTAAATCTTTTCCTTCTCCTTTCCTCTTCTGTTTTTCCTCCCTTTCCTGACCCTCTAAAGCCAGGGCAAGGACTTATTTCAGTTGAATGTGTAAAAGATCATAATCAGAAGACTGATCTTGTGTGTGCATAAAAATGGTTAAAAGGGGGGGAAATCGAAGAGGAGAGATGGAAGAGGGGAGATGGGGAAAAAGAACTGGAAAGTAGAAGAGGGCCTGCGGGAAGGTGAGGAAGGAGGGGGGACGCTGAGCCTGGAGAGCCCAAGGTGAAAAGTCTGTGTTTGTAACTTTGCCAATTTGAGACATACTTTGCCAAACCGTGCTTTTCTGTTTGCCCACGCCATAACTAAAGAAAACAAAGGCACTTGCACCTGCTGTCTCAGGAAAAGGCAATAGCTGCAATTTACCTCATTTAAGTTTTAAGATGTTTAAATGTTAGAAACCTGCCAGAGCACAGTTCTGTATGTTTAAATTGTGCAGTAGGAAATTGCCAGTGCTCGGGGGCACACAAGGGTTCTGTATCTTGCACTGTTCTCTGTACCCTGCAGAGAGCCAGGCAGTGTGGGTGAGTGTGTTTGCCCATTCTAGGCCTCCGTGTGGCCTACCCTAATTGAAAATGAAAAGGAGTAGCTTAAATGCCGCTTTCTCGACAGAACTCCCTTTCATTTACCGAAGTCAAATGTTCCTGTTGAACTACTAAGGACCAAGCTATCCCTAAGAGCCCAGGAGTCAAAGAACCTGGACACATAAGTCAGTTTAGTTTTCAAAAGTGAATATACCACTGTAGGTTAACTCCACTGGAATTTAAAAAACAAAGGGCCCAAGGACTTTGTCTCTCATTATTTTTACTTGGAGGACCCCTAGCGGCAGTTTACTGGCTGTGTTCTTCAAAGGCAAATTGAAAGAAACCAGGATGTAGTGGTGGTGGGGAGGGACCCAGATCTGCCACTGCCCTGGTTGACTGACAGGCCCTCGCCGGAGTCTGCAGCCAAATTCCCTCTCCCAACTTCCACACTTGCCAAGTGAACTTCCCCCTTGGCCTAATTGTTTCACAAGTGGTCCTTAATGAGTTCATTGTTTGACACCAATCACCTCTTTTTAAGGCTACAGAATGGGTACAGTCTGGTCAGTTCATCAACTAATAATAACCAGTTATTGATGGTCTGCTAAATTTAAGCAGACATTTTGAGGAGGTTACAAAGACAAGATAAAAATCTGCATGAAATTGGAAACTAACTTGACAATAAACTCTTTGTAAAAATAAATAAATAAATAATCAAATAAATAAATAAATAAATAAATTACTGTGTTCTGCCCCTCAACCAAGACATCTTTAATTATAAGAGCTTTCTGCTCCTTTCTTAAAAAAAATCTCTATGAAAGGGTTTTTTCCCCTCTTAACCTCTGGTGGCAAAGTGTGCCTTCCCAGCTTTCTTAGAGCCAATGACCTAATCTCTCTGAATTGTCTTTCCCTCATTTGTGAAATGGAGCTAAGTGTGTTTAGTTCCAAAGGTGATTGTGAAGATTACATAAAAAGTCGAGGCAACTCACATAGTCCCTAGTATCTGGTTGATACCAGATGATTGTTGAGATCCTCCCCTGAGACCAAACCCCATCTATCCGCATCTGATTCCTAGAAGCTGAACACATCTCCCTGTGAGGGTTCCCAGCAGGCTAGCCCCATATCTGTCTTATAATTCTGTTCTGTGCAATCAAGGTAAATCAACATGGCGTTCGATCTGTAGAGCCAGCTTCCCATTATGATACTGGCATCAAACCTGCATATTTTAATAAAAATTCCCTGGCATGTGTGGTTCAGGATCCACTCTTTGCCAGGAAGGCTATTGANCATGACCCTCACTGCATTGACTATAAACTTCAAGCATTTGAATATGACCTTCTGGGAGCCACCACCCACTTCTAGTCTCTCCCCGCTTCTCCAGCTTCATCTTACACCACTCTTGGCCCCTGCTTATTGTGTTTCCACTCATTAATTTTTGAAACTCTTCCGTGAACCAACTGAGCTCTTCTTAAAATTTTCCTTGTGAAATTAGAGCGTGTGTGTTCTTTTTGGACCCCTTGTTCTACTTTTCATCCAGCTAACTCCTTCCTACTCACTCTTTAGGGTTCCACATAACCTGGCTTTCCCAGAGAGTTCTTTCCTGACCCTCATGTCCATTTGCTCCTTTCCCATATACTACTTCCTAGCGTCGACCATAATTTCTAGCTATGTGTTTGTTTATTGTCTACGTCCCCCAGAAATGTACGCTCGGTGGAAAGAAGAACATGCCTATTTGGGTGGTTTATTTGCTTCCTGTACCTAGCAAGGTGTCTGGTTCATGCAGCACACTCATTACTGAATGACCAAAAACCAGTTCTGCTCATAAAAAAAGGTCCTGGATCATTTCCACACACTAACACACCCAACATTTCCCTTGACTAAGCTTTTGTTTTGTTCCGCAGCCTTCTGGGGAATCCCCTTTGCCTCAGAGATTATTTCTGGCTGCTGAGGGTTTCAAATGAACAAAAATTGGCCCCGCAGAATAATCTTTATCTTTCTATCATACAGAAAATAATTTTTTCCTCCTTAAAACAGGCATTTCAATTCATGTTTCTCATACATCATTTGTGCAGGCTTATATTAGTTCAAATTCCATCGGGACAAATTCGTATCACAACAGATAGCTTTGTATAATGAGAAGATCTTTCATTTCCTCAGTTTGTGGGTTGAGAACTAATCCCAAAATACAAGTCTGTTCTTCAGTCAGTAGATAGCACACAAATCCATAGTCCTTGCTCCACATGTGACTAAGCCTTACCTACTAGTGAACTATTATGGGAGGTATTAAGGTATTTCTATAGTTGATATTCACCTTAAGACTTGCTCACATTATAATTAAAATATGAATCATTTTGTCTTGCTTTGTCTTCCCAGAAAGCAGAGCTTGAAACAAAAACGTGTGTAAGTCATTTATTTGGGAAATAATTCTAAGAATGAGAGAGCGGGAGAGAGAGACAGCAAGGTGGGAAATCCAGCATGAGTGTGTGTTGTTGAAATTGCTACTATAGTCAGTGGGAGGTCTAGAGTCCCCTGAGGCCTCTTGAGAACCTTAAAAGTTCAGATTAGGTGACCTCCAGGTCCAGTAGACCTTTTCAATGGCTTTTATCAGAATCTGTCTTCCAAGTTTCTGGTTATTTCATTCAACTCTCATTTCTGTGCTGTTTCTACTTTCGGGATTGCCTCTATCTTTTTGTTTTTGTTTTTAACTGGGTTAATTCCTGGTTACTCTATCTTATAAACTATCTTATTTTATTTTACTTTTAATCTTGTAACCTATTTTATTATTCTTATTTTATTTTATTTTGTTTTGTTTTGTTTTAGAGTGTGAGATAGGGAGAGGAGCAGAGGGAGAATCCCAAGCAGGCTCCACACTCAGTGCAGGGCTCCATCCCACGACCCTGGGATCGCGACCTGAGCTGAAATCAAGAGTCCGATGCTCAACTGACTGAGCCACCCATGTGCCCCAATATCTTGTAAACTTCTAATTTCCACTTGTCCTTTACGATTTAGCTTAGCAGTTCTTCAGGTGACCTCTCTCCCTTCCCACCCCCAACTTCATTGCACTCCCAGATCTTCTTGTGCATGACTATTTTAACATTTACTCCACTGTACTGTCAATATAGGTTATTTCTCTCCCCCACAACCATGTTTCTCAAAGGAAGATAGTCTGTTTTTCATTAGCATTCCTTGTCTTAACACAATACATGTTCAATAAAACAATTGTGCCTTATTTTTTTCAACTAGACAGCAAACTCCTCAAGGTTAGATAATATGTCTTACTCAGCCCTGTACTTTAGCGTAGCATAATGTCTTTCATAGTACATGCTTTAAAAATATTTGTGTGATGCTAAGGGAAAACCCCTACAATCTCCTTTGGTCTCTGTAGGAAAATGGGGTTATAAAAATATCTCTGACTCAAGTTGTTGAGATTGCACCTACAGATTGCATTTCTATTCAGAAACTCTAGCTATGAAACATCAGTGACTCAAGTTGCTAGGTGTCTGCAGACAGCATTTCTTTTGTAAATTTTCAATCCAAATAGTGACTCAGGCTGTTTCAATAGAAGTGAGAAATAAGAAACCATGCAGATAATGCACTAGGTGAGTCAAATTAAATTTAGAATAAGAAGCCAATTTAAAAATTTTCTTTTAAAGTTTATATTTTTGAGAGAGAGAGACAAAGACAGAGTATGAGCAGGGGAGGGGCAGAGAAGGAGAGAGAAGGAGACACAGAATCTGAAGCAGGCTCCAGGCTCTGAGCTGTCAGCACAGAGCCCAGTCCGGGCCTGGAACCCATGAACCACGAGATCATGACCTGAGCTGATGTGGGAGGCTTAACCGACTGAGCCCCCAGGTGCCACAAGAAACCAATTTTGAAAGCCTGCTTAGTCATTACTTGCCTGAGATTCTTTTCTTACAGCGTGCAGAGTGCTCACAAAACAAATGATGTGTGTTTGGTTGACCTAAAACAGTGACCTTGTATATTGCAAAATGGAGTGATTACATTACATTACACTGACTTTTGAATTGATTATGTTACAATGACTTTTATAAAGTTTATTTCACATAGTCCTTCTTAATACTTCTTTCCCTTTTCGTCTTTCTATTTTTATAGCTCAGCTTTGGAGAAATCTGAAATGCTTTTATAATACAAACATATATTACTATTGGTGGGAAGGTACTATATCAAGATTTGGGGGGTCAAACACAAACATCTTTGTGTAAAAGTTATTATTCCCTGGAATTTTGATCTATTCTCTTTCTCTTTCCTTCCAAGTTTGAGTTTTTACTCTCACATAATTCTGACTTTTGGTCCTTATAGGAAAAACAGTTGTGCATGTTTTAGAGATACCTTGAATTCTTTCCAGGGAGACGACTTCGTATTCTATAATAAATAAAGCTTATAAAGCAATCCCCGGGAGAAGTAACACATGGACTTCATTGCACAGGGAGCTGTAGGTGACTGTGTGCATGTTTGACAGCGGAGGACAGTGCTGATCTTGTGGGTATTAGTTGTCTGAGGATGGTGAAGACAAGCACTTAAACTCCAGCCAAAATAGTGACAGCCAATAAGTAATAAATAAATAAATAAAGGAGAGGTTCTCAAGAAAAAAATTAGACTTCTTTATCTTTTGTTCAGGAGTAATTCAAATTAACAATCCTTTCAAAAGTCAAATGTCTCTGGAAGGGTTAAGTGTTGGGTTGTGTGCGTGTGCGTGCGCGCGCGGGTGCATGTGCGCGAGTATGTTTTGATGCATACCGCTGGGAGAGAATTATAACTCTTCTTTATCTTAATGCCAATTGACTTAAACACAAATACATATGCATGAATGCATGCACCCATATATTTTATTATGTAGCTAAATCCAGCCATTTTGCAGGAATAGCCGTTTGAGGCAAGGCCTGGGTGGGGAGGAGGAGACAGAATTGTGGAGCATGAACACCTCAAGACGAAGGCATGCCTGGTTGCCTTCATGCTGAGGGCTGTCGGAAAGCTTAAGGATATGTATGTGCACCCTGACATACAAGACGTGATGGAATCTCAGCTTCACCAGGTACCAGCTGTGTGACTGGGGTAAATTGTTTAATCTTCCTAGGGCTTAGAGTGTTTTCTCATTCGTAAGATGTGAATACTAACAGGAAAATCACATAGGACTGTAGTGCTAATTAGATGATTTTAGTAGAAGATGCTTAGGGCATAAGCACTCAGTAAATACTAGTCTTCCTCCCTGTCTCCCTCCTCCTTGTTTGTCTTCTTCCTTTTCGCCTTTTACTTCATTTCCTCCTTGATCCCCCGGTGGGTGGGGGAGAAGAATGTACCGGGAAATGCAAGACACACCGGAAGAAGAGGTCAGACAAGCATAACAGATAACTGTCTTTTCTCTTACTCGTCTCCGTCCACCCTGTCCACCTGCTGTCCTGACACGGAGGACACTGCAGGGACCACCGAGCTCTCCAGTCTGAACCATTCTGGCTTCAGAGCCTCCTTCTTAACCACTGGCCCCTCGGGGCCCCTGCCGTACTCATCTCCTCATGGCCTTTCCATCTGTGCTCATTTCTGTGATTTCTGTAAGGCAGGCCTTTCCCCTTGATTCTTCCCTTGAATGCTTCCTGCTATTCTTAAAAGTTAATTCAAGCAATAAATACTGATTACCCTCTATTGTATTTACTCACTTATGTCTCACCTCCAGCAGACCGCGAGGTCTTGTTTCCTGTCCCTAGCCAATTGCACAGTGCGTGGTACAAAGGAGGTGCTGAATAAGGTCTGCAGATCCAAAGAATGGATTGTGTATTGGGTTGAATTTTTTTTTTTCAGGATATGAGTGTGTAGACATACCCAGCCACACAGTGTTGTCCTAAGCCTTGAGGGTCGCAATGAGCTAAAACACTTCACAGCTTCTATTTATGGTGAAGTGGCTGACAATTCCCCAGGTGGTAGCTTGCTTTTTCTAAGGAAAAGAAGGAACCAGCAGTTTCAGGCTCCGATTTCCAAGTCATGTTTATGGTGTGAATTTTGATTGGTTGCCACTAGGTGGAGCCAAGGAGCCTTGCAGGGAAACAAACATGAACTACTGCAACCAAGCCTCAGATTAATTATGCTGGAAATAATTTAAGAGATTGTTATTTTTTAAGATTTGTAAATGGGTACACTATTTGAGCCAGTTATTTAAGGACATTTGTTCTCCAATGCGTTTTTATTCTCCACTGGTTGTCTTATTTTTTTAAATGGAAAGATCTGATACTTCATTTCTTCAAGTTTCCCAGTAACTTCGTTTTCAATATTCAGGTGAAGGCTCTAGTTTTGTAATGGAGACTCAACATCTCTGAGCTTTCTCTGCCTTAGCCCCCAGCCCTCCCCCCCCCTTTTTTTTTAGTACAGCGTGATTGCTGACACCAAATTTCTGGCATGGGTTTTTTTGTTTTTTGGGTTTTTTTTGTTTTTGTTTTCTTAAAGGCTCTGGGCTAGGGAGCTTTCTTTCTTTTTCTTTTTCTTTTTTTTCTTCCTTTCCCTCCCCCAGTCTCCTCCCCCCTCCCTATTCCTCTCCCTCCTGCTCCTCTTTCCTTTAGCATTTTTTTTTAAATGTTTTATTTATTTCTGAGAGAGAACAGCGTGAGCAGGGGAGGGTCAGAGAGAGAGAGAGGGCGATACAGAATCTGAAACAGGCTCCAGGCTCTGAGCCAGCTGTCAGCATAGAGCCCAACACGGGGCTCGAACCCACAAACTGTGAGATCATGACCTGAGCTGAAGCTGGATGCTCAACCGACTGAGCCACCCAGGCGCCCCTCCTTTAGCATTTTTGTAGGTCAAAACAGTAAATACCAGAAATTTCAGTTGGTCAGACCTAATAGTTCTGACTCTGCCTTTGACTTGCCTTATGACTTTGGTAATTCACCTACTTACGCCTTACTATTTTCATCTGTAAAATGGTAGGAATGGGTATTTCAAGTCATATTGACTTGAAAGACCATTTTCATTTTGATGTTTCATAATTTTGACCCCTAAAATCTTCTGTTCTGTGTCATCAACTGGTTCTTTACATCTTTGTCTTGCATGTGTTCTGGACTTTTATTACACGTTGGTTAATTGTGGACTTTTGTTAGACATTTGTTAATTATGGACTACTGGAGACCTAAAGTGCGCCCTGTTTATTGCCCCAAGTTTATTGTTACTTTCCTGAAATAAGTTCTTTACAGGATGCAAAGTCACTGTTAAATCCATTTAGTCCAATTAAAGGAATACAATAATAGAAATTTATGTTTCATTATAGTATCAATCTAGGTTTCTCCTTTTATAATTAGTTTAGTGAGGCAGCTTTGTGGCGTCTAATTACTTCTGTGAAGATTTCCTTGCAGAGAGGTATTTCACTCTGGAAATTTTAATCCTTCTAGTAAGATTATTACACAGGAAAGTTGAACCAAGCCTCAAATTTTTATAGTATTATTCATCCCGAGTGGGATGTTGCACCATGTCAGTTCTGAGAGCTTTCTCAAGTTTCAGTGCTTATAGCAATTCATAGATTTTTATACCATTTCTCTATGATACTAAATTGGTAAAAACCAGAATATGGTTCTCCTCCAATGGTTAACCTTGTAGGTGTTTGTAAATGAGAATACTACTACCCACTAGACCAATAATCCCCCCAATTAAGTTTCTTGACCTGTAAATCCTGAGCAAACTCCTTAAGAAAATAATGTGATGGTTAAATACCTTAGGAAACACTGCATATTATGTATGGAGTTTCATAATGAATATGATATGAAAGCTTCTGAGAAAACCAGCAGTACTCATTCTTATTTGGCTTTTAACAACCATTCGCAAGTTTCTATGAGCCTTTTTTCCCATAATATTGTGTACAGCTTGGGATCCATGGAATATATCTTATGCTTATTTTCTCTCATTAAAATTTTCTCCAAGGCAGGTGTTTATATTAACTTTCTATTATAGCCAGTATTTAACTTTAGGACCAAGAAAGAATATGCAGAATTTAACTACCCTTTGACTTTATTTACTTAGTAGTAAATAAAAGTGAAATTATCGCTGGAAATTTTATTTTGTAATTGTAGTTTCTTCTATTTTGAGGGAGAGTTTTATGTGCAAAACTCCTGCTACTAGTAGACCAGATAGATTTGTTTTCTACTCTAAATGTGATGAAGGAAGGCCCACTATTCTGGGCCAAAACCATCAAATAACTTACCCATGTTTTCCATTTCCCTGATGTAAAAACCTTTTTGCTTGTATCTACTTGAAATGGTTTTTATTTTCATCTAGTCTTTCTGAATTTGAATTCTGATTTTGTGCTGTGTGCCTTTTTTTGAAGTTAACTAACCTCTCTGTGCCTCCTTTCCATCATCTGTAAAAAGCTATAATTTTAGTATCTATGTTTTGAGATTGCTGTGAGGATCAGGTAAATGAGTGCACAAAGTACAAAGCACAAAGCAGTTGGAGGTCTGCCTAGAAGGCCTTCCATGGTGTGAGCTCTTATAGTTAATGTTCATTTATGCCGAGGTGGTGATGGAGAGATGATGCATCAACCTCTCCCTACACCCTCTTCATCTGGCTGTAACACCTTCAAGAAGAAGGTGAGTCTTAGTCTCTGTATACTCAAGGCATGGATTTCTGGATCACAATTTTTTCTTTGATCAAAATTCTATTTTGCCTTCTCTGTATTTATTAAAGTTTTATTTAATTAATTTGAGAGAGAGAAAGAGAGAGAGAGCAAGTACGAGGAGAGGAGGGGCAGAGAGAGAGAAGGAGAGAGAGAATCCCAAATCCTAATGCAGGGCTTGATCTCATGAACCGTGACATCATGACCTGAGCTTAACTGACTCAATCACTCAGGTGCCCTCTTTCTTCTGTATTTTTAAGATAAATTTCTTATTCATGTATTCATCCCACATAAACATGAATTGAGGGGGCACCTAGGTGACTCAGTTGGTTAAGCCTCCAATTTCTGCTCAGGTCATGATGTCACGTTCATGGGTTTGAGCCCTGTGTTGGGCTCTGTGCTGACAGCTAGCTCAGAGCCTAGAGTCTGCTTCTGATTCTGTGTCTCCCTCTCTCTCTGCCCCTCCCCCCCTCATGCTCTGTCTCTCTCTGTCTCAAAAATAAATAAAACATTTAAAAAAATAAACATGAAAAAAAATAAATAAAATAAAAAAATAAACATGAATTGAGTGGCTGCTGTTTCTTGGGCACTTGTGCTAATTGTCATAGATACAGTGTTGATCTACTTACCTGTGGTTTCCTTCTTTGTGGACTCCAGAATTCTAGAAGGACAAGCAAGGAGCATCTGAATACTCTGAAAAGAGAAGTGAGGGGACAAGTAAGAGTTATCTAACTTGGGCAGAGAGCTTATGGGACTTCTTGTGGAGGCTGTGACATCCAAGTTGAGATCTTAAAGGTTAATCTGAGGTATCCATCTGGTAGGTGACAGGAACAACTTACATGATGGTGACAGGGAGCAAGGCATATTCAGAGAACTGATGGATATTCCACAGGGCAGAAGGATAGAATGAAAGGTTGGGAAGGTGTGTGCTGAGTGATGAGGCTGGGTGTGTTCTTCCACATTAAATATGGCTTTTGGGAACTCTATGGTAGAGTGATAATCTGATCAACTGTTTCCTATCATATCTGGGTAAAAGATTCTCATCAGAAAACCTTCCATTTGACAGGATGTTCCTTTTTCAAGGTACCAATTTTTTATATAGTGTTTCATAACTATGCTGCTACCTTAATGTTGGGGGTTGGTTTGGAGGCCAATGTATATAAACCAATAACTGTGAGGCTCAGTCACTGGGGTTCAGCAAAGCTGGCCACAGGATGAAGTCATTTGCGGTGGTGAGTTGAGAGACAGCAGCTAGCCCAAGCTTAGCTCTGTGCCTCGAATGAGAAAATGGCAAAAGCCCTCAGACTATGTTCCTGTGAAGGGAATTGAAGGGAATCAGAAAGCTTTGATCACCTAGATGCCTTCATACTCAGAGAGGCTTTAGGGTATCACAAAATCACACATGATCTCCATTGGTATTTCCACTAAAGAGATAATTTCCATTCTTATCAACCTGAGACAGAAGTTGAAAATTGCTTCAGAGTCTGAATCTTAGCCTGTTTTTATCATTTTTTGATGTTTTATTTTCTCTATGTCCAATGTGGGGCTTAAACCACAATCCTGAGACCAATAGTTGCATGCTTTACCAGTTGAGCCAGCCAGACACCCCTCTTAGGCTGTTTTTAAAAACAAACACAATGACCCTAATTTTAGTCATCTGCAGCAGATGGCCTCACCCCACTTCCTAGTATTGTAACTGTTATGAAAGATCAATTCATAACGAAACCTATTTCTCCTGACCATGATGTATGATCATGCGGGGGTGGGGGGGAGGAGAATATAGTCACAATGAAAGTAACTATTTTTCTCTCTTTTCCCACAACTGAATTGTAGATAACTCTTCTCTCTTATGTTGGTATATTACTTTGAAATGTTCTTGCATGGTCATCAACTTTAACTCCTTGCAGACAATTCTGCCATAGCACTACGGTCCCTTTAAGCAGTGAGTCTATAGTTGTTATTATTAAAACGTGGGCCTGACATTCCCTGAATGTGTCCTGCAAAACATCTGCTAATATAAGCTCATGGCAGTGACTCTCCATTCTCATGGTGCTGTGACCTCCCTCTGTAGGCATCTCTTTCCTGATTTGTTCTGCATTCTTTTTATCGTGCAGTGGTGATGCGAAAGGTGATATCCCATTTTGTATTTTGGGAGGAAGATGGCCTTTCTGATTGAGCCTAAGTTGAAAGGATCACCTCATTGCAACACTCCCGATTTATTTCCATTAAAGGAAACTTCTGGCTGCCATAGCCGTGAATGATATTGAAGCTCCTAAGTCCATTCATTCTTTCAATAAACATGGAAAGAGCCTAAGTGTCCATCAACAGATGAATGGATCAAGAAGATGTGGTTTATTTATACCATGGAATACTACATGGCANAGATTGTAAAATTAAAAAAAATAAATAAAAATAAACATTTAATGAGCACTTTCTATTTGCTAGGCAGGGTTTTGGCACTTGGCATATATCTGTGGACAAAACTGACAATGATACCTGTTCTCATACAGCTTATTTTCGAAATAAGAGGAAAAGAAAATGCACAATAAGTACAGTAAATCTAAAAGGTCTACCTTAAAGGTCTAGAAGAAGGGTATATGCAAGTATATTCTAAATTTGAAAATACAATCTTTATATTAAGAGGTTAAAATGGAGTTCACAAAATTATATAAAATATTTCAGTCTTCAGAATCTGCCTAGGAATGAGCTTCCATATGCAAATTCCTTTGATGGTCTCAAACAATCTCAGTTTGTCCAAATCAGGATCCACACAAGCCCCTTGCTGATTTGGTTATTTCACTGAAGTCTTTTGCCAAGTTTATTTAGTCTGGAATAGTGCCTTTTCCTCACTCCCTTTTTTCTGTGGTTTGGTTTCAGTTGTGCTATAGATGACTTCACTGGTGCAGATGGCCTTAGTGCTCTGCTCACTTTCCGTTGGCACTCAATGTTCTCAAGTGACCTGACCCAATAGCTTCTAAAAAAAATAAAAAGCAACTGTGACTCTTCCGGGCTTTCTTGCCTTTCCCTACCACCAGCTATGCATGAGTTAATAATGCCACTCCTCGCTTTGCCCAGCAGTCCTCAACCATATGATTGAGGAAAGTAGATAAATGATTCAGCTTTTTAACCTTTGGGATAACTCAGAGATACAATCTACTCTTCCAAACTTCCATAGTGGGATCGAACCCCAGTTACTTGCAGCCATTACCTGCTCATTAATACTCCAGTTGGTGGCTTCCTTTCTTTCTCTGGCTTGTTTTGCTTCCTCATTTCTCTGCCAACAATATCCCACAAATAAACCATAAACCTGTCTCAAGGTCTACTTTGGGGAGAACCCAGCCTAAGGTATCCACTATCTAAAGTTGGTTAAATAGTTCTTGTTATATCATTTAATGTACTATTAGTCTATTTCCATAAAGTAGAAGTTAGAACTAAAGTTTGTTGTTGTTGTGTTTTGGGGGGGAGGTCAAGAATTCTTCATAGACAGGGGCTCATGGGTGGCTCAGTCGGTTAAGATTCCGACTTTGGCTCAGGTCATGATCTCACGGTTCATGGGTTCGAGCCCTGTGATGGGCTCAGTGCTGACAGCTAACTCAGAGCCTGGAGACTGTTTCAGATTCTGTGTCTCCCTCTCTCTCTGACCCTCCCCTGCTCACGCTGTCTCTCCCTCTCTCAGAAATAAATAAAAAATTTAAAAAGAAAAAGAATTCTTCATAGACAGTGCTGAGTACCTCATAGCACATCACATTATCTTGGGGTGCCTGGGTGGCTCAGTTGGTTAAGCATCCGACTTCAGCTTATAATCTCATGGTTCGTGGATTCGAGCCCCGTGTCAGGCTCTGTGCTGTCAGCCAGCTCAGAGCCTGAAGCCTGCTTCAGATTCTGTATCACCCTCTCTCTCTGACCCTCCCCTGCTCACACTGTCTCTCTCTCTCTCTCTCTCTCAGAAATAAAAAAAAAGAATCAAATTATCTTTAGTATATCAGTAAATTGAGATGATGAAGGTGTGTTATTCTCATCAAATTTATGACTAATGGTTTTAAGATCCATTGGTGACCATTGCCTGAATCAGTTATTTCATTAGGGATTGTAAAATGATGTTTTCTTAATTCTGTTATCTGGAGAAGAAAGCCCCAGGCAGAGAGAGCAGCATGTGCAAGGACAGAGATGTGAGGCCAGGTATAATGAGACTAGGGAATAAAATATGCTTTGTTTGCAAAGTGCATTGGAGATCAGTGGGAGATGGATCTAGAAAGGTAGTAAGACTTTTTTTAAAATAATGTTAAAGACTTAAGATCTTGTACTAAAATTAATTGAGTGACACTGAGAGATTTTAAATGTGTCCATCAGCATGAACATATTTTTTTGGAGTGTTCACTCTGTTAATATTGTTAAACATAGAGTGGTGATTGGTGAGAGTAGCTAAGATGTTGCCATGGTCAAAGATAGTGGGGAGAGGAAAGATAAGTTATATACTTAAGACCGTAGACTCAGTGGGACTAACTGACAGATTAAATGTGGGGAAAGGGAGAGGAGGATCCTTTCCCACTGGGACAAGTGGTTTGATATTTGTGTCCTTCATAGATAGGGAATGTGGCAAGAGTAGAAAGTCTGATGAAGCAAATAACTGAGTTTGGTTTTGGACATATTAGGGGATTATGAAACACACAGATATAAGTGTCCAATTGATAGTTGCCATTTGTGTAGGAATTCAGGAGGAAGGTTGGGGTGGAGACAAAGATTTGGGAGTCTTCAAAAGACAGTTGGTGGTTGAAACCATTAGAACAGCTAAGATCACTTAATAAAGTATGTGGAGAAGGGAAGAAATGAATGAAAAAAGAAGGTGGCTCAGGGTGTCTTCCTGAGCAACACAAACATTTAAAAGCATAAGGAGACTCTTTCCATGTTTTGGCTATTTTTGAGAGTGCTGCTATGAACATTGAGGTACATGTGCTCCTATGCATCAGAACTCCTATATCCCTTGGGTAAATTCCTAGCAGTGCTATTGCTGGGTCATAAGGGAGTTCTATTGTTAATTTTTTGAGGAACCTTCACACCGTTTTCCAGAGGGGCTGCACCAGTTTACATTCCCACCAACAGTGTAGGAGGGTGCCCGTTTCTCCACATCCTCGCCAGCTTCTAGAGTCCTAAGTGTCCATCAACAGATGAATGGATCAAGAAGATGTGGTTTATCTATACCATGGAATACTACATGGCAATGAGAAAGAATGAAATCTGGCCATGTGTAGCAACATGGATGGATCTTGAGGGTGTTATGCTGAGCGAAATAAGTCAGGCAGAGAAGGACAAATACCATATGTTTGCACGTATAGGAGGATTAGGAGGAACTTAACGGAGGACCATGGGGGAGAAGAAGGGGGGAAATAGTGGGGGAGAAGGAGGGAGGCAAACCATGAGAGACTCTTGAATGCTGAGAACAAACTGAGGACTGATGGCTGTTGGGGGGGGGAGGAAAAATAAATAAATAAAACAAACAAACAAAAAGAGTAAGGAGAGAATTTAAGAGTAGAGAGAGAATCTCAAAGAAGACTCAAAGGTTCAGAAGACTCAAAGATTTCAGATGTTCATGAAAATGGTGACACAGGAGTCAGATATTGGAAATGTTAGGAAGGTTGGCATGAGATATTGCAGAGAGACCAGGCATGAGAGGACTGAAAAGCTCCCAGTGAATTTTTTTTATAGAGTTGGGCCATTATATTAATAAGGATAGTTCTGATGGTGTGGTGAGAATAGAAGCCCTGATAGAGTGAGTTGAAGGGTGAATGAGATGTGACCACATAGAAACAATGGATGCTAACTACTTACAAGGAAGTCTGGGTGAAGATTTGGGAAAGCTTTTCATTCCCCTTCCTCCCTTCTGTTTTTCCTTTCCCTTCTTCCCTCCCTCTTCCTCTCCCTCTTTCTCCTCTCCTGTATTCCTTTTCTCTTCTTCCTTTCCCCTTCTCCTCCTTCTTCCTGCTCCTCCTCTTCTTCCTTTTCTTCATCATCTTTACCACATCTCCTCCTTGTTCTCCCTCTCCTTCTCCTTGTCCTCTCTCTCTCTCCCCTCCCAACCCCTTCATCTCTGTCTTCCTCCCTCTCTCCCAATTGACTACATTACCGGACTAGAGCTGAGGGTAATAAGCCATTAGCAGATACTCATTCAGATACTCATAGCAGAAGTATCTGAATGAGAAAGTTTCCTGAGGATGCAGGATTCAGAGCACAGGTGGAATCTGTTTCCTTCTTTGTAAAATACAGGATAGCACTAATATCACACTGTTACCATAAAAACCAAGCAGAGCTAAAAGTTGGGAGAAGGATTTTCCCGCGGGAAAGTCATGTATCACTGTTAGTCATCAGCACCATTGCTATAGCAATCTGCCACCCTGAAGACAAACATTAAATTGTAGGGCTCCTTCTCCTTACAATGAATCTGCATATACTTTTTTAAAACTCCTAGGTTTGAGTTATGGAAGTGTTTTTCAGGTTCTATGGAGTTTCATGTACAGGCAAAGATGAAAATACCTTTAAAAGGGGGAGAAATATTTTTTCCTAATCCAAAATGACTTCATTTACTGCAGTTAACTTTAGTTCATGAGTGCTTGAACAGTGTTGAGCTGAAGCAATGCAGACAGCTTTATTAATCAGAATCTTTATTACAGTCATACTTTCTTTGCTGGGGAAGCAAGGAACTTATATATTTTAAAATTTGTTAAAATGTCAGTATGCATCAATCAGAGAAATCATTTCAAGAATCTCTTAATCTTAGAAATAGGGTGAAAAAGAACCTTCATACTCATTTCTTTGTGCCAACAAGTAAGAGCTGAGCCGAGCAATGTCATGAGTTAGAGCCCCGATTATATACACTGGCTGAAAAACGATTATCGGCTGTTTCAGCTCAAAGCATAGTTTGTCATCATCGCTTGAAATTAATGATCCAACCCAAACTTTAAAAAAGTATTTAACATAAGAGAAGAGCAGCTTTTGATGATTGTTTGCCAATTTGTCCTTTACAGGACACAAGGCATATGAAAAATGCAATTTTTACAGAAGCTTTGACAGGCCTGAAATCCTCACTCTTAGATCATCTTGAGGGCATAATGACAGGAATGAATTCCTTCCCCAGAAAACTGCTCATATTTACAAATATTTTATATGTGATTTTGGAACATTCTTGATATACTTTCTCCCCTGAAGTTCATGGATTTCAGATAATGCACTGCTAATTTGGATGTTCAGTGTCCAGAGACAGTCATCTGAAGGACAAATCAGCCAAAGTCAGATGCCTAACCAACTGAGCCACCCCGGCGCCCCTGAAGGACAATTCAACTTTTAATCTTGAGTTGGAAACCAGATTTTTAAAAAACCGTATTACACTTTTTTTGGGAAAGGGGTCTGGACCTCAAGGGATGGTGTGATCAATCCATTGGCTTTCACACTGGAATATATCTACTCATACTTATCATTCTGAGAAAATAAAGCAGTCTTTCAATGCAAAATTAGTTTGAAAAACTTCATGAATGAGAAAAATGAATGGACTTTCTCTAGAAAGTCCAGTATTGGCATCAGAATGATGTCCAAGAAGCATACAGCCAGGGGATTCATGGAATTCATATTTCCATGCACGATCTAGCTCCCAATTGGACAATGAACACCTGAACCCTTCACCTGAGGAGCAACATGAGGGTTTTGGATTAAAGAAGGCAGTGCTGTGTTTGTTCTCAAGGATACATTTTCTGTTTCTCAGTGCATGTTCTCTAATTCAGGAATTTACTTTCTACTTTTCATGTCAAAATAAGTCCACTTGATGTCTTGATTTTATTTTCAAAATTCCCTTTAAAAAAAACATGCCTTTTCCTTATCAGGTCTGGTCAACACCATCTGAAGTTTGGCTCAGGGGAATTGAGGGTGGGTATATTCCTAAAATGACTTCAGTATTTGGGAGCCTTGTACCATTTTAAAGTAAATACATGTGGTCTTATTAGAAGACACCCATAATGTCAGCCAGTTTGCTTGCCCACATTTATGTGGCATTTAATAATTCATGAAATGTTCTCATATTTATGATTTGTATTTTGAATAAAGGGCAAGCATTACTACGTCAAACTCATAGGTGAGGGAACGAGGTTTATAAATTGTTGAGACTCGAAAGCTGAGATTCACCCTAGGCCCTCAACTTTGATTTGTATGCATAAGTTCTCAAATACTTTTGAAAAATCTATTTTGTTTCTTAAGACTTAGGTTGGTAAATTGAATGATTATTTTAAGCCTATAACTATTTAACTATCACTGTGATTTCAGTATCAGCTTGGGTCCAGTCCTGATCATATTTCAGTGCTGTGAGTAGTTAAGCACTCTTAACTCTTGGTTTTTAAGCCAGAACTAGTCAGAATTCTACTTCCAAATCGGTTCATCTCATAAAGAGAGTAGTTCTTTTTTTTTTTTTTAAATATCTCTATGAATTACTGCTTCTGTTTGATGTCAGTTTTTCAGAAGAACAATTCATCCATGAAAGGTCATTTCACATCAGCCTTCTAAAAGCACAACCTTAATAGCGTATGAATTACTTGTCTGGCAGATTGTAGTTATAATAAAACCCCATTGCCAGGAACGCCAGAGAAGATGCCTCTTGCTCATACACGGTGTCAGGTCTATGATCCTAGTGCCTCAGTGAGTGCATGATGCTGGGTGAATATCTGCTTAGTTGAATATTTCAAATGATGCAACATAGGTCTTATGGAAGTAAAATTTGAATCTAGAAGCCATTTCCCAAAGTTCCTAAATTTTACTATAATCCTCATCTCCATAAAGGAGAAAAGTCCTAAACTGGAAAAGTATTAAAACAATAAAATGATACGACTTAGTTAATCCTAGTGTCGTGCATCAAACAGGGCTAGAATGAGGTGGAAGGAAGCTCACCAAACACATACATGTGTTAGGCGCTTAGCTAGACTTCTCTATGAACGTGAAAGTCAAGACCTCTTTCATTTGCACATCTTTGCTTCTAAATGTTGACTGATTGCCTTCAGATTAAATATATTTTTGTTGCTGTATGTTAAAAAAAGCAACAGAATGCTTGTAATGCTGACAGTGGAAAATGCATGCTTCCTTGGTCTTAACAGCTTGAGCACTACCTTTCTCTCAATTTTATGTAGGTTAGAACTGTACCCTTCTTCTATATCATTAAGCACTAGTTACCCAATTACAGTGCTTGGGGACACTGTTAAAATTGTGCCCAAGGCTTTTCAGCAAATTCAGCTTTAAAGCAAATGATCCCAGTAGTCAAAATTATTTACTAAACACAGTACAGAGTTTCTTCTAGAGAGATTATTTAAGGCCTATTACACTTGGATCCTTATATTACAAAATACTTGGGTACTTAGCAAGACTGTTGCCTCTTCTCATGAGGCCTTTTTTTCCCAACACCAAAATGTAAAAGGAACATTATATATTTGAGTAGAGCAGACTCAAGTAGATATTCTTAATCTGAAAGTGCTTTTCTTTATTTTAGGCCATTTTCAGGAGAAATAGTGAGTTGTTCTATATAAGGTGTTATTTATAAATACAGAACTAAATGGCTTACTTTATAAAAATTTTTAATGTTTTATTTATTATTGAGACAGAGAGAAACAGAGCATGACAGGGGAGGGTCAAAGAGAGAGGGAGACACAGAATCCAAAGCAGGCTCCAGGCTCTGAGCTGTCAGCCCAGAGCCTGATGCGGGGCTCAAACTCATGAACTGTGAGATTGTGACCTGAGCCGAAGTCGGCCACTTAACTGACTGAGCCATCCAGGCGCCCCCTAAATGGCTTACTTTAAAAAATATTCTCTTTACTTTAAACTATACAGAGCTATGTAAGCCATAAGGATTTCAACGTGTCCTAAATGATCTCATTATTTATTTAAAAATTTTTTTAAATAAATAGAACCCAACACAGGGCTTGAACTCACGAGCTGTGAGATCATGACCTGAGCCAAAGTCAGACACTTAACTGACTGAGCCACCCAGGCACCTGAAATCATTGCATTATTTAGATATGTTCCTTTTTAAATCTCCACATGGAAACTGTTATTGAACCTTATATATGATTGACAACAAACAATAACAATTGAGAATTGTGAGGCGTTTTCTCATTAGTGCTCAACCCAACACCAGTTTGCAGAAGAGAAAATCGAGGCTTTGGGTGGATAAACGACCCTTGTACAATCGATCACACTGCTGGTAAGTAGCAAGAATGTAAGCAATACGTATAGGTTAACCTTTTGAGTTCCTGGACTCAATTCCCGCGTGTGCGTGCGTGTGTGTGTGTGTGTGTGTGTGTGTGTGTGAGTAGTTTCCCCAAACACCACCAAGCAATTCTTAGATACAAGCAGGGTGTCTGAGAATCCACATCAATTCTAACACTGTCTACACAGGGATAGAACCAGGGTCTACAGATTGAGAGTTAGGCTCTACAAGATTTGATCCAGCTACTTCAGAGACCAGTGCCCACACCCGGGTTGTTACCTGTGTTTCTGACCAACTGGCTATAAACCAGAGGTTCCCATGACCTTCCTTTCGGGTTTAATTAATTTGCTAGAGCAGCTCGCAGAACTCAGAGAAACATTTTACTTACTACAGTATCAGTTTATTACAAAAGGATGTAATTCAGGAACAGCCAGATGGGAGAGATGCATAGGGCAAGGTATGTCGGCAGGGGCTAAGAGCTTCCGCACCCTCTCCATGCACATCATTCTCCCCAAATCTCTGTGTGCTCACTAACCTGGAAGCTCTCCAACCGCCATTCTTTTGGGTTTTTATGAAAGCTTCATTACGTAGCCATGGCTGATTAACTCATTGGCCAGTGGCCATTGATTAAACCTCCAACCCCTCTCTGATTTTCAAGGGGTGGGACTGAAATTTCCAACCCTCTAATCACACGATTGCTTCTGGCAACCAGCCCCCATCCTTAGTTGGGGTCCAAAAGTCACCCCGTTACATAACAAAAACGCCTTATTGCTCTCATCACTTAGAAAATTCCACAGAGCTCTGTGCCAGAAAAGGGGATGAAGACAAAACATGTCTTTCTTATTATAAATCATGATACCACAGGTACAAAAATGAAAACAGTAATGCAATGTATAATATGTACAGAAGATAGGATCAAAAAAGTAAATTTCAAATACTAAAACAGAGATCTATAACATATGCTGGTAAAAAGTTAAATATATTTTAAAATTTGGGACATATTATTAATTAAATGTTTAAAAAACTCTGTAGCATATTCTTTTTAAAATCACTGTCATCTAGAGTAACTGGATTTTCATATGTTATATTTGCTTAAGGTGGGATTCATCTGAATAATCTGAAACTATATCTATACAACTCTTAAAAAGTGTCCATTCTATATCATATATGCTCCATGTAGTTCACCAATCTTGGTCTTTATAGTTACTATATAGTAACTCTTTACAGAGAGACTGTGGTGTCTTTTATTGTACTGATACTATATAATGATGTTTATTTCAAATACCACTTTCATAGGTGACCTGTAAAGTCCTTTTGGCATAAAATTTATGCCTGAAGGCTACCTGAATTTATAGTGAAGTTGTGCACATAATTACGTAGTTCAAATGGAACATAGAAATGTTATTGATTTTTATCATAAATAGTTTCCTTTGGAGGTATTCTTTATTTTTATTTTTTTGTATTCACTAACTCTTTTAAAGTATCTCTGTGCCCAAATATCTCATGTAGGCCTTGAACTCATGACCTCAAGGTCAAGAGTCACATGCTCTATTGACTGAGCCGACCAGGTGCCAGCATTTTTTGAAAGTCTGTGTTATCTTTTTAGTTTAGACATTGAGAGAATGCCAAAGAAGTTCAGTTTACTCAAAGAACCATTTAGTGTCTGTATATTTGATTCACAAGACCATACAAAGCAAATAAGCAAAGAGTAATTTAAAAATTTCTCAAGGGAAAATCTCAAGGAAAAACTTATTTTGGTGTAGTTTCCAACTTGCCTTGCACATGGTGAGTGTACAAAAAATATTTGTTGAAGTGACTATTCCTTATGTCAACGACACTTCTTTGTAGTAATCCTGACACTGATGTGTGATTTGCTACTGCTGCATGTTGGAGTCTCTGGGAAGCAGATTCACGCAGAAATTAGGGTATAGATAGTTCACTAGGGAATTTTCTCAGGGAAAGAACTAAGAATGGACATAGGGAAAAGTTGGTCTGCACTGCAGTCCCAACCAAGGTTTCAGTCCACTTCATAGGGGGTTTTGAATATGGGTTGACCCTTCCAATTCTGGTCTTACTCTGAGAGGGGCCAGGCCTTTCTAATCTGGCATTGACCAGTCACCGAATGTGGCCTACCCCCTTTCCTCCCTGGGATGACAGCCTGCCTTTGGGAGAGGATTGATTGGAAAGATAGCAGTACTTCAAGTGGGTGGAGTAATAGGAATGAGTCCTGGTACCCTGAAGGGGGATCTGAGAGGTATAGCGCGGTATTTAATACAGACACTTTGGCCAGTGAACTAAATGAAGCGAAAACAGTAGAAGGAATATTTTGACTATGTTGTTTCTTCTCTATACCCCATTTTTCAATTTCTAATTATGTTAAAGGATGGGCATTATTTTTGTTTCTTTCATGGCTTTCAACTCCCAGGTAGACTTGCGAGGTCTGACTTGGCTAATTATTCTGAAAATTTCCCATTCATTATCTTACATAGCAGGGAGCCTCTTTGGACCATCAAGCCTGTAAAATCACGATTGCACATTAATCAGTGAAATATAATTGCTAGCTGCTGCCTCTGGGCTTGGGGCACGCTGTATATGCCGGGATATATACAATTAGCCCCAAGGTTTACTCAGGAGCACTCGCCCATCCAACAAGAAAATGAGCATTACAGTAATTGAGAAAATGAACATCTTGGGTCGTTTTCTTGCTGGCAGTGGTTAGAAACTCTTATCATTGAATTGCCCTGCTTTGTTTTTCATTATCTCTCAAAAGCACTGGTAGGCAAAAAAGCTACAGTAGTCCCCCTTTGTCCACAGGGGATATGTTCCGAGACCTCTAGTGGATGCCTGAGACCACGGATAGTACTGAACCCTATATATACCATGTGTTTTCTATACATGCATACCCATGATAAAGTTTAATTTATAAATCAGGCACAATGAGAGATTAACAACAATAACTACTAACACAATGGAAAAATTATAAAATATACTGTAATAAAAGTTTTATTAATGTAGTCTCTTTCTATCAAAATATCTTGTACAGTACTCACTCTTCTTATTGTGATGATGTGAGATAATAAAATGCATAGCGGATGAAGTGAGGTGACTGGCATAGACATTGTGAGGTAGCATTAAGCTACTACTGAACTTCTGATCATGTTTCAGAAGGAGCATTATGTACTTCTGGACCATGGTTGACTGAGGGTAATGAAAACCATACATAAGGGGGGACTGTTGTATTTGACACATACAGAATTTTAGTTTGTTTGGGGTGGGTAAGATGAAATACAAGAGGAGGGAATGCTAAGTTCTAATGCAGCACAGATTCAGTGCCCTGACATCTCTGTTTTTAATATTTTTTTCACCAGATGGAGTCGGATGGTAAAACTTGACCTGGGAGTTCTGAAAATCTCAAGGTGTGTACATGATTTTAGCTGTATATACATTGGAACATTTTTCTTCTTTTTTTTTTTTTCTGAGTGTATATTACTGTCCTTAGATGCTCAAAGTGATCTATGATACCATAAGTTTAGGAATCACTACACTAAAAATATAGTAAAACAAAAAATCCCCCATTCATTCTCTGACTTTTAATATTTTTAATTTTAAGTTTATTTATTTATTTTGAGAGAGACAGAGTGTGTGAGCAGGGGAGGGACAGAGGGAGAGGGAGAGAGAGAGAATCCCAAGCAGGCTCCGAGCTGCCAGAGCAGAACCTGATGTGGGGCTTGAATTCACGAACCATGAGATCATGACTTGAGCTGAAACCAAGAGTCAGACACTTAACCGGCTGAGCCAGCCACCTGGATGACCCATTTATTCTCTGATTCAAAACTATTATCTCTATTATCATTTTTTAACATCTATTTAGACACTCCACAAATGCTTCTTCAACTTTTCTACGAGGAATTCATCACGAGCAAGTCCTATCACTGTTTCCCGATTTCTGTTACTAACAGAACATTCATAATTGCTAATTGTTCCAATTAGAAATCTAGGCATTAGTTTTCCCCTGTCCTCCCTTGCCCTCTTCTGAGATCCATGTGACAATGTGGTTGAAAGACAAAGTGTCTTCTATTCGAGAAATCATTGACTTTGGTGGACTCTTGGTTCACCACTGTTCAGAATGCTTTGTAAAGCCCTTGTTCAATGGCAGATAGTTCCGGGGTGTGGTCATTATAAGGGAGGAGGAGAAAATGTTTTCTTATTTCAGGATAGCAGGAAGGAGTATGGGAAGTGACTCCCAGAAGAAAATATCCAGATAGCCTGTTGCTTCAAGGTGAGGGGGTGAGGAAAAGAGCCTTTTACAGACCAGCCTGAATCTTGCTGCTTTCCCACAGTGACTGCATGGGCGAAGGCCCGTGAGCTGGAATCAACCACATGGGGGCTGAGTTTAAGAAGCAGACCATCTCTGAGATGACTTGGGATGAATTCTGCTTGGTCATTGTGTTTCATACTGGTTGGGCAAAAAGACCCTTCCAATTCACAATTTTGGAGAATTACAAATGCCATTTCAGCAAAGACAGGTCACTCAAGCAAAATTTCTTGTCCTGCAAAGTTAGGCAGATTTTCCCAGTGTCTCATGAAGTTTGCCACACATTCTTGAGCAAGAACTTGTTCTTCTAAGACCCTCCCCCCTTCTATTTCCCCTGTATCCTTACAATGAATTCATCCTTGTAAACAATTGGTGTATCTCTTCCTTGGAACTCTCGAGAATCTGACCTGTCAGACTAGGAAAACCTCTACAGCTAAAAAGAGGCATTTTCCTGCCAATGGTGTCACAGGTATTTACTGCTGCCTAAAATTCCAGTAGCCAGGTACAAAGTGTGTTATTCCACAAGGAAGGATGAGGAATAAGGGAGGAAAAGAAAGAAGTCAACCAATATTTACTGTGTGTCTGTTATGGAATGGGCACCGTGCTAGGCGTCTATTCAGACGATCCATTTGTATGCTGGATCCTACCTTCCAAAGTAGACATAATTAGCCCAGAAGAGGAAATTAATGTCAGCGAATTTGTGCAACTTGCCCAAAGTCAATGACCTTGTCTTCAGGGGAATTTGCTGTGTCTATGATACCAGCACGGTGGTCCGGGACAAGGCACATATTGTTTAGTGCTTAGGGAAGCCTGCCATGATATTTGCTTCTAACCTTTGGGTTCTATTTGGTCCTGGAAGGTGGAGAGTAGAGCCTGGAGTAGCTCTGGAGGAGGGAGGAGGTTTGATGTAGGGCTGGGTATTTACCAATTTCCTCTTAGCTTCGAGTCACCTCTCCCACTGCCTTCTGGGATGCTGTGGGACTCTGCAAACTTGATTTTTAAGGCTCCTTTGCTGAGAGGGCACTCTTCCAGGATGTGCTAATAGGGACACAAGAGAGAGACTGGACTGGACTTGTCTCCCGCAGTGAAAGTTAGTTCCAATCTCTAATTACTTCCACACTCAAAGCACTGGTGTCTTCCTATCCGCTCAGAGGCACCAGCGGTGACCAGCGGTGTGACCCCGCCTCAGAGGCCTGAGTACTGCCTCTACAGCCTCCTGGTACAAGCTCATGGGCACTTTAACCTCAGCCCTAGGTGCTAGCTCCTTCCTCTCTGAGCTACCTCAGAAATCCCTTTTCCCCTCTTTTAGTTGTCCATCACCTGTTGTAACTAATTCCATTTTAAAACCTTTGTATTGTGGCTCCTGGGTGGCTCAGTCAGTTGAGCGTCCAACTTCAGCTCAGGTGGTGACCTCATGGTTTGTGAGTTCAAGCCCCATGTCAGGCTCGCCGCTGTCTATGCAGAGCCTGCTTTGGATCTTCTGTTCCCTCTCTCTCTGCCCCTCCTTCGTTTGCCCTCTGTCTCTTAGAAGTAAATTTTAAAAATATTTTTAAAAACACACCTTGTATTTTGAAATGTTACAGTGGTTTCTGTTTTCCTGACCACAGTTTGATGGTGTGTGTTTGTGCGTCTAAGCTATGGAGGCGATAGACAGACAATTAGGAGTTCCAAAGGCCGGGGGCGAGGGCGGGGGGAGAGGGAATAGAATCACCTCTGATCTTGTTTGGAAAATTGCTGGCTGCATCAGAGGACTGGCCGTTAGAGACGACACCATCTTGACCAAGAAGCTCATGGAAGAAAATGTCTGAATTTCATGTTATCCACTACAAGAACATTCCTTAATGCCTGGAAGTATGAGGTTCAGAGAGAGGCTCTGGATGATCTGTTTCTTTAAAGTAAAGGCAAAAGTCCACACAGAGGGATCAGACTTTTATACGGTAACCTGTTTTCACTAAGTTAAGTGGTAAAAAAGGAAGAATCATTTGCAATTTGAATCCTTTCACTAAAGACACCGAGTTCTGCCCTCACATAACAATCCCCTTCTTACCTTCAGAGAACTTGAGATGAGATGGTGTGTCAGATTTGATGCCCCCCCCACCCCAAATTACCCAGGTTTTCTTCTTTACTCAAATGTCAGTGAATGCTTTCAAGTGCTTTCTAAAGAAACAAATTACCTATTTATTGAAATGAGTTAACTGTAGCTTGCTGACAAACAGCATTTAATTTTCAGGAGCAGCTGTCAGACTTTTAAAACATTAAAAGCTCATCAAAAACATTTCAGGAAGTACAGCCAAAACCTTATAAGTGACTTTCTAAAATCTGTTTTGCTCCAATGTATTCAAGATAATTAACTGGTGTAGTGGTTTTCATATTCTGGGTAAAGGTTGTTGTTGTTTTTACTTTTTTTTTTCTTATTAAGTTAAGGAGTTTCAGAAGTTTTCATGCACTTTTATATCCTCACCTTAAGTTCCACAAATGGATATAACATGAAGCAATAAAATGACCATATTACATTGAAGACTATGATCTGTCCAAAGGTGATGAAATCTTGTTTCATGTTGGGTGGTAGGAAGCACACTTTCTTATACCTCTCCTTGGGTTATCATTCTCCTTCACCCACCGTGTTCTCCAAATTTGTTCTCATATAGCGCCCTTCTAGGACTCACCAGATGGAATGATCAAAAGGCCCAGGTGAGGGGCGCCTGGATGGCTCAGTCCGTTGAGCCTCCAACTTCAACTCAGGTCACGATCTCATGGTTCATGGGTTCGAGCCCCGCGTCGGGCTCTGTGCTGACAGCCAGCTCAGAGCCTGGAGCCTGTTTCAGATTCTGTGTCTCCCTCTCTCTCTGCCCCTCCCCTGCTCACACTGTCTCTCTCTCTCTCTCAGAAATAAATAAAACATTAAAAATATTTTTTAAAAAAGGCCCAGGTGGAAGAAACAAAAGTCTCCTGAATGCAAAGCCATTTAGAATGGAACCTAGAAGCCTAGCTAGATCCCCCATTTTCTGAGATGTATTTCATCTCAGAATCTTGTCCCATAATTTCATCTCAGTAATCTTGTCCCATAATTACTCAATGAAAATAAGATTTCCACAACAAAACACACTGGGGGAATCAGGCATACAATGACTCTCGCTTGGAGATTTAGCACATAAATTATATGTTAAAGACTCTGAGAAGTCCTGCAGTAAAGAAACCAATTTAACTTTGTGAGAGGAAGTAATTTCTACATTTATGCGACTACAGAGCATCTTTTTCCTTTTATGTTTTATATGGCACAACAGTCCAAACTAATTTTCCTTGGAATGCATTTTCAGGATACTGTGTATAAATGAAAGAAGGCAGATGAAGATATTTAAAAGTTTCTTCAGCAAAAGAGTGAGGCCTGGAGAAAGATTAGATTCAGTCATATTTAGTTTCTGAAAAATGTAAGGCATATCATATCAGTTAAGCTGCTCTGTTGGAAAGAATAGAAAAACATTCAAAGTAGCTTAGAACAAAAAGGGGAAGTCACAATATGGAAAAGTCCATGGTAGGCTTGGCCTCAGACACTGCTCAATTTAGGGATCAAGCAAGGCTTTCCTTTACCTCTAGTGCTGCCGTTCTTTGCAGAGTCCTTGTATAGTCTCTGGAAGCCCATCCCCTCTATGTGTGGTGACATGATCAATAGCTATAGGATCTCCAGCCATTCCCGTTTTCAGAATAAAGTCAATGGGAAAGAGATCACTTCTCTGGTAGAACTTGTAAATGGGGATTGGGCTGGGGATCCTTTCAGGTCAAATGAATTCTGAATGGAGGCAGTGAGGACCTTGATATGAAACTGAGGATTCTTGCTAAAAGGAGAAGGTATGAGTGGAGTGCCTGGGTGGCTCTGTTGGTTAAGCATCAGATTCATGATTTTGGCTCAGGTCATGATCTCACAGTTCATGAGTTCGAGTCCCACTTGGGGCTGGCTGCTGTCAGCATGGAGCCCACTTTGGATAGTCTGTCCCCCTCTCATTCAGTCTCTCCCCTGCTCGCACCCTCTCTCTGTCTCTCAAAAATAAATAAACATTAAAAATAATTTTAAAAAGAAAGAAGGAATGGATGCAGAAGGTAGATGATCAATACATCAGAACAATAATCTAAGGCATAGACCAGATCTTTTCTCTTTAACACTTTATTAATAATTTATCTATTTTTAAATTTACATCCAAGTTAGTTAGCACATAGCGCAGCAAGGATTTCAGGAGTAGATTCCTTAATGCCCCATATCCATTAAGCCCATTGTCCCTCCCACAACCCCTCCAACAACCCTCTGTTCATTCTCCATATTTAAGAGTCTCTTATGTTTCATCCCCGTCCCTGTTTTTATATTATTTTTGCTTCCCTTCCCTTCCCTTATGTTCATCTGTTTTGTATCTTAAAGTCCTCATATGAGTGAAGTCATATGATATTTGTGTTTCTCTGACTGACTAATTTCACTTAGCATAATACCCTCTAGTTCCATCCACCTAGTTGCAAATAGCAAGATTTCATTCTTTTTGATTGCTGAGTAATATTCCATTATATATACACCATATCTTATTTACCCATTCATCCATCAGTGGACATTTGGGCTCTTTGGCTATTGTTGATAGTGCTGCTATAAACATTAGAGTGCATGTGCCCCTTCCAAACAGCACACCTGTATCCCTTGAATAAATACCTAGTAGTGCTATTGCTGGGTCATAGGGTAGTTCTATTTTTAATTTTTTGAGGAACCTCCATACTGTTTTCCAGAGTGGCTGCACCAGTTTGCATTCCCACCAGCAGTGCAAAAGAGCCCGTCTATTTTTCTATTGCACTAATAGGAAAAAACAACCCTTAGAACATGCTGTAAAGGTGTATGTGCTTCTTGAGTGACAGGAGAAGGGAAGAAGCTTGGAGTATTGACTGGATTCCTGAACTGCACTGGAGCCAATCAGAGAGATTTTCGTCAGAAGCAATCATTGATGGGGTAGAAAGAAAGCAGGAACTCTTAGAAGAAATGAATGTGTATCATGATTGAACTCCCCTTGATTGGAAATGTGGCCCAAGTAATTTGCACTGGCCAGAGCTCCCGGAGTCAAGGAAAGAAGAAGCTGAAGACAGAGAAGGAAAAATTGAAGCCATGAATGGCCCTCATTGAATCTCATATTTTTGGCCTTTACCTCTTCTCCTCATCCCAGTGTCTATTTCCTTACAACCTCCCATCACTTATAGGGTTACCCAGTTCTCTTTGCCAGTCCTTCTTTCCTCTTTGAGATCTATGAGAATCTCCATTTCTACAAGTGATCACACAGCCCCTGACCTCTGTGGCTTGGATCTATCCTTATATCTGGTGCCTGATGAGAGGTAGAATGGAAATGATTATTGTAAGGAGGGAAGACACTGTCCTTGCAATCCATAATGGCACTCCCTTTCCCCTCACCCATGGCAATATGTTATGTGTATTGAAGTTGTGTGTGTGTGTGTGTGTGTGTGTGAATTTTGATGCTCTTATGAAATGTTACCCAAAGTACTGCATAGACTGGCTCCACACACCCCTCCAGCTTCCTCTCTCACCACTCTCTGACTTATACCTTATGCTCCATCAATGCAAATCTCCTGCGGTTCCCCAGGCATTTTTGGACTGAGTGCCACTGTCCTGGTTTGGGTTCCCTAGAAACTGCCCAATATGTGGATTCTGTGCCAGGGATTTATGGAGGGAATGCTCACAGGAGAAGCTTGAAACAGAGCAAGGGAAGCAGGACGAGACAGGGAAAAATGCCAGGCAAAGATGTGAGTTCAGCTGATCCTGTAGGGAGCTCTGGAGCATGAATTATATGAAAGAGTTTTTCTATTTTGAGAATGGGGAACTGGCCTTTTATATCTCCAAGTCTGTCCATCATTGGCTGTTTGCCACTTTTGGGAAGGGCATAGTCTCCCAGGCATTCCCAGACAGGTCACCTCCCTTAGTCTGGAGCAATTCTCAGAAGAGCACAGCTGTGAGCTGCTAACACGCAATGCTCAGAGCAGCTGGGAGATGGACTACAACTGTTCTCAGTGTTTGCTCACATAACTCATTCCCTGAAAAATCACCAGCCCCTCCTCTCCCTCTACTGCTTGAAAACTTGCCTTAATGCAGCAGGTTTCAAACCTTACTGCGCATCAGAATCATCTTGAGGGCTTGTTAAAACTCAGATTGTGGACTCCTGCCCTCAGAGGTTCTGATTCAGTCACTTTGGGCTGGAGCCCAATCGTTTACATTTCTAACAAGTTCCAGGGCCATGTGGATGCTGCTGGTCTGAAGCCTGCACTTCCCGAGGACCACTGGTTTACTCAGTTCTCTCCATCCTTCAGAATTCAGCTGAGCTATCATTTCCTTTAGAAAACCTTTCTGTCCATTAATATTCGCATTACCCACCCCCATCTTGGATGACCACCTTCTTTGCTTCACTAACTCCCTATGCAGTGATCACCTTGCATTGGAAGATGCATACACTTCCCATGTATGTATGGGAGAGTCTCTGCTCCAGGTGACAGGTAGAGAGAGATGAGGAGTCCACCAGCAGCACAAAGGATGATATATATTCAGACTTGCAAAGAAAAGCTTTGAATGGTTTTCCCGTAAAAAGAAATTCCGTCTTGTTATCCTATAAATTCTTGAGGATGGCACTCTGTCTTACTCATCTTAATACACCTGGCTTGTAGAGCCTCACCTGATGCCTGGTAGGAGCCCAATACAGGTTTGTTGAAGTAAACAACATCAGTCTTAGTTAGGGCTGGTTTCACGGGAAAATAGGTTTCACTTACGTAAGTTAAATACTCACATAAATTAAGATATATTTAACTTACTTAGGGAGAACACATCAATTTGAAAATAAACTTTTGGAAAATAATTTATTTTTGAGCTGAGGTTTGCCTTCTCTAGTCCACCATGTCTATCCCCAAACATGTGTAGAAAGGCATTAACCTGACTTTTCATACACACACGAATGAGTCACTTTCAAAACTAAGCACCATTTCTGGTCCAACACTTACTTAATTCATGAACCTATAATTTGCCTTTTGGAAAAATCTCATAAAATGATGATGGCTTGAGGTTTGAGAAGTCTGGCACAGAGCTCGAAAAAAAAGTAAACTTTGTGCAACACTGCAAAGGACAAAATGTGAATAGCATTCAGGGTTGGTAGCTGTGAAATGCAAGCATTCAGTGTAGCAGACAGTCTCTCTTTATTTAAAAAAAAATTAATACTTCTTTATTTTTGAGAGAGGAGAGAGAATGAGTGGGGGAGGGTGAAAGAGAGAGGGAGACATAGAATCTAAAGCAGGCTTCAGACTCTAAGCTGTCAGCACAGAGTCAGATGCGAGACTCGAACTCGTGAACTGAGATCATGACCTGGGCTGAAGTCAGAGGCTTAACCGACTGAGCCACCCAGGCACCCCAGACAGTCCCCTTTTGGAAAACACAAGCCAGTGACAGAAGATAACAAATAGATGCCTTTCTTAGTGAAAGCAGGAGTGTTTTCTCCAGAAGAAACATAATAATTGGGGAAAAAATTAGCAGAGGGTGATTTTGGAAGAGTGGGTAGGGGGTATATAATGTAATGGCTGTTCAGATCTAAATCCATCAAAGCTGTTGACATAGCTCTCTTACTAGTTAATATTTAAAATGTTGTTTTAAGGAAATGTTGCATCTGTAAAGTGCCAGAAGCAAGAGGGTCTGGAGTGGTTGCCTTTAAACCCCTTTGCTAATTGAACACGCCAGCTTCTGCTACAGCATCAGTCTGCAGCCTCACCTGACAGGCCGAGCAGCCTGAGCTAACTGAACACTTAGAATTAATGTGTTTACCTTAAGAAACACAAAGTCTGATTCAATTAGCATCCAAAGTCATGGAGGCTACAGAGTCTAATGTTGGAGGTTTTCTTTCTTTTCTTTTTTAAACAAAATTATACTCCAGTGTTTACAGAACTTAAATTAATGATGGAGAGAAGCATTTTTTTTTTTTGTCTTGGAGGCTGAAAACATAAAAAATTGGATTAAAATTATGGAGCTCCTCTGACATGATATATTAAGAGCTCTGAATGATGCCTAGGGATGTGGAAGAGGAGAAAAACACTTGAGTAAGTAAACAGAGTTTATGAGACTTGTTTATGCCAGGAAAGCAGGATGAATATTTCTGACTAAAAGTTAATTAACTATTTTGCCTCAGCGAGCCAATTTGTCGTCTTAAACTTTGATTCATTAACTGCAAACTGAGAGGGTTGCATGTTCCTTAGTGTACTTGTAGACAGAGTTTGTGTTAAATGGTGCCGTGAGATATTGTCTGTTCTTTCCAATTGAAACTACTTGAAAAGGCTATTATCCTGAAAGTAAGACTTTTTAAGTGGCAGTAAGTAGATGGGTACTCTTTCAGAGCAAAGCCAACGAACTATATGGCTTAATTGCAAAGCTAATCAAGCCTTATTAAATAAAACAAGGGTAAATCCAGGATTTCGGAGTCTGCACATTTAATGGGGCATGGAAGTTGCTCAGTTAGCAATATTGAAGTCTTAAGACTTGTGAACTTATGGGTGATGTCTGGTTTTGCCACTTGGAGACTAACTTAAAAATAATCTGTTATGACGAGAAAACAAATCCCCATTTGTCAAGATATTGGCTTTGTTTCTAATTGCCCCATATTTTGTGAAGGCCCATTTGCCGGATGTGGAACATTTCTGGGCTCATGAATGGGCGAATGAAAAGTAAAGCACTTAAGGGAAGAGTTTCTCAACCATTCTCCTAAGATGATGATCTTTAAGATTTTAATCACAGCGGCAGAAGATATTTGAGGAGTATGTGTATGTGTGGTTTTTTTTTTTAATAGTTCATTGTCAAGTTGGTTTCCATATAAACCCAGTGCTCATCCACACAAGTGCCCTCCTCCATGCCCATCACTCCCCTTCCCCTCTGTGGATGTGTTTTTTAAAGGAAAGATTGGACACAACTTCACAGACACATACATGGCTAACTTTATATCATAGAACATAGTTAAGAATATTTAGCTAATTTGGGTCTGTAAACCTTGATCCAAGTAGAAATGCAAAAAATGCTATTCTTCACAAGACCGATTGTTTTTTTTCTACAGCACAGCATGTGGACTTTTTCTGTCCTGCACTGGCTTTCTTTCTCTGTGAAAGAGAGATCACTCTGCCTCTCTCTGTGGGAAGCTTTTTCATGTGTGCAGATAGGAAGCCCCTTTGAATATGGACTAAACCATAAGTTCCATGAGATTAGGGACTAGGTGTGTATATAACTGTACACCTAGCACCTGGAACAATGTGTACTGAATGAATACAGGAATGAATGAGTGAATGAAAAAGTGAATGAAGGCATTGGGACATTTTAAAATACCCCTAGGAGGTTAGCGTGTTGTTTTGGTAAAATGAATAATGGGTTAAGCAGAAGTGTCCTACAAGGCTTTAGATATTGGGTTTATGGGTAGTAAAATGGCAAAGAAGCATAGAGTGTGGTCAGATGAGTTAAAATCTTTGCTCTTCTAAAAAAAAATCTTTGCTCTTCTACTTACTATGTAACTTTGGGAAAGTTATTTAATCTCTTTAAACCTTAATTTTATCATTCATAAATTACGGGTAATACTGATGATATCTTTTTCATTGGCTTACTGTTAGGAATGAAAAAGGCAATGTTTCATGTGTTTTTGCCGAGTCCCCTTGACTTAGCTGTAAGAATTTATGGGGTTGCCTTATGCTATGAGGTTATTAATCTAAAATTGAATTTGTCTCAAAGAGAGTAAGAAAATATCAGTATTTACGGTTGAGGCTTTGTAAAGACAGAAAAATTCAACTCATAGAAATTTATAAAATGACTTTTGCATTTCCAAAGATTCCAACTTGTGATATATACTGATAATGACTTATAATCATGCCTGCTGTCTTGACTCAAAAAGAAACACAGAAGTTGAGCAAATTGGATGTGTCTCATCTTATAAAATGAATATAGGCATGTCTGGCATTAACACAGATAGCAGGAATTTCAAAAAAAAAATGGGGAGAACCATTATTAAGATTAACTATCAAAGTTATCAAGTTATCAGCAATGTAATCACAATGGCGAAATAGATTTTCTTTTCGAGATTCCTGAGATGTTAAACTTTAGGATAGGAGTGTGTGTGCGTGCATGTGTGTGTGTGTGTGTGTGTTTATGAGAGAGAGACAGAGACAGAGAAAGAGAGGGACCTAGAGAAAGGATGAGATAGGAACAGACAGAGAGAGAAAGAAAGAGAGACAGAGAGGTTTTTGGGCAATGGATGCTTAAAACTTTCTATTGGGCATGTCAAAAAGAATGGAGCTTGAACCCTGTTAGAGAACATATTACAAGATAGGAGTACTCTTTCTTATTTACAAAGTTTCATGTGTTATCATAAGTAGCAAGGGCTGCAATAATATATATGTAATAATATGTAATATATAAAATATATAAAAGAGGTAAAATCCTTGTGACTAACTTGGCACCAGATGCTCTATCTTTGGCCTGCAGTAGGTACCTGTAAGCTCTTCTCTAACAAGGGAGAAAGAGGGGACTGTCCTTCATTTCTTCCAGCTGGATTATCTCCATGAGTGGATTTCTTGCCCCTTCATCACCCACACTAATGTCATGACAGGCTGCTTTGCTTGGAGTAATTGTGGCAGTTGGGCATGGTGATTTACTCACTTGTCCCAGCCAGAAGAAAACACACACACATGTGCACAGAGAATGCTGAAGAAGATTCAAGCAGCTCTGTTTAAAAAAAATTGAAATACATAACATCAAACTTACCATCTTCATCATTTTTAAATCGTTAAGAACTTTTAAGTGGTTTGGTCACGTTAAGTATAGTCATGTTATTGTGGCACACATCTCTAGAACCTGTTCATCTGTAAAACTCTCTACCCACCAAACAACAATTCCTCCTTTTCGCCTCCCCACCAGCCCCTGGAAACATTGTTCTACTTTCTGTTTCTATGAATTTGACTACTTTAGATGCCTTGTATTAAGTGGAGTCGTGCAATATTTGTCTTTTTGTTACTGGCTTATTTCACTTGGCATACAATCTTCCAGGTTCATCCATGTTGTATAGCATACGACAAGATTTATGTTTTTTTTTTAAAGGCTGAATAGTATTCCGCTTTATATATGTATCACATATTTTCTTTATTCATTCATCGATGGACATCTTGTTGCTTCCAACGCTTGTTTTTTGTGAATAATGCTGTGATAAGTGTGGCTGCATCCAGAAAGTTCTCTGGTTGCAACAGGCTCTTTCATCTTCAGTTGTACCTACATAGATAAATAATGAATGAATGAACGAATGAATGAACAACTAAATGACATCTTCTGTTGTTGGATTTCTGTTGATCTGACTTGTAAGTTGAGTGCTCGAGGTCTGAGAAGGATGGAACAGGGCTGTTAATCACATAGAGACGTAGAATTCAAGAGTCAGTGCCCATATACTTGTCCTGATTCTATACAGAATTTAGAGGCAGCAGCATGCAGGTGTCCATGTGGAGATTAGGGTTAGGAGTTTCAGCTCCTCCAGGGAGGATGTGGCAGGGCCAGCCGTCAGGGCAATGAAAGTCAGTTTAGCAGGAAGTCTCAGATGAGCACCATCTGTCAACTACTCAGAGCCAGAGTTTATGACAAGAGACAACAAAGATCAAGAACAAAGGGTAAGAGACCAAGGCAACTGTATATGTACAGAGAAAGGTCAAAATTGGCAAGATGTTTGGATATCAGGAGTGGGACAAAAGCCGCAAGAAATGGGGGGCATTTAAAGACTCATAGATTAACAATATTAACAGTAGTATTAAGAGTTACATTTATCAGTGCCTTTGGCTCAGGTCATGATCTCATAGTTCGTGAGTCCGAGCCCTGCATCGGGCTCTGTGCTGATAGCTCAGAACCTGGAGCCTGCTTCATGTTCTATGTGTGTCTCTCCCTCTGCCCCTCCCCACTTGGGCTTTGTCTCTCTCAAAAATAAATAAACATTAAAAAAGTTTTAAAAACAGTTACATTTATTGACTATGTAATCTGTGCCAGACACTAAGTGCGTTTATTCCGTACTACCACCCTAATGCGGTAAGTTCTACTGTCACCTTAATTTTACAGGTGAGGAAACCAAGTCTCAGAGAAGTTAAGTAACTTACCCAAGGACACAGCTAATAAATGGAAGAGCTGGTTTTCAGACTCAGTACCACCTTCTGGTTGTAAGTAGATATGAACTGGACTGGATAAATAAGGGGATAAGTAAAATGTCACTTATCTCTTTGTAATGAGCCTTGTAATGCATTTCCTGGTGTGTAACAGGTATCATTTATCATTTGATTAAGATTCAGTCAATGACCTTGTTTGGATAAATGAGATTTCGGCATAGTTTCCCTCAAATTCAGTAGCTGTTTCTGTGTAACCAGACATGAAAAGGATATAGGAATGGAAACATTAAGTTCTGGATTTTCGAAAGACGCTGTTTTCAAACACTTTGTCCCCGAATGCAGTCCCATACCTACCAAAATGATCTTAAATTCTTGTTAAAATCATTGTCACTGTGCAGAAAGCTACTTGTGCTAACTGACGCACATGTTAATGGTTAGAGACATATGACTTCCAAGCCAGATTATTTGTTTTAATTTTACAATTATAGATTTGGCATGGAAGTTTTTTAATGCTTTTTTTTTTTTTTAATTTATTTTTGAGAGAGAGAGGCAGTGTGAGCAGGGGAGGGTCAGAGAGAGAGGGAGATACAGAATCTGAAGCAGGCTCCAGGCTCTGAGCTGTCAGCACAGAGCCCAGTGCGGGGCTCGAACCCATGAACTGTAAGATCATGACCTGAGCTGAAGTCGGACGCTTAAACGACTGAGCCACCCAGGTGCCCCTGGAGTGGAAGTTTTGAAGAAGGAGACACTGAGACAGTGATCTGAGACTTTGCAACCTGAGAAAGAATCACCCTGAGAGAGGGAGCTGCAAGATTGTAAAGGCAAGAGTTGATGGGGGTGGAAGGAATGTTAGACATGGTACCAGAAGACACAGGTTAATGTTTGTTCCCTGCTGACTCCAAACCTAAAACTGAGAATTTTAATACCACATTTTCAGTTCTTATGTGGTTCATATGAAATAATGTTATGTGAATGTACTTTGTAAAATGTAAATTTAGTGAAACAAACGGTAGGCATTTTGGTCACAACTGAATTATTGATCTTAAGAATTGAGATCTCAAACCCTTGATAAAAGTTTAAAAATTTTTTAATGCATAGTAATGGTTCTAGGTTTGATTCAAAGAGTCAAGAGAAATCCCTGGAGCAATTAAGCATAGCTCGGAATGGGGACTGACAAATTTGTGAGGATGGGAGAAGGTGCCACGACTTCTCTCTTCTACCGGGAGACTGCAGATTTCACCAACTTTGAGTGGCTGGAGCTTCAAGCTTCGGTAGTGATCTCTAAGGCCCACTAGAGGGAGCTCATGCACTTCGTAGGCATTGCCCTTCGCTTTCCAGTATCCCATTCAAAATAGGCAGTAGTTTGGAAGGTGAGGTGTGATGCAGAAAATGAATCATGAGAAATTAACTCCTTCAAGAAAAAAATTGGGGGAGAGTGCAAACTTAAGTTCTTCAGTGTGTTTGAAAGTTCTGGAGAAAATTCTGGCCAGCATCCCTTTTAACCGGCTCCTTAAAGGGAAAAGAGCTTCTGCTATCATTTTAGATTAATCTTTCCGGCTTAACATTCATTCCAAATATTCTCTCCCTGGAAAAGAACATTGAGAGATGATGATCCAGTAGAAATGATGCCCAACTCCACTTAGCCCAGGCATCTTTGCAAGGCAACCAGGAATATCATAATTTTGGCACCAGTAATCACAGCCTGTTTCTGTTAAACATATAGAAAGCAAGAAGTATAAGCACACAAATTTTAAAAACATGATGATTGCCTGTAATACTTTTGTAAAGATATATGGAGGGGTGTGTGTATGTGGGGTGTGTGTGTGTGTGTGTGTGTGTGTGTGTGATAGAGCATGAGGATGGGTAGAAGGCAGCAGACAACAATGGTAGCAAAGTCCTCAGTTTTGATCTTTTTCATTTTATAATATGGCCCACTTCTAAGAGTTCCAAAACATGATCAAAGGAAAGATGTCTAAAAAGCACTACTCTTTCTGCTTGTGAAGCTACACAGACAATGAAAGATATGAGTTTCTGGCTCTCAGCACCTTATTATAAATATTTTATTACAATAGAAAGTAGGCACAATTATAAATTCAGTCAATGTATTATAAGCATTAATCATGTTATGGGATGCTAATTTTCCAAAAGAACTTTGTGTAAGTTGAATTGTGATAAAATGGTTTTTATCCTTAAATCTTACAATAAAATAGAAAATGTATTTCACTGTATACATTTTTGGTCCAGTGTGTAATAAAATTACTCAGGCAGTAAATTCTTTAAAAACAAACAGTTAAAGGAAAATAATGATTGTTTTGACCAATTATTAGCAAGAAGACATTTTACTATCCATTAATAGATCAGTAATGAAACAAACTATGAAATGCCAATTCATAGGGTTGAAGTTTAAAATGAATGAGAGGCAACAAAGTCAAGTTGTTACCAGCAGAGGTCAACTGACTGCTTCCCGAGGGGTCTATGCAGGGGGTGTTCACCGTCTGGATTGAATAACTCCTTCAAAGTGAATCCATCTTGCAGTGATTGATCTATGAATTAAAGAGACAATGAGAAATGTACCTTGCATTTTCAAGTCAACATGATCAGAGAGTTGTTTTCTAATAGGAGAAACTTCAAGGGAAGTTACATTTAATCAAAAGATTGATTTACATGAAATGAGAATAAAAGGGCTGACTTGGATAGTTTGAGGGTTTTTTTTTCAGGTAAGCCATTTATCATTCCATGCTGCAGGGATAGTTTTTCCAATGGGATAGAAATATTAAGAACAGACAGTAAGCAGATAGTAAATTAAATGTTTTGAGGGGTGCCTGGGTGGCTCAGTCGGTTAAGTGTCCGACTTCGGCTCAGGTCATGATCTCACGGTTTGTGGGTTCGAGCCCCACGTTGACTCTGTGCTGACAGCTAGTTCAGAGCCTGGAGCCTGCTTCGGATTCTGTGTTTCCTTCTCTCTCTGACCCTCCTCTGTTCACGCTCTCTCTCAGAAATAAATAAAACATTAAAATTTTTTTTTAATGTTTTGATAAGCGTGCTATGGGGTCACATTAGAAGAAGGTATTTCATCCTGCCAGGGGAAGAGGGAAGGATAAAGGATGACTTTAGAAGGAAACAATGTGAGCTAAGCTCTTGATTATCCAGAGACTTGCATGGTTAATAGTTACCTGTCTTCAAGGATGTCTCACACCTAATTGGCAACAACTTTTTATCTTCCATGTGATTCAGGATGTGAACAGTTATTTAGCAGGTCAGGGCTGGGTCAGCCTATTTGGAATGAGTGGGGTCTTTGTTGGAACATTGTTCAGTAATTCACCTCAGTGGCAATTGGTGAAGCATGGCCTCCTGAAAATTGGATGCGGCTCATATTCAGCTTGAGTTTTTGGCTTTTGTTGATGTAGTAGTGAGCTTACTGCACAGTCAGTATGATATTTTCCATTGTTTAGCTCAGTGTTGACAGGCATTACTAGTTTGGTTAACAGTTTACAAAGGGAACTCATTCATCAGGAGATTGAAGCGTATTAAGGAACAGAAGATTGATAATTTAAAATGGAATTTTGGTTTGCAAAAGACACTTTTCTGCAAGGACAATATAAAGCATATATGACCAAAATGAAATCATCAATATATTTGTCTGCAGATAGGCCCCAACAAAGACATCATCATCATCATCTATTCAGTTACTCAAGCCAAAATCCTAGGAGCTAGTTATTCATGATTCTTCTCCTTCCGGTATAACCTACACCTAATCTCTCAGAAAATCCTGTTTGTTGTACCTTTAAGAAATATTCTCAGTCCTGCCACTGCTTATGATCTCTGTTGCTAAAATTCTAGGCCAAGCTACCATCAATTCTCACTTCAATCTTTGCGACTAGTTGATATCTTTTTTAGCTTCTATATGCTTTGAATCTAGCTTCTATATGCTCATCAGAATGTAAATTTTTAAATGTAGACGGGAGCATGTTATCTCAATCCACTTGGGACAAAATTCAATCCTTGCCATAGCCTGAAAGACCTTACCCAGAAATGGGTCCTCACTTGGCACCATTCACAGTAGCCATGTTAATCTTTCTGACTTGAGAAGCTTGTCTGGTCTTCATTTCAGAGTCTCCGTGGCAGCTAGTCCCTGTGCTTGGAAAGTTTCATCCCGGATCTCTGTCTGGCTGCCTTTTTTCTCAACATTTTGCTCACACTGTATTTCTAAGGTTGGTCTTTTCGGCCATCCTGGCTGAATTAGGCTCTTTCTTCTCTTCCCCAGTAAATCTAGCACATAACCATTTTTCACCTTCTTAATCGCATTTATTAGTATTTATAGCTGGGCAAAGTTTTCTACTTTTAAAGACTTCTGTGATTGTATTGGATTCTTTATCTTAGTCACATCTGCAAAGTCCCTTTTGCCCTTTAAGCGAACATATTTACAGGTTCCAGATTTTTAGGAGGTAAACATCATGGATGTGTGTGTAGGGTTCCTTATTCTTCCTATCACATCCCTTTGGAGACGGGGGTCTGATCCGCCACCCCAAGTAGCTGAGCAATGTATTTGTTCCATGGAAAGAAGCCTGTTAAATATATTTTCTTCATCTGATTATATTTTTGTAAAATTTATATTTAAGACTTTATCTTTGTAACAAAGTATAATAAAGATTAAGAAAATACACAAAATATAAAAGAAAATCTCAATGAATTATTAGAAAATATTTCTAATACCACTTAAATCAGAGCATTTCCATCATCCAGAAACCCCTTTATAATCTCTCCAATCACAAATACCTTCCTTTTCCCAAAGTCACCCTATGTTACCAAAGGCTAAGTTTTGTTAGCTTATGAAACTTATATAATTGGAATCCTAGAATATACTGTATTTGCTTCTGTCTTCTTTAACTTAACATTATGTGTGTAAGGTTTATCAATATTGTTGCATGTAGATGTAGTTCATTTATTTTCATTGCCAAAGAGTATTCCACCATATGAATATACCCCGCAAAAAAACAGGAGTTAGTAGACTTCTGTAAATGGCAAGATAGTATTTTAGGCTCTGTGGACCATATGATTTTTGTTCAAACTATTCAACTCTGACGTTGCATCATAAAAGCAGCCATAGAAAATTTGTAGATGAAAAGATGTGGTGGTGTTGCAATAATTTACAAATAAGGTAATAAGCTGGATTTGACCTTGTGGACCATCCTTGAATATTTGGATTGTTTCCAGTTTAGTGCTATCATGAGTAAAGCTGTGTAATTTCTTGTACATGGATTTTGGTGTTTATATGTATATGATTCTGTTAGATACCCAGAAAGGAATACATTACTTTGTTCAGTTTTAGTAGTTGCTGCCCATTTCCCCAAAGTGATTATTACAGTGTAGATGCTCCATATTTTGTCGACACTTGGAATTTTCAGTTTTTGAGATTTTAGCCATTGTAGTGAGTACGTGTTGATATTTGGCTATTGTAAGCCTTTTCTGATGTGTCAACTGGGAAAATCAATGGGCAAATTCTATCATTTGAATATAGAAATTACACTGGTTAGTTTTATTTTTATGAAAAATGTTATCTGAAATAAAATATAAATTTGTTACAGTTAAAAAAATGAGAATTTGGCTTGGCATTGAGAAGAATGGAGTTTTAAATTATTACTTAAAAAAATTTTAATGTTTATTTATTTTTGAATGAGAGAGAGACAGAGCTTGAGTTGGGAAGGGGCAGAGAGAGAGGGAGACACAGAACCAGAAGCAGGCTCCAGGCTCTGAGCTGTCAGTGCAGAGCCTGATGTGGGGCTCGAACTCATGAGCCGTGAGATCATGACCTGAGCTGAAGTCGGGCACCCAACTGACTGAGCCACCCAGGTGCCCCTGGAGTTTTAAATTAAACAGAAGAATGAAGAGCCTTTAAATTGTTTTTATCTGAAAAATTTTTAGGCTTTCAGTGTGGCTTTGGGTAGAACAGAGTCCTATGCTTAGAATTAGTTCTAGATTGGGGCGCCTGGGTGGCTCAGTCGGTTAAGCATCCGACTTCGGCTCAAGTCATGATCTCACGGTCATGATCTTAAGGTCATGATCTCACGGTTCATGGATTCGAGCCCTGCGTCCGGCTCTCTGTTGACAGCTAGCTCAGAGCCTGGAGACTGTTTCGGATTCTGTGTCTCTCTCTCTCTCTGACCCTCCCCTGCTCATGCTGTCTCTCTCTGTCTCTCTGTCTCTCTCTCAGAAATAAACAAAACATTAAAAATAATTTAAAATAAGAATTAGTTCTAGATTTATGATAGCTAGTATCAAATAAATTATAATGGTTTTGAAGGGAAGCAGAATATGTGACCCCAAAATATGCCACTTTAACATATGGATTTTGAGCAAAAGGAAGTCAAGACCTAGTAGACTCAAGAAAACTTTTACCTCTCCCTTAACTACCTAGAATAATTTATTTTAGGGGGTCTGGCTTAGAGAGAGTTATTTCCAGAGATAATTTTATGTAAATGACCCATCTATATGGCAGAGCAAATATCTAATTACCAAACAGCTGCTCTTCTTACTGTTCTGTGAATACCCTCCTCCCCTTTGAAGCCCAGGCCCCTTTCCCACTTCTTAGCTCAAAATGACATTTAAGTCTCAACTTCTTGAATTGCCCTTGGATTTCATATTTTTATGGGATTCCTATATATATGAAATTAACCTTGTTTTTCTTCTGTTAATCTGTTTTATGTCCATTTAATTATCAGACAAGCTGAAGAGCCTAAACGTGTAGAAAAAACTTTTTTCCCTACACTTACTTACAAGCTATGTGAGCTTGAATAAGTTCCTTTTTAAAAATTTTTTTAATGTTAATATATTTTTGAGACACAGACAGAATGTGAGTTGGGCAGAGAGAGAAAGAGACACAGAATCTGAAACAGGCTTTAGTCTCTGAGCTGTCAGCACAGAGCCTGATGTGGGGCTTAAACCCATGAATCATGAGATTATGACCTGAGCTGAAGTTGGTCACTTAAATGACTGAGCCACCCAGGTGCCCCTTGAATAAGTTCCTTTAAAAGCATTGTTATAAAGAAGAATTAATATATCTGCCCTATTGATTCCACATGAATTTTGTGAATACCAAATGTGATTATATTAGTGATAGTTTAAAATATTCAGAGAACACTGAACTTCATTAAGTTGATTTATTTACTCAGCAAACCAAATTTTAACTATTAAGAATCTCCCAAGTTTCACAAGTTCACATGCATCTGTTAAAATAGTTGAAGAAATTATTTTAAAAAATGTTTATTGTGAGAGAGAGAAAGTGTGTGTGTGCTCAAGTGGGAGAGAGGCAGAGAGAAAGAGAATCCCAACGAGGCTCCACCCTCCCAGGGCAGGGCCCCATGTGGGGCTTGATCTCATGAACCATGAGACCCTTACCTGAGCTGAAATCAAGAGTCAGATGCTTAACTGACTGAGACACCCAGGTGCCTGGAAGGAAGTCTTTAAATCAAAACCCTCTGAAGATAACGAAAGGTAAATTGCAATTAAGGGAAGTGTGATATTGTGAAAAATAAAAAAGATATATTTGATCTTCCTCCTCTTCTCTGTCACAGAGCTTCTAAAACCCTTGGCATTTCCTAAATGCTAATAGTAATAAAGTTGTCTTTTGTTAGTTAATGCAGTGATTTTGGATCTCCACCTACGGATGGGGGCTAGTTGTCAGGAGAACCAACCCTGTGATGAGAGGGTTGAAACTTTGTCTCACCCCCTGAGCCCCCGCCCCTGCAACCCCCCTCCAGGCAGGGGCAAGAGGCTGGAGGTTGAATCAATCACCAATGACCAATGAGTTAATCCATCATATCTTTGTAATGAATCTTCCATAAAAAAACCAAAAGGAGAGGATTTGGAAAGCTTCTGGGTTGGTGAACATGTGGGGATCTGGGGAGAGTGGCATACGTAGAGAGAGCATGGGAAACGCCAAAGCCCTTTCCCCATCTTGTTCTATGCATCGATTTTATCTGACTGTTACTGAATTATAACCTTTTATAATATGAATAAATTGGTTTCCTGATTTCTGTGAGCTGCCCTAGCAAAGTAATCAAACCCAAGGAGGTGGTCATGGGTACCTCTGATGTATATGGAGTCAGTCAGAAGCAGAGACACCAGCCTGGGCTTGGGAATGGCACCTAAAATCCCTGTAAGGAGTTACTGGAACCCCCAAGCTTTAGCTGGTGGGTCAGAAGCAGAAGTGATAACCTGGGTTTGTGATTGGATCTGAAGTGCTGGGTAGAGTCAGTCCTGAAGGACTGAGCCTTAATTTGATTTGATGCTGTCTCTGGAAGGATACTGTCAGAATTGGGTTGAATTATAGGACACCCTGCAGGTATTCAGAGAATTGCTTGTTGTTGGTGTAAGAGCTCCCTCCTCCCTGCAACACACACACACACACACACACACACACACACTGAAATTGGTCTCAGAACATTAAAAGAGAAAAAGCCATACTGACTAACAGGAACCGCATATAATGGCACAGCTATCCGATACATAGATACATTATCCTACTATGAAGTGGGGTAGTAGAATTTGGCATTTTTCTACTTCTTTTTCACAAAGGCAGTGAAAAAGTTGGTAGGGAAGTTTAGGGATTGAGACTAAAGGTGTGCTTTTCTTTTGATTTGGGTTCATCTTCTCCCACATGCTAAGAATTCTTTCCTGTTTTCTAATTTCACGGGAATGTGATGCCTCCTTGCTTCATTGGGTCATAATGCTTTTTGCAGATTATTCTTAGATCTGCTAATGTTATTTTCCAAAGTTCAAATCTTTATCATTTAGTTTTGATGAAGGCATAGTTTTTCCATTAAGTTCTACATAATGACTGACTATGCTTTCTAACAAGAAATGACATTCTTTATCCTTATTTTCTTGTTTATGTTGGCTGACCCATTTCAGTAACTGGAAAGTCCACATATCTTACTCCTTTCAACAAGAATAATAACTTTTTATTTAAGAACCAACCTGATAATTTATTTATCTCCCCTGGGGATAAAATTAGATGTCATAATACTTTCTGTAAAAAATTATTAAACATTTCTCAGCTTAGAGTATATTTGTTTTTGACCATGTAATCCCCAACATTGCCTAACCTTCAAAAATTGTCTGTAAAATGCAAAGTGGTATACAAATATTAATTTAAAATATTATTTATCTTACTGAACCTTGAAGGATACATTCATTTTTCTCTTGATCCTTGAAATTCTTTGATCCACCTGCAACACCAAGAAAAAAAGCTATGGTGATGGATCCTAGACAAACAGGAAGAAACATTTTCTTGTCTATTTCTGTTATCTCCAGATTTTGCAAAATGAGTACCATAAAATAAACTCATCTTCCAAAATTTCTTTTTTCTAAACGGCTTTATTGAGGTATCACTGATATATTTTAAAAATGGACATTTTATGCATACAATTTGATGAGTTTGGAGATATGTTACACACCTGTAAAAGTGCCACCGCCATCTTGCTTTCCTTGTATCTACTAATTCTATGTGTCCTTGGAGCACAGAGAAGTCTGAGTTGTGAGGTTTTTTATCTTGTTCTTTCTTTTTAGCTTGTTTTCCGTGAAGCGTTCCAAGTTTGTACAGTCAGGCTATAGGCTCCCAGAGCTCTGGACATGAAGTCTAACTTGGTCTCAATGGATAAAATTTTCTTTTCCCCCTTCTAACCCTTTCTACCCCTAGTATCTAATTTCCTTCCTTATAATTTACACTTTGATTATGTTCTAATTAGTTTCATTTTTAAGAGTCTAACATGGGGATCATCACAGTTACAAGTCTCCACTGCACATCTTGACGTCTCACTGACACTTGCACTACAGCATATGGTGTTTGGGTGATTTGAGTTGATGTGGGTGTGAGCAAAGTAGTGGAGGCGGGGTACAGAGTCACATTTTCTTGGCATTTGACATACTGCTTTAAGGAAAATATTAGTTACATTTTCTGTGCCCAGTAGATGATCGTAAATGTAATAGCATCTCTAGGTATAGCAATTTAAATGAATTACTGTGTAAATGTTTCTGAAACTCAAGTTAAAACATGTGTGACACCAATATAACAGAGTACAATATAATTGATGGAGAGTCACCATGTTTTGGCATATTTATTACAAAGAGAACTGTGATTTAATCAGGTTCATTATCTGCAGATATAGATACAGTATTTATAGTTATCCCTTTTCTATAATCTTTGCAAAAAACTCAAGTTCTTTCTTCAAGCTTAAAGTTTGGATATTTTGACAACTATAATTTAAACAAATTTAGTGAATGAACTGCATGTTTATTTAGTTTGAGATATGCTTTGTTTTGTGGAAGAAGAGAAGAATGGGAAGCCTTTATATTGCTCACTTAAAAAAATTAGCTTAGACTAGTGAAAACTCTAAATGCTAAGATGCTTTTAATTTAGGTATTCATAAATACTTTTCAATAGGTCTACATGGTAAGTATTTCCCTGAACTCTATATATAGAGTTAGGCGACCAGATGGTAGAAGTATAGGAATCTGGAATTCAGAGGGACTCAGAGGTCACATAATTCAACATTTTAATTTTACCAAAGTGAAAACTAGGCCTCAGCGCTGTGGCTTCTATATTTTAAACAGCAGTTTCTTCCCTGATAAAATAAAAGAGCTTTTAGACAGACAAATTAGTCTGTGATGACTAGATGGAGACAACTGATTTGCTTATGACACTGTATTTAACATTCTAAACAAATGAAAGTAAAACCCAGGGGAAGAATTGTGATAGAAAATGCAGTAAGGCTTCTCTGTCACAAGTTGTAATGACATTGCTATACGTAGGGATTCCCAATTCCCAGTGCAAGAAGTGTCAGTTCTTAAGTAACTATCATTAGTTTTCAAACTGAGACCTAGAATCTTCAGGTGTATATTCTGTAGAGCAGTGTACACCACCATGAATAAATGCTTTTTCTTTCTTCTGTTTCCTTGTCTTACCTGTTTAAAAGCTAGATAATATCTTCTCTTCAGCATTTGTATGCTGTAAGCTTGCTTTTTAGCATCTTTTTTAAAATATGGCATTGTTTTCGTAAGAATATGTAAAAGAATTTTATTTTTTATTTTTTTTAAGTTTATTTATTTATTTTGAGAGAAAGAGTGAACCGGGTACGGGAAGATAAAGAGAGAGAGAATCCCAAGCAGGCTCTGCTCTGTCAGCACAGAGTGTGGTGGGGGCTTGAACTCACGAACCGTGAGATCATGACCTGAGCTGAAACCAAGAGTGGATGCTTAACTGACTGAGCCACCCATGAGGCAAAAAGGAAAATATAAGGACTTAGAAAAGGTCTAGCAGATTGTTATCATTTGGAAAACGTAAAAAAGTGTAAGAGTCATTATTTGATTTTTGTTTTTCTTTTAATTCCTTTAAATTTCCAGTTATTTTTTGTTTTCCTAGTATTAGAAACAGTATATTTTCATTGTGAAGTTTCAAAAGTATAGGCCATATAATCAAATACATTTTCTCTAATTATAAAATTTTTTTTTAATGTTTTATTTATTCCTAGGAGAGAGAGAGAGAGACAGCATGAGCAGGGGAGGGTCAGAGAGAGAGGGAGTCACAGACTGAAACAGGCTCCAGGCTCTGAGCTGGCAGTCAGCACAGAGCCTGACGCAGGGCTCGAACCCACGAACTGCGAGATCATGACCTAAGCGAAAGTCGGACGCTTAACCGACTGAGCCAGCCAGGCGCCCCCATTTTCTCTAATTATAAATATCAAGATAAAATATTATTTAATGATTTGTCTTGATTATGATGAAAACTTTGGCATGTAGTAATTTCATTCCTTTCTTCTCTATCCTCTCAATTTTTCTATTAGCTGGGATGTAGGTTCTGGTTCGCAATTATTTTTTTTAAGATTAACTTTTATTTATTTATTTTTCATGTTTATTTATTTACTGAGAGAAAGGGAGAGAGAGAGATACAGAGACAGAGACAGAGACAGAAAGAGAGAGAAAGAAGGAGAGAGAGAATCCCAAGCGGGCTCCGTGCTTTCAGTGGAGAGCCCGACAACGGGCTTGATTTCGTGAACTGTGAGATCATGACCTGAGCTGAAACCAAGAGTCAGACGCTTACCTGACTGAGCCACTCAGCTGGCCCTAAGACTAACTTTTAGATACTACTTTAATATTTACTTTGAAGTGAAGAATTTATTAATAATTATATTTTAATTATTATAAGATCAACATTTATAAATACAAAGAGTATTGGATTGAATTATTTTATCACTATCAATTCTTTTACTCTGAAATTTCCATAGTTGACCTCCTTATCCGGGTTCACCTCTTAGCCAGGGTATGTTTTTGAGCAATTGCTCAGGAAGAGAATATAGTTGTCACACTCTCTTCCCTTCCTGTCTATACTCTTGTACTTGCAAAACTAACTGATCAGACTTGGAATTCTTGTTTCAAAATCATTTCCTTCCCACACCATTGATTCCTGGTGGAGTACCATGGAGACAAGTCTGATTCCAAACAGATTCTTTTTTTTACTCTTTTAAGAAATATTTTCCTTTCTTTTCTTTGGATAGTAATAGTAAGCCTCTTAAATAAAGATTTTAAAAATTACAAGATTAAAAAAATGTTCTCAACATATGCATCTAAGATTTGACCTCTTACTTGGTAAGAACTGCCCGTATTTGGTAAAACCCCCCCTTTTTTTTTAATCTGAAAAGCCATGTCTTGCTTCATTCCAGAACTTACTCCATTATTATTTAACTCCTATATTCTTTAATATTTCTGGATACCTTTATGTTCTTAATTCCAGTACATATAGATGTTCCCAAATCTCTTTTCTTTCATTGTGTTTATTTGCCCATTATTTTTAAATTTCTATTTACTATTTGAGTATAATTGACACACAAGAGTATATTAGTTTCAGGTGTACAACACAGTGATTCCACAAATGTATGGATTACCCTATGCTCACCACAGTGTAGCTCCCATCTGTCATCATACAATGCTATTACACTTGATCTCAGCCATAAGGCCGAGAAGTGATGCACAACACTATTACAAGATTATTGACCATATTCCTTATGCTATGCCTTTTATTCCCATGACATAGTCATTCCATAACTGGAAGCCTGTATCTCCTATTATTTTTGAGTTCTGAAAAAATTTCTAGAGTTTGCCTTATAATTTTTAATTGCATTATCCACATTTTTGCATATGCTGCTTACTATCTCCATTATATTTGGTAATTTTATAAATGAGTTCGTTTCTATGCCATCTTCTTTGATCTCAGAAAACATTGTTTTCGTACTGCTTACTTTGATATTAGAAGCTCGATGTCTTCTTGACTATTACTGAGAACATGAATCCAAATTTTCTTTGCATTTTTCTCTTGTTTTTTTTTCCCCCTTGCATTTTTCTCATTCCCCCCCCCCCACTAAATGATATTCTTTTCTTTTGAAATGCAGTTCTTCATATATCTTATTAGTTTTTTCTCCTGTTGTTTTTCTATCTTGGTAGATGAAGATACCTACTATTCTACCCTCTTGTGGCCTCCTTGCTATGAACTTGGACTCTGAAGGAAGCTTCATCCTATTGGCCTTAGTCTGATGTTTTCTTGTAGTCCAAGGTTATTGAGTGAGATTCAGTTAAGTTTCCTCTACTTTCTTGCCATTGATCTCTATATCTTATTCTGTCTTGTTTGATCTGCATTGTATACACCAAAATTCCTTATATTTCTGACAGATGGATAAAATTCTAGTTTCCACAGCTAATAAAAGTTATTGCTTGTTTTTAAAATATTCTGTCACCATGTATTTATCTAAGGAGATTTAGCAAGATGCTTTTGTTATTTCAACATATTACCCAGAGGTACCCCCTGTATTCTGTAGTCCAGTTGCTCTTCACTTTTCACATCTGAGTAAGATAAACAGTCATCTAGCTTCTGGTTCTCTGACCTGTGAGCTTTCCACATACCATAATTCTTTTACTTTACTTTCCAGCCATGTAGAAGCACCTGCTATTCCCTCTAGACAACCACACTATCATATCTCTGGTACATTTCTAAAAATGCATCCATCAATTTTTAGAACAAAAACTTTCTGTCTTCTCAGAAGATCTATTCTCCATTTAAAAATGATCTATTGTTTAGTTGTTATTGATATACAGACAGTGCCTTCCCACTAGGATATAAACATTTTTTATGGTTTTAAAAAATTTATTAGAGAGACAGAGACAGAGAGTGAGGGAGAGGGAGAGAGAATCACAAGCTCTGATGTGGGGTTCAAACCCATAAACAGTGACCTGAGCCAAGACCAAGAGTTGGACGCTCAGCTGACTGAGCTACCCAGGCACCCCTAGGATATAAATATTTTAATTTTTTTAAATGTTTATTTTTGCTGAAAGGGAGACAGTGAGTGGGGGAGGGGCAGATAGAAAGGGAGACGCAGAATCCAAACCAGGCTCCATGCTTCCAGCTGTCAGCAGAGTCCAACGTGGGGCTCACGAACATGAGATCATGATCTGAGCCAACGTTGGACACTTAACCAACTGAGCCACCCAGTCACCTCAGTATATAAACATTTTAAAGGCAGGTAGTAGGACTTCTTCAGTCCTGTATCCCTCACTCTTGGCAAAATACCTGGTTCACCGAAGGTGCTTATATGATTGAATGGAGGAAGCTCGTCATGAGGACTTTGTATGAGCAAAACTCATGTTTAACTGCTGAATATTCAACGGTGTACTTTGGTCATTAGGTCACATGGGAAAACACCTCAAAAAAATAAACCTAACTATTGCAACCAATTATTGATGTACTTTTTAATGGACCAATTCTGGAGATGTAAAGTCTTATAGCTTCCTATCTCTCTGATATCTTTCAGAAGCCTTAGAACTCTTATAGGACAAATTCATGTTATAATTCATATGGAATTTTAGTTTTAATGACTAATAATTTTGAATATACATATACATGTATCTGTATGTAATGAAATTAAATCCCTAATACAATATTTTATATTGGAGTGGCATATTGGGCTAAGAAATCTGGTTGACTTTTCATTCAAATCCCACATTCAGTGTTTATTGGTTGCATGACAATCAGCAATGATTGAACCTCTCTGATCATTGTTTCATTTAGTTTTTAAATTTGTTTATAATTTTTTCAATGTTCATTTATTTTTGAGAGAGAGTGAGAGACAAAGCATGAATGGGGGAGGGGCAGAGAGACAGACACAGAATCTGAAGCAGGCTCCAGGCTCCAAGCTGTCAGCACAGAACCCCACGTGGGGCTTGAACCCACAAACCATGAGATCACAACCTGAGCTGAAGTTGGATGCTTAATAGACTGAACCAGGCAGGTGCCCCTGGTTTTTAAATTTGTAAATGAGAATAATCATGACTGATATTTGGGAACTCTTTGAAGTTTCTCATCTCTTTAAACTTATGTAAACATATATGAAAAGTGTAGTTCTTCATTTTAATTTTGTGAGGAATTTATACTTGAAAATAAATTAGAAAGATAATTCAGGCAAATCTTAAATTTGACCTATGCTTTTATGACCAGTGGGAAAAACAATCAACACATAATCTACTTATGATATGTATATATAGCATTCAAAGTTTATTAGTCACTAAATATTTATTGGTGAAGTTTCAATGGCCTGTCCACTGGTGCATCTTTTGATACTAATAATGGAAATAACAGCTACCCTGTGTCATAACTTTACAGCTTGCAAAGCTCTTTCACACACATTTAATCCTTTGATGCCAGCTGGTAATGAAATGTTTTCTAATTATTATGCATCATTGGACAGGGTGAGCCTGAAGGCCAAAAGCAGTTAACAGGTATTAATTATAGCCATTTACTTTCCCCTGAACTTTAATTGACATTCTCACAGGTTAAAATCCTTAAATATTCTATACATTTACTTCCTTTGGTCTCTCTTCTGTTCCTTTGTCTTTTGAACATGTCATGTGCTGCCCAATTTATAAAAATTTTGTCCGATTTTGTGGCTCAATCTAGAGTGTTTCCTACTACAAATGATTAAAACAGGTCGCCATGATTTCCTTGTTTTCTATAGAGCATATAATAATTTGTGCTGGAAACAGAATAAATAAATTGCAAAACTGGTCATTGAATATTGAAACTGAAAACAGTCAAGAAAGACTATTTTTACATAGTGCAGTCACACAGATATAATATGGTTGGCTAATACATACTGATTTGGAAATCATAGAATATATGGATCCTTGTGATTTGGGAACCTATTAAAAAAGTGAACACCAAGGAGCTTTGCAGGGCTCTCTGAGGCAATTGAGTTCAGTGGCTCTGAGCCTTCCTCATCTTACAGACCTAATTATACTGTTGAAGAAAGTGAGTCTCATCATCATGGGAACAAAAACCCTTTTTTCTCCAAGAAGATGATTGATATTTATAGTTAATCNTCTTATATAAAATATATATAATTAAATATACTTTTAAAATACATAGTAAATTATAATGACATGAAGTTGAAGAACAGAGGTATTGGGGATCAGTTTTATTCTATGATTTAAGACACAAATTGACAAAAATGGGGTATCCCATTTGTAGTTGAACACTAGAACAAGAATTCTCTGTAGAAATTTCTTCATACTTAGGAATAGCCAAAAAGACAATTGGGGAACCTGAGTGACTCAGTCAGTTGAGCGTCTGACTCTTGTTTTCAGCTCAGGTCATGATCTCACCATTAATGAGATGGAGCCCCGCATTATCTGCACTATCAATGCAGAGCCTGCTTGGGATTCTCTCTCTCCCTTTCTCTTTGTCTCTTCCCCACTCATGCCCTTCCTCTCTCTCTCTCTCTCAAATAAATAGATAAACTTAAAACACAAGAAGACAATCAACATTAAATGTTATACATGACATTTGAGGATGAACTGAAACTAGGATGATGTAGAGAACAAATTCTTTACAAATGCCATGAAAACCCTACATACTTCCACATCTAATTGGTAGTATAGGTATATTCTGTTTTGATATTTACTTTTTCTTTAAAAAATTTTTTTTAACGTTTTATTTATTCCTAGGAGAGAGAGAGAGACAGCGTGAGCAGGGGAGGGTCAGAGAGAGAGGGAGTCACAGACTGAAACAGGCTCCAGGCTCTGGGCTGGCAGTCAGCACAGAGCCCGACGCGGGGCTCGAACCCACGAACCGTGAGATCATGACCTAAGCGAAAGTCAGACGCTTAACCGATTAAGCCACCCAGGCGCCCCTAAAAAATTTTTTTTAAATGTCTTTATTTTATTTTGAGAGGCTGAGACAGAGAGCGAGCAGGGAAGGGGCAGAGAGAGAAGGAGACACAAAATCTGAAGTAGGCTCCAGACTCTGAGCTGTCAACACAGAGCCTGACATGGGGCACGGGGCTTGAACCCACGGACTGTTAGATCATGACCTGAGCTGAAGTTGGACACTCAACTGACTGAGCCACCCAGGCGCTGCTAATATTTACATTTTCTATTTCTTGTAGGACATTGCATATTTGTCCCAAACCTTGACCTTTACCCTTTCTTCCCTGTATATAAGCACTTTGTATATGACTATGGTTCTTCCTATTAAAGAACGTATATCTCTAGCCCTTGACCTAAGTTCCTCCATGTGATGTGCTTTGGTTAATAGAATAAAGGAGGAGTGGCAGTATGCCAGCTCTAGTGGAGGCCATCAGTAACTTGGCATGCTGCCTCAGCCACATCCAGCCCACATCAGCTGACTTCCAGTAGGCGCACAGATGTATGAGCGAAACACACTAGACACACTGGTTATCTAGTTGTTTTCTGTCTGTCTCTGTCTCTCTATCTATTGGTCTAGCAATCATTTGCTGTATTGATTTATCCATTTCTTTATGTATCTATCTAATGTCATATTCTGTTGTGGGTTAAAGCTTGAAATATTTATGAGTCTAGATTTCCCATAGAGAAACAAGTGATACTACTCTCGTGCTGTTGTTTCATAGTGTTATCCTTTCTTTTCACTTGACTAGATTGTAGCTTCTTGACAATATGCACCATTGTTCACATTTTAGAAATACTCTCTAATACATAGTGAAGCATATGACTACATAAATAATAGGGCCTTAATAAATATTGGTTTATCTACCATTTTGTATAAAACCAGAAGCATTGTTTAGAATTTGGAAAGGGTATATCGAGTCACTTTCTAATTGATTTATGGTTGATTGATTGATGCAATAATGTATTAATTTTCCCAGCCTTTTATTTAGCAGTCAGTGTATTAGGACTTGAGGATTCAGAAAATTCTAATGTCCTATTCGGGATGCTTGGGTGGCTCAGTTGGTTAAGCCTCTCACTTCAGCTCAGGTCATGATCTCACAGTTCACGAGTTTGAATACAACGTTGAGCTCTGTGCTGATAGCTCAGAGCTTGAAGCCTACTTCAGATTCTCTATCTCCATTGCTCTCTGCCCTTCACCCACTCGTGCTCTATCTCTCCTTCAGAGATAAATTTTTAAAAAACATTAAAAAATTTTAAAATCCTAACCCTAACCTGTTGGAACTCCATCTAGTAGGGGAGAGAGACCTATAAAGGAAAATAATATGTGCATTACAGTCTAAATTATCATTAAATACAATTACCTGACCATTAAAAAAATTACAAGTAACATATATTCTTGCAAAATAACCATTAACATTCCAGACTGATAGCTCTAAACTATATAGTCTGAATGCAGTGAAAGTTGTCCATATCTTTTCAAAATCCGTTTGCCTCATTCCAAACTCAAAAGTGCAGCTTTAACCTAACTGAAAAAAAATCTTGCCACTTCTGCCTTCCACCCACAAACCTGTTCTTGTCTCTGGCCCATTCACTGCAGCTTCCAATGACCAATATTCAGTGAGTAGTGTTGAAATGAATTTTATCCCTTACAAGGAGCTCAAAAATCTAAATGCAAGAGAAATAATTCTGACAAATTCTGTGTAAGCTCGCACATATTTTCTAATTCCAGACATCTTATGAGCATTGTGGAGATCCTTAGAGCTACTACCCACAAACAAAAAGAGGATTTTATGGCTTCTGGTTAGAATTAAAGAAAAATCTTCCTGTTGAAGAGATTTTATAATGGAAGAGAAAGACATTCTCTGGTGTTTGTTCCCAGTTCTTATTTAGCAATTGAGTACTGATACTGAAATCATAGAAGAGCTTATTTTCAACTACTTTTAGTTCTGAAGACTTACAACAAAATAAAGAGATTACTCCATCTTTAATTTTTAAAAGAAAACTGTAAGACTACCTCCCTTTTAATGTGATTATATGACACCGGTGAATAAAGTATGTCTACAGAAAAGTGTCAAATGCATCAGCTAGCTGTAGATTAGATTATGTTGGGACATCTTGCCAAATATGAACGTGATGGTTTTCTCAGCCAAAATATAAAGTCTACAGTAATTATTTTTGTTATTCGTACTTCAAATTCACTTGGTCTCAAATAGCCAAGTAACTGAAGCAAAATTAGAAATTTTATCCGTGGAATGAGTGCTAAAATGACTTAAGGTCTAGTAAAAAGCTGTGGTAAAACTGAAAAGGGGATATTTCCATGGCTGTTTTTAAAGTTTTTATTTTCTTCCACACCAATGTTTTCTTTTTTATTTAAATAATTTGCTCTCTTGTTTTGAAAGAAAAAATAAAAAGTGATTCCACATAATTGAACTAACTTGTTAAACTGCCAATGTTAGGTTTTAAACAAAATTATTGATCACCTAGATGAAATCTAGGTAAAAATTATAATTTCCTTTTATGAAATTTCCATTAGAAATAGGGAAAAAAATTTTTCTGCTAGGTGAAGCCTGTAAAATCAGGACATTTTTATTAGCTGATCTTCAAAGGCTAACTTAGGCTAGTAGGACAAAGTTTTACGTACCTTCACTTGTAATCACACACAGAGAGATGATACTTAAAAATTTGCTGCATGCCTTATAAGAGGTATTTCCCTTCTTAAACCAAGCCATTTACCACCATCAAAAACGTAATTCAAAATAATCCACTGTCTCTTGCATTTATATACACACTGCTTTTTATACAGATATACACTCGCATGCCTCCATTTTTAAAATTTAACTGAGATCTTATGACAAACATTTACACATTATGAGATGGATTATTGTTTTAAGAGTTTATCTTGGTGACTCTTTAGTGTCAGTCTATATAGATGTACGTCACTATTTATATGTCAGTGTATCCCATAAAACTGACATCCCATGGCCTATTTACTTATCCTGACAGCAATTTGATTGCTTTGATTTATTTGTTTTAGAAGAATACAACAATGAACTTTCTTATACATGAGTCTTTGAGTGTATATGAATTCCTTTTTTTAAAATTTTTTTTAATGTTTTATTTATTTCTAGGAGAGTGAGAGAGACAGTGTGAACAGGGGAGGGTCAGAGAGAGAGGGAGTGACAGACTCTGAAACAGGCTCCAGGCTCTGAGCTGGCTGGCAGCACAGAGCCCGACGCGGGGCTCAAACCCACGAACCGCGAGATCATGACCCGAGCGAAAGTCGGACGCTTAACCGACTAAGCCACCCAGGAGCCCCTAGTGTGTATGAATTCCTATAGGCTAAATATATACAAGGAAAGTTCATGCATGGGGCCTCCAGAAATGTTAAGTTTTAATAGATATTGACAAAAATACCCTCTGAAAATGGTTTGTGACTTCAAACTCCCACCAACGGGTTATGTATGAAAATACCCATTTCTCCATACCCACCCCAAAATAAGTATTAGCAAACTTCCAAAATTTATGCAACTTGAGGAAGACCTATATATAAAAACTATAGTGAGATTGTTTCAGTTTCAATTTCCCTGATTGCTACTAAGGTTTGGCATAATTTTACTTATATGTAGTATACAGTTTGTCTTTCTGTGAATTCTCTCCTTCCATCTTTTACTTAATTTCTTACCATTGCCTCTTTTCCTAATAACATGCGAGGTCTTGCTACACAGCAGTCATTATTACTTGTTCCTTAAATTTTTGCAAATATTTTCTCTCAGTATTGTCTTTTATTATTGCTGTTGTTACAATCTTTTGCCAAAAAGAAATTTGAATATCTTTATATAGCTTCTCTGTTAATTATTTTCTTTAGTTTGTGGGAGGCCCTTTCTCATTCCTCAAGATTAAAAAAAACCCACTACTCTATTTAAAATTTTTAAAAATGTTATTTAGATTAGCACTATAATCATTCTGTAATTTATTTTATGTATGGTGCTCAGTAGGGCTCTAATTTAGTCTTAAAGTTCTAGTTGCACTTTTTAAATAACCCAACCTTTTTTCTGCTCATTTCAATTGCCATTTTCTCTCATACATTAGTACACACACAAATGCGCATGTGCACACGTGCACATTTCCCTCTTCTTCTGGACCCTCCAGTTTTCTAATTGATCTCCTTGTCTATTCCTGTGCTAAGAAACTGCTTGATGTTCATGGCTTCATAGTCTGTTTTGATGTTTGTTATGGCAAGCCATTCCAACTGTCCCTCCCAGATGGCCTTGTCTAGTTCTATATAAAAGTCCTATTATGGGGTGCCTGGGTGGCTCAGTCAGTTAAGCATCTGACTTCGGCTCAGGTCATGACCTCACAGTTCATGGTTTCGAGCCCGCATTAGGTTCTGTGCTCAGAGCCTGGAACCTGTTTCAGATTCTGGGTCTCCCTCTCTCTCTGACCCTCTTCCACTCGTGCTCTGTCTCTCTCTGTCTCAAAAATAAATAAACTATAATTTTTTTAGAAAGTTCTATTATGAATTTGACTGGGATCATTATTGAATTTATCATTATTTTATGGAAAATTGCTGTGTCTTCAATGTTGAGCTTTGTGTTCTTAGTATTGCAGTGACCCCTGTGTTTGGAATTCTCCCTTTACTTGTCTATGGAAGATATTTCTATTTGGATTGCTTCCAGATTATGGGCAAGCTATGAAACATGCTGCCATCTTCTGGGCATGGAGCTACCTGGGGCAATGTCCTGCCTCTTTCGTCTCAGTGCCCATAATCCTGGCTTTAACCAGGGTGCAAATGCCCGTGGTTCTTCAAAAACTCACCTGCGACCTTATCCAGGGCCAAATGCGATGTCCTGCGTCTATGAATTCTGGCTCTGAACATCTTCCAACTGCTCCTAGCTCCACAACACTTCTCACCTCTACGGGTTTTAAACATTGTGCTTTTCTCTGGTGGTGTTTTTCTGAGACATAATCCCATTGACTTTCTATCATGCAGGAATTTCTCCCATTTCTAGTTTCTCAGCAACGTTTTGGTTAAAAAACATTCTGCCACAGTTTTGGTAATTTTCAATAGAATGGTGACCCTTCTTGTCACATTTTCAGTAATATATTTAAAATATTTTCCGGAAGAAAGAAAGTAATAAGGGCCCTGTGAGATTCAGTTTTTGTACTGGTAAAGCAAAGATGATGAAGCCCTCTTTTAGGAGGCTATTTTGGAGTTTAAATAATATTAGACACACACAAATCTTAAACTCTTACCATAAAATACATTCAAGAAATATCAAAGAGCCTCCCTTTTCTTTAATCTGAACAAAAACCCAACCTCATAAAAAATAATTCTGACTCAAGGGCTGTAGAAATGTTATTGGTGCAAAATAGACCGTCATTTGAAAGCATTCACGGTATCTGGTACCAGCATTTTCCCAGGTAAAATCTGCTATGAGCAACATTGCAGGCAGAATGATAGGTACTGAAATTTGGTGAGAATTCCAGATGTGCTTGGCCTGATGGCTATAGTCTAATAGCAGCCCGCAAACTCCACGAGAAAAAGGGTACTGGGGTATTCCCAAGAAATGACAGCGATGCAGTTTGCACTGTCAAGCTTTTCTCCATTGTGTGGCTGCCGCAGTGACAATTCATTACCTCTGTGACATCTCAGTGAAGGTAGATCCCACAGCTGCAGCATCACGGCAAAGCCAATGAAGCATCACAGCTGTCTCATTGTGATAACATCATAGTAGCAGCTTTCAAAGCATCGGTGGTTGGTTGTTCTAATTAGAATGTAGTTTTTAAAAGTGATCATCTGTCCTATCTGTAATTATAAGCAATTAGGGCAGGAGCTCTGTCAAAAATCAAAATGAAAGATTTACAAGTGCATATGAAATACTAAGCTTTTTGCTTATTTATTAGTGTCTTTTTTAAATTCAAACTTGAATGCATGTAAGGAGAGGCTTGCAGCAGGTATTAATATGGCCATCACCAATGAGAAATAGAAAAGGTGAGCGATGGTCCCTGAATAATAGGCTGGTAAGTCAGGGCAAAGCACGGATCTATGATGAATTTTTCTGGCATTTAGACTAGTGTTTTCCTCTTGAGTCTTTAATGCTGCTTTTCTTTTCGCTTTTGATGTACATGAAGGGCATTTGCTCTGATGCTAAATTTTGCTCTTTCATACCAGAGTTGGCATCCAAATCAAAACATAAATAAATAAACAAAAAAAGAGAGAAGTACTGTACGTGTCTGGAAGCATCTACAGTGAATTTGAAATCTCAAGGACAACTTGGAGGTACCAATGATTCATGAAACAGGAATGTTAGCCAAGCCTGATGTAATATTTTATATGAAGGGCTTTTCACTTACAAAGGGCTCAGTATTTAACAAAACCAAATATCCAAAGGCATCCATTTCATCCTACACAGACTAATGATGTGCAAATCGGATTGGATGGACCTGAGAAGTCATTTAACATACAGCAAGTGTTTATAGCAACTGAACTAAGCGGATAAAAAAGCCCCTGTTCTTTTGAAACTACAAGGGAAGGCTCTAAGCAGGCAGCCACAGGCATCCAGCTAAAGCTGACTCTGTCCAGGACTCCGGGCTATGGGGACATGACCGTGGGCCAGCTCTATTTGCTAACCACACATTAAAAGTTATGAAATGTTTATTTTTGGCTTCTCAGGCTAGGGAAAGTTAAAGATCATATCTGTAACCAAATAAGCTTATGAGCCCTCTATACTTCAGGCCTTCTCTGTAACCTTAGTCTGTGCAAACAAACTCAGATTTATCCCTTTTATAAGGGAGGAGAGATTATCATTCCTTATCGGTGAGCTACCACAAGTACTGAATTATATACAGCTGCTAACATCAGAATTATTTTTGAGCCTTATGCTTTTGTGAGATTAACGTTGTAAAGACCAGCACTACCATCTGTCTGCCTCTTGGAGACCATGATCTGACTTGCTTCTGTTGGAATGGTTCTTTCTCCTTGGGAAAGCAGCATGCCAGTACCATAAAAGAAACTACTGGTGGCAAGTGTTGAAAGTGTCTTGAGGATCCCACTCTGTTACAACTCATCCCATGTCCCCTCTAATGTGGAACATAGGTAAGCTATGCAGATATGCACTTTGTTCCTATAGTCCATCTGGTCCTCAAAAAGGATTTGTACATTTTCAGTTAACACTTTCTTCCTAGAAATATTTTAAAAAGATGTTTATTTTTGAGAGGGAGAGACAGAGAGGGAGGGATAGAGAGAGACAGAGTGTCAGTGGGGGAGAGGCAGAGAGAGAGAGAGGGAGACATAGAATCTGAAGCAGACTCTGGGCTCCAAACTGTCAGCACAGAGCCTGACACTGGGCTCAAACTCATAAACCATGAGATCATGACCTGAGCCGAAGTCGGATGGTTAACTGACTGGGCCACCCAGGCACCCCTCTACCTAGAAATATTTGGCTTTTAGATGTTTTGGATTCTATTCCTAAAGCCAAATTAAATCAGAATATACAAATGATAAAATCTCATTGATGAGCACGAGTTTATGGAAAAGGGAGAGGGAAGAATGTCACTGGGAATTATAGGTTATTTTAGGCGAAATGCAATTTTGTTACATTTAAGTACCTTTGGCAACCAGAGTCAGGCTAACAGTGTTTGCTTTTGCATGTTTTGATAAATGAAGAAGAATGCACTGTAATTTCCTCATAATTCTGTACTTTTGATATTCTGGCAAAAGTTATGGTAGGGCACAAAATTTAGAGTTTCCTGACAGCTAAGACAAAAATGAAAACTGTTGGCATATGTAGTGCTATTTGTCAGAGGAGACAAAATACATAATTTTCTGAGCAGGGATAACATTTTCACTGATGTTGAACTGAAAGTAAAGTCATTGCTCCTTATATATTTACTAGTCCAAAGTCCAATTAATTGATTTTCTTCTTTTTTGAGCACCTACTATATGATCAGACACTATGCTAGGTATTGATGTTTATAGACAAGTAAGACAAAGTCTTAATACCAGAAAGAGCTACCAGTCTATACAAATAAAATGATGCAAACTGATTTTATAAAAGTCTAACTCAATTCAAATCATTGTATTTTTCTTTTTCTTTTATAAACATAGGGACGTGATAGTAAATCTTAATTGGTGGGCGTTATCCTTTGAACAGTGCTTTCAGAACCACACGCTAAACCCAGGCCAGAGAGAACTGAGAACAACAAAAGCTTAACATCTCTATTACATTGTCTTTTTCAAATATCACATATATGAAATGAGTCTTTGGAGTATTTTGGGTCATAAGCTATTCATGGCTGATTTCTGAGATAAGAGTTTTGGGTCTTAAATATTTTGTGTTGTTGATTGAAGACTTTAGATATTAGACATTTAGGAAGAACACTTTTAATTTTCTTGTGGAGCTTTTAAGCATCCAGTTAGAGCTTTCTTGTTGTTGTTGTTGCCAGATATTTGGCCAGTGACCACCTGTTCTTCCTGGAAATCACAGAGGCCAGCAGAAAGACCAGTATTTTCCTCCAGGAAGATCTCTGAAACTATTTGAGCCCTTAGGCATGCACTTGATTGAGGTCCCAGAAATCTGTGGCATCTAGCACAGCGAAGGTGATTTGGGATAACTCTATGGCACATTTTATCAAGGGCAGGAATCTACAGCTTATTCATAATGCATCCTTATCAAATAACACATTGCCAGGCAGCCAGTGTTCAGTAAGTGCTTGTTGAACTAAACTAAAATAAAAGAAGTTAGCACAGTATAGGAATTACCACAAATGTTCAAATAACTCAGTTGTCTTAGTTACTAGGTTACAGAGATTAATACTCACAGATCCTACTTAAAAAAATTTACAACACTTTTTCGGAGGTGGACATTAATCACTGCAAGAGGATATACTAAGGGCTGGAGAACAACAGAAAGTGATTGATTTTGCCTCGGCAGGTTGGGGAAGTCTTCATACTCTTTTTTTTTTTTTTTTTTAAAGGATTTTATTTTTATTTATTTATTTATTTATTTATTTTTTCTATTTTTATTTATTTCTAGGAGAGAGAGAGAGACAGCGTGAGCAGGGGAGGGTCAGAGAGAGAGGGAGTCACAGACTGAAACAGGCTCCAGGCTCTGAGCTGGCAGTCAGCACAGAGCCCGACACGGGGCTCGAACCCACAAACTGCGAGATCATGACCTAAGCGAAAGTCGGACGCTCAACCGACTAAGCCACCCAGGCGCCCCGGGAAGGCTTCATACTCTTAAATGAGATAATATTTGAGTTGTATTTTTAAGAATGAGAAAAATTAATTAGGCAAAGATGGAAATGCATTTGGTACTGTTTCAGATATTGCCACATAACAAAACACCCCGAAACCCAGCCCCGAACAACAATAATCCTTGACTTTGCTCATGAATCTGCTATTTGAGCAGGGCCTGACAGGGGTAGCTTATTTCTACTCAGTGTGGCTTCAGCTGGGTAGCTTGACACTTTGTTGGCTGTTTGTTCATTGGTAGATCAATCAGGGTTGCTAGCTGAAGTCCTTTCAGTAAAACTGCTTGAGCTTCTGACAGCACGGGAGCTGCGTTTTAAGAGCATGTGTTCCAAGAGACAAGAAGCGGAAGTCTCTTAAGTCCTGGGCCTCGAAACTGGCACAGCATCCCTTTTGCTGCATGCCAAAATTCAAGGAGAGGGGAAGTAGACTCCCAGAAATGTTGTGCCCCTTCTTAATCCATCACATCTCCAGATAAACTACTACCATCAATGACATAGTAAATGCACAATTTGGTAACATAGGTAAACCAACTGGGATGAGGGAATATAAGGTAAAAATCAGGGGAATGGGGAGATGTTTGTAGAAGGGGAACCTTGAGGCAGATGGTGAAGAGCATTTTATATTGTACTTTTGAGTTTTACAATCTCCTACCTAATCATTGAATTGACCTAATCATTTCTGTATTTAGAAAGGCCAGTTGGGTAGCTATGTGAATGATTGATTGAAGAGAAGTAAGTGGCATTGCAAATAGCAGAAATGGGCAGAAGCTCTTGTAATAGTTTATGAGAAAGTTGATGAGCTTGGACATAAATAAGAGTAGGGAACTAGGAAAAGAGATGTATTCCAGTGATTTTTCAGTTATAGATTTAGAAGAAACTTGGTTCCTAAATGGATGCATCATTAAGAGATAAGAACAAATTGGGGTGGCTTTAGAGTCTCTAGCGTGAAAAGTGGAAGAGAATATAGAACACAAGAAGAGAATCACATTTGGGGAAGGAGAGAGAAGATCGTCAGCTTAGTTTTTAGGACACACTTGATTTGAGATACATCTGGCATTAGTAGGCTAAGAAGTTTGATAAGCAGGTGGTTTTATGAATAAAAAACTTAAAAGGAAGGTTAGGTGTGAAACATCCAAATGTGTACTTATAAAGCTTGAAGTGCTAGTTGAAACCAGAGGAATACATGAGATCAGTGACAACAGCAAAAAAAACAAAAACAAAAAAACCCCACTATTTTTGTAGAAAGGAAGAAGTTGAAGACAGAATCTGGGGAAAAGAAACACTTTAGCATAAGGATAACAAGGCTGAAAAAAGTGGAAAAGGCAGTGGAGGTAGAGAAAGTGCTTTCTTGATCTTACAGATCAGAATGAGCAAATATCATCAGATCTGTGTCCACAAAACAAATTGGGAAACATTATTTCCCAAACTAATTTTTTATGATCCATATATTATTCAAGGATACACAAATGAGAAAGTAGGCATACAATTTTTCCAATGTTTCTCAACAATGTACATGTGTAGCAGTTTTACAGAAGGTGGTGCTCACTGGTTACAAATGCAGGAGCTTTCTTTTTTAAAATCTGAAGCTATTAAGAGCTTTCAAAAAGACTAGAAAAAGATCTAATGTTTCTTCATATAGATGTGTGGTTTAGCCCTTCTAAAAGAGTCATCTTTCTTTCTTAATGTTTATTTATTTTTGAGAGAGAGACAGGGACAGAGTGCAAGTGGGGGAAGGGCAGAGAGAGGGAGACACAGAGTCTGAAGCAGGCTGCAAGCTCTGAGCTGTCAGCACAGAGCCCAATGCAGGATTTGAACTCATGAGCCATGAGGTCATGACCTAAGCTGAAGTCAGATGCTTAACTAACTGAGCCACCCAGGTGTCCTGAGAAGACGTCTTTCTTAAATAGTTCCTCTCATCTTTAGTTATCATAATCGTTGATTTGGCTATTAAGTCACTAATTCATCTAATACCTACTTACTTATCCTAACAGGGTAAGTAAAATGTGTCTAGCTAGAAATTTGGGAAAGAATGTCATTACTTAAGTTGGTTAAGGGATTTCTCTAAACTCTGCCATGATTCTTGGGTCATAATTTGAAATTTTAATGTTTACTTTGAATATTAATAATGAAGTCATCTCAAGATCTCTTTTAGTTTTTATTCACTTATCTCTGTGGGGCTATTGGGAAGACATGATTCACACTAGTCCCCTGTGGTCCATAGAAAAGTCCACTGATAAGCTCCCGGGAAAATGTGAACGACTTTGGTCAGTACCTCTAGGTCCTATACTGCAACCGCTGAGAGTAACCTTTATTATGTATAGGGCTGATTGAAGCCAGAGGCAAAGGTTTGTGGCCCCACTAAGAATGCCTAGAAGTGGCTGGGCATCAGGTCTGATTCTCAAACGATGATGTTGCACAGATCATCATCAGGTCATTTCCCTGACCCAACCTTAGAAAGCTATGTAGCAAGAACAAATATATACAACAAATATCTCATTGTAGGTTTGATTCGAATGTCCCTGGTAATTAATGACGTTGAGCATCTCTTTATATACTTGTTGGCCATTTGTATGTCTTCTTTAGAGAAATGACAATTCAAATTCTTCACCTATTTTTTAATTGTTTCGTTTTAAGTGTTTCGTTAAGTGTTTGGCTTGGGGTTTTGTTGGTTTGTTTGGTTTGGTTTGGTTTTTGTTATTTAGTTGTAGACGTTCCTTATACATTTTGTAATTAACTCTTTGTCAGATATATGGTTTGCAAATATTTCCCCCCATTCCATAGGTTGCCTTTGCATTCCACTGATTGTTACCTTTGCTGTGAAGAAGGCTTTCAGTTACTATTCATTTATTGAGAGGAGTGATGTAGTTTCTAAATCAAAGGGATGGCCCAACGTCATGGCAATCACCCTGTGTCACTGTAAATAGTAGTGTTCAGAGACAGCACATCCTCTAAAGTTGTGTTATCTAACAGATGGTACTGACTTAATATTAAAGGCACGAGAGTAACTAAATGATGGAAAATCCAAAACAATGATGATCACAGATCCATGCTCGATGTGAAAGGCTTTATTTTAAAAAAGGAAGAGGATGTAAATCTCTGCAAAATATATGAAGAGGTACCCTTTCCTCAGAGTAGTTCCTGATAGAAAACATACCAGCAAACTAGCATCCTTAAGTCCAAGTTGTCAAGAAGCCTGTGTCCCTTGTAAAGCTGGAAGAAACCACTCCACCATTCTACTATTGTCTAAGCTTAATGAAATGCTAGCAGGCTGCCCTGCTGTTCCCTGTATCTTATATTTCCAGGCCTTGCCACCTGTGCAACAAAAGCAAGCAATCTATTTAGAAGCATGTTTTTCATTCTCTTAACTCTGAAGGTCTTTATTCTCAGCATGAGATTATTGCAACAACTTAACAAGCCGTGTTTTCTCCCCCTATTTTCCTTTCTTTTCTTTTTGCACCTATGTCCTTTTAAGTCCATTCAGGCCTTAGGGAAACATTTAGTACTTAAGCTTTGGTTTTTCAAGCTCAATCGGGTAGAAAATCTAACACAGAATGTGTGCACAAAACGATAGCTCTGCACAATAGAGACGAACAAATAGCACAAAGAGGAAAGAAGAATATGAGTGTTCAGGGAGCGGGGCTGCACTTGAATTCAATCTCCCAACAGCAGACCTGATGCTTTCTCCCAAGATTCCCAGGTTTCAAATTGGTCAGATATTGAGGGCCAGTTACCTGGACAATGGAGGGAAATGGCAGTCCGTAATTATGATCTTGGTTTCTAGGTTGTTAGGAGACTAATATGAATCCTGAAATTGTATGAGGAATGTGTTCATCTGGCCATAATTGTGTAGTCTTCTTGAAAGCATTTACCAGCAATGCTAATTTAACGCAAATCACCCCAGGGGAGTATTTCTGAGCTAGTGGGGTTGCCAATTTATTGGTTAACTCAGGACAGTTTCTCTAGATCAGAAAAAGCAATAGGAAACTCATGAAAGGATACAGGTATATATTTTCATTTTTTATCAGGTGAACAATTCAGTGTAAAGATTGTTGGAGCACACAATATTCTTTGAAAAACCAAGAGCTTCTGTTGGCCAGCTGTCAAATGATCATGAACGCTACTAAGTCACATGCAATTAAATACATCGTAAGATATTGACACCAGCAGATAATAATGTTGTTTTCAGAAAACACATTCAATTTGAATAAATACATCAAAATATTGTCTTTCACAGTGAAATATCTATGTAAAATAATTATTCATTCTCTACTCTCAGACTCAAAATTAAAGCATAGATTGTAGGTGGCTTGTTTGTGTTTGTTTTTGTTTTGTGAGAGAAAAGAAGATGGAAAATCCCAGGAAGATTCCAAGTGTTACATCTTTAGAAACAAGACAAAAGAACCATAATCATTTGCTTAAGCTTGCTTTTTAGGATTATTTTTACTGTTGGCAATGAAGATGACTCTTTCATTCCTCCTTTTGTTTTTCAGTCATTTACTTATTCCATCATAGTTGTCTGATAGAAAAAGGCAAGTTTCCAAATTCTTGGAAGTAAAGTTCCAAGGTTTCATTGTGAGACAATGTATTTTTAAGCTTTATAGAGAATGGTATGATGGTTGGTGATTTCACGGATCCCTGGGCCAACTCTGTTGAGCGTAATTGGTTACAGGAATAATGTTCTCATAAATGTTACAGCTTTTAGATTGGAAGTGTAGAAATTTTCTCAAAAAAAAGGGGGGAGGAGGTTGCTTCCTCTACTGACATGATTATGACATTCAGTTTGTCTCTACCACTGATGGCAAAGATTGGGTATCTTAATGTTCAGTAAACACCAGGAATAATGGGGATAGAACATCAATATAACCACTACAATAAATAACACAAAAATTTAAAACTTTAAGGAAAGACTTTTCCTTCAATGAGTTGTTTTAAGTGTGTGTGTGTGTGTGTGTGTGTGTGTGTGATTAAAGTTGTCAAAACAATTAAGTGTATTTCTTTGAGAGAGATAGAAAGCGAGTTGGGGAGGGGCAAAGGGAGAGAGGGAGACTGAGAATCCCAAGCAGGCTCCACGCTGTCAGTGCAGAGCTCCATGCAGGTCTCAAACTCGGGAACTGCAAGATCATGACCTGAGCTGAAACCAAGAGTCAGATGCTTAACCGACTGAGCCACTCAGACCCCCTTGTCAAAACAATTTTTGTAAGTGGATAGCTAAAAGTTTGTATAGCTGGTTTGTTTGAAGAGAGTTGGGTAAGATTTCAATGGTTGTCCTCTTATGCATAATTTATGCAAGTATGCAAGTATGCATAAATACCTGGGAAGATAGAATAGGTCCAGTCTCTTAGATATGGTTCATTTATGCAATAGTTGGATCCCAATCTGAACAACTTGGTATTTCTAGAAGGCTACATAGTTGTAGTCATACGGGACTTTGTTATTAAATTAGTCAATATACTTCTTATGGTCAATGATCTGAATTTCAATTTTAAGAAGTTAGATATTGCATTGCATGAGTTCCTTATGTATTGTTATATTAATTCCTTATCACACCTATGATTTCCATATATTTTTCCTCATTCATTAGGATTGCCATAGGTTGCCTTTTCATTTTGTTGATTGTTTTTTTGTTGGTGGTTTTGTTCGTTTACTGTGCAGAACTTTTTAGTTCAAAGCAATCCCACTTGTCTATTTTTGCTTTTGTTGTCTTTTGTGCTTTTGGTGTCATATCCAAAGAAGTTGTCGCCTAGATCAATGTCAAGGAGCTTTCCCCCCGATAAAGTGTGATCCCTCCATACTCTGTTGAGAGTTTTTATTATGAAATGCTTTTTCTGCATCTATGAGATGATCAGATGGTTTTTACCTTTCGTTCCAATAAAGCAATGTGTCACATTTATTGATTTGTGAGTGAATTAAATCCCAAAGGTGAAACTGACTCAAACATAGTGTGTGATCTTTTAATGTGCTACGGAATTCAATTTGCTAGTATTTTTTTGAGAACGTTTGCACCTATATTCATCAAGGATATTGGCCTGTAGTTTTCTTCTCGGGAAGTATCTTTATCTAATTTTGGTATCAGGGTAATGCTGGTCTTATAAAATTGAGTTTAGTAGTGTTCCCCAAAGAGAGTTGATCTTAAATGTTCTTGACATACACAAAAGAAAGACCTAACTAAGTGAAGAGATGGAAATGTTAATTAGCTTGATTGTTATAATCATTTCGCAGTGTTTACATATAGCAAAACTTCACATTGTACACCTTAAATATATACAATTTTTACTTGTCAAGTATACCTCAATAAAGCTGGAAAAAATAAATACTTAAATGAAAAAAATATGCAACATTAAATATAAAATAAATCATATTTAACACATAAATATACATTATCTTAACATTGCCACATTTAACAGACCTAAAATTAAATAGTTTTTTTTTCTTTAAAAAAATGGAAATAGCAGTTTGAATCTATATCTGGAATACCAGAAAAAGCTATCATAATAATTGGGTATAATTATGATTCATTTTCCTTTTCCTGGCTTGCTTAAACTGTGTCTCATGTGTCAGTGCTTATCATTCTCATTCAACCTGGTCATAAATTCTAGAAATCTAATCGGACTACTTCCCATCCCTAAGCCACTCCTGGTTTGCCATCCAATTTTAATTTTAATTCAAAAGTTTATCATATCAGCTCCTTGCCTTTTCTGCTCCCACTTTGCCTGGCCTAGTTCAGTGTCTTGTCCGAATGCAATGGCGTTTCACCAGACTTCCTCTCTCACTTCTATAGTCAACACTGCTTCTAGGATAGCCCTTCTGAAATACAACATTCACTTCCTTGATTATCAGCCTTGATTACCCTCCACTGTACCTACAATCAGGTCCAAATCTGACTGGACACCAAGCTCCTGAATTGGGGTTGAGCCTGCCTTCTTGTGATCATCAACCATGGAGCTCTTCTGCGGACCTTACTTACATTGTATTTTCCTGAAGATACTTTGTAATTTCTTATCTTTAGGCCTCACATTTGCCTTTTATTATTGCTGCCTTACTTTTCTCGCCTTCATTTAGAGAATTTGGACTCATCCTTCAAAGCTCTTGTAAAACATTACCTCCATGTAGATTCTCTTCCTGATCCCCTCAGACAGAAGAACCAATTGACTGATCTGATTTAGTGCATTTCTTTCATTATAAGCTTTACTTTTCTAATGTTTGCTACATTGTAAGAATGAACTCCTTGAGAAAAAGAACCAGGTTTTATTCATTTTTATGTCCTATTATCTAGCGCAGCACCTGGGGCATGATGAATGCTCAGTAAGTATTTGTTGGATGGGTTGGGGGAAGAGACCAATCAGAACTGTTCAGTACCAGTTATAAAGCAGACAGCAGACCTTGCTGGCTATCCACATAAGGATTTTATGCTGTCTTCTAACCACTCATGTTATTACTCAAGTCTCCCCTTCTTGGTGAAGAACTCAAGAGTCCAGGCCTTTGATACCTCTTTTTTTCCTCCAAACTTAATTGGCAGTAAAAGGCAGTAGCTAAAAGCATGAGTTTTAGGATCAGACTATCTGCAATCAAATTCTGGCCCCCTTATTTATAAGCTGTGTAAATTTGTCCAATTTATTTAACGTCTGTGTGTCTTAGTTTACTATAAAATATTTATTTACTGAACCCATCTCATAATGTTGTGGTAAAGATTAAATGAGTGAATACATATGAAACAACCAGAATTGTTCCTGGAATGCACCCAAATGTGTTTTATTAGCTTTTAGCTATTGTAATTGTTACTTCTGGGCTTCAGGTACCTAGGGCTTTGTTGATCAGTGAGTAGTGAGTCGACAAATTCACCCCTACTGATGGCTTAATGATTGAGCACAATATGTAGTTCTCTTTCATTACGACAATGTTTGGTTTTAAATAGCTTTAATGAGACATGCCAAAGAAATGGTTCATGGGTCGGGATTATTATTATTATAATTATATAATAATTATATAATTATAATAATAATTATTATTATTATTATTTTCTTTATAGAGATAGAGAGCACAAGCGGATGGGAAAGTGACAGAGAAAGGGAGAGAGAATCTTTTATTTATTTATTTTATTTACCTTTTAAATGTAACATTTTTTGAGGTTTGTGAGTTTTTTTTAATTTAAATTTTAGTTAGTTAACATACAAGTGCAATATTAGTTGCAGGAGTAGAATTCAGTGATTCATCACTTACATTCAACACCCAGGGCTCATCACAACACATGCCCTCCTTAGTACCCATCACCCATGTAGCCCATCTCCCACACACTTCCCACACCATCTCCCACACTCCCTCATTCAACCCTCAGTTTGTTCTCTATTGTTAAGAGTCTCTTGTGGTTTGTTTCGCTCTCTGCTCTTCCCCCCCTTCTCATATGTCCATCTGTTTCATTTCATAAATTCCACACATGAGTGAAATCATATGGTATTTGTCTTTCTCTGATTGACTTATTTCACTTAACATTATACCTAGGAATAAACCTAACTAAAGAAGTATAAAGTCTGTACTCTGAAAACTGTAGAACGCTTATGAAAGAAATTGAAGAGGACACAAAGAAATGGAAAAGCATTTGATGCTCATGGATTGTAAATGTTGTTTATTCAAAGAACCTAGCTTTACCTTGGTTNGAAAGTGACAGAGAAAGGGAGAGAGAATCTTTTATTTATTTATTTTATTTACCTTTTAAATGTAACATTTTTTGAGGTTTGTGAGTTTTTTTTAATTTAAATTTTAGTTAGTTAACATACAAGTGCAATATTAGTTGCAGGAGTAGAATTCAGTGATTCATCACTTACATTCAACACCCAGGGCTCATCACAACACATGCCCTCCTTAGTACCCATCACCCATGTAGCCCATCTCCTACACACTTCCCACACCATCTCCCACACTCCCTCATTCAACCCTCAGTTTGTTCTCTATTGTTAAGAGTCTCTTGTGGTTTGTTTCGCTCTCTGCTCTTCCCCCCCTTCTCATATGTCCATCTGTTTCATTTCATAAATTCCACACATGAGTGAAATCATATGGTATTTGTCTTTCTCTGATTGACTTATTTCACTTAACATTATACCTAGGAATAAACCTAACTAAAGAAGTATAAAGTCTGTACTCTGAAAACTGTAGAACGCTTATGAAAGAAATTGAAGAGGACACAAAGAAATGGAAAAGCATTTGATGCTCATGGATTGTAAATGTTGTTTATTCAAAGAACCTAGCTTTACCTTGGTTAGTTCTCTATTGTAATTTTTTCCTGTTTTGTGAATTCTTCGTGTTTATTACTCCTTTCTACTTTCATTTGCTTTAATTTTCTTATCTTTTTTAAATTTAAACCCAAGTTAGTTAACATATAGTGCAATAATGGTTTCAGGAATAGAATTTAATGATTCATCACTTACATGTAACACCTAATGCTCATCTCAACAACTGCCCTCCCCAATGCCTATCACCCATTTAGGTCATCCCCCCCACCCAACTCCCCTCCAGCAACCCTCAGTTTGTTCTCATGACTGTGAGATCATGACCAGAGCCAAAATCAAGAGTCGGGGGGCGCCTGGGTGGCTTAGTCGGTTAAGCATCCGACTTTTGCTTAGGTCATGATCTAGCGGTTCGTGGGTTCGAGCCCCGCGTCGGGCTCTGTGCTGACTGCCAGCTCAGAGCCCAGGAGCCTGTTTCAGAGTCTGTGACTCCCTCTCTCTCTGACCCTCCCCTGCTCATGCTGTCTCTCTCTCTCCTAGAAAAAAAAAAAGAGTCGGACACTTACCCTACTTAGCCATCCAGGTTCCCCAGTGTATGGGAATTTTGAGTTCTATGAAGATTTATAGGTTAAGTTTCTGAATCTCTATTTTTCCATCAAACCACAATTTCCAAGTTTAAGCTTTTATTAAAGACTCTCTTTTCCCTACATGAGGCTACTCATATGCTGAGGGTTACTAGGACAGAATAAAAGAAAAAGATAAGACGTTAATAAACATAGTGCAAAGAATTTTTTTAACCTGAAGAACATACTATATTTTTGTGGAACATTGAAATTCAAATGCAGGAATTCAGAAAGGACATAAAGTAGGTTTGGGATAATCATTAAAAGCTTCTTTGTGGGGGGCTTCTGGGCGGGGGGCTTCTGGGTGGCTAAGTCCATTAGATGTCTGACTTCAGCTCAGGTCATGATCTCACGGTTCATGAGTTCTAGCCCCACATTGGGCTCTGTGCTGACAGCTCCGAGCCTAGAGCCTGCTTCGGATTCTGTGTCTCCCTCTCTCTCACTGCCCCTTCCCCTGCTTGCACTCTATCTCTTTCTCTCTCAAAAATAAACATTAAAAAATTAAAAAAAATAAAAGCTTTTTGGCAGTTAAGAGGAAGCCATGATTGATAGGTCAAGTTAGGATAAGAAAATAAGAAACAGAGAAAAGAAAAGGCACAGTGTCAATTTGAGAGACCATTTGTCTGTCTATTAAATGAATGAGCATTGCTGCCAGTAGAATCTCTTTGGGGTACATTTTAGTTCCAATTTCTTATTCAGAAGTCCAAGATGAAATATCAGTTCTTACTCACCGATTGCCTTCAAGTATCAAACGTTACTGCAGCAGGACTGCCGAGGGTGGAAAACCTCATGGAAAGAATATTGTACAGAAGACAGATTCATGGTGTATTTGCAGTAGATAGAGTGGGTAGGAGGAAAGAGATAAAGATTTGATAAGTTGTCTTCAGAGGCACCTTCAAACTCTGAAGCGATGAGTCTCTGCTAATGAAGGTTAGTTGGCAGTACCAGACATTGATTTTTCTGGACATATATTGCATTTTTGCCTACCAGTTCAAAAGAGTCTTCAAGTGTTCTTTGTTAGAACTTTCATCCTTCTTATCCCCTAAGAATAATCTATCAGTGCAAAATGACTCTGGAAGTGAGCATTTATTTTTGAAAGATAACCGAGCAACTGGGGTGGATGGTCCTTTGTATGTATCTAGTCTCTGAAAGGCCTCCAATCATTAGGAAATCCCCTCTATTTCCATAAATTATTCCTGGGAAAAAATAGATTTTTGGTATATATTAATGGGTGAAAAACCATCTCAGTTCTCCATAATGCTGACCACATATATCATTCAATTTATGTTGGCAGTTTCTCTCATCAATGGAGACAATGTCTTTGATGGTGTAATGGCAGAAATCACATTGGATCATATTCTTCCTTTCAAATGACAATCCGATTAGAATGCAAGGAGCAATCTTATTAGCTTGAGAGTTAGCATAAGCTTACAGCTTTGTATTAGGCCCCTTAAAAAAAAATTATTGCAGCATGAGTATCAGCACGTAGATCAAACAGTAAAGAAGTAGTCTGTCACTTTATAGAATCAATCTTTATAAAAGGGAGATGTATACATGTCATGCTTTTCAATTTTCTGTACTCAAACATGAGCTTTGAATCGTTTTGATGATTACATATTTGGTAGAAAACTGGTTAGGGAACAGACTTTCAAGTCTTAAAGCCTTGAATCCTGTTCCCACTCATACCATGCCATAGTCTCTCAGTTTTCTAATCTGTAAAATAGGACTAAATAAGCCAATGTGTATAAAGTGCTAGTAAATAGTACTTGTCATGGAGGGGGACTGATATATAGTGACCTTTGCCTACCTATTCATAATATGTTTTGTGATTAACAACAACCATTTATAAAATAAATTATTTTCCTCCAAAACTCTTTTATTTGTTTCATCCTCAGGGCCTGAGATCCAATGAATAGAGTGGAAATGCTATAGGCAAAACCCTGGTACAAGGGCCTAATTGCGGACCCTACTGGGTTGTTCGTATTTGGGGCGTCTTCCCCTGGCCAACAGGAGAGAGACACTTTCATTGTTTCATGTACCCTTATTATTCCTGTGTACCATGTGGTCAAAAGCCTCATGGAAATGGGTCTCTGGTTGTTAGAATTCAATGACCTTTGGAACGTGATTCATCTTTCCTTTATGTCCCTGTCAGTAAAATTGAAATAATATTTACACAATCTAGTGCAGCACTGGCATAAGGGTAAAATGAAATCGTATTAGTAACAGCAAACACAGAATGCTTACTCTGTTCCAGTTTCTGTCCTGAGCATTCTACATACATTAACCCATTGATTCTTCTAAAAACCTGTTACGGTGGGCACTACAGTACAGTTACCCAGGAGAGTTGCCACATCTCCCTTTCCTAATTCATCCATACATCCCAACTCAGTGGCTCTGATCCTCTGTTCCCCTATTTGCAAATGAGGATAAACTCTCCTACATAACAAGGTTTAGAAATGGGCTGTATCAACTGCCTGAAGGTAAAGCATGAAGAGTGTGAAGTTGGGAAGCCAAATTGTACACTCTAATAATGGTCACACAGAACCTTGGAGGATATTTAGCAGGGACATGGGATGGTCAGGTTTTCATATTAGCAAATTCACCTTGGTAGCAGAATGGAGGCTGAGCTGCACAGGGACTAAGCTGAAGAACAGAACATCCTTTAGGAAAGTGTTAAAACATAGAGGATGAGGGCCTACAAGGGAAAGAGAGTTTATGGATTTGGAAGAGACAAATTTTGTAGATAGATAGATTTTCTTACCTCTTGTAGACAAGACAAATTTTGTAGATAGATAGATTTTCTTACCTCTTAAATAGGGCTATTTTATGGGGTTTAAAAATGGAATCTTAGGGAAGACCAAATGAGAAGGTATTTTTTTTTTGCAGACAAATATTATTTAGAACATTTCTCTTGATTTTGAGGCAGAGGAAAGATAGGTATTCTGGGTGTTAATTTTTGGCCTCTGAGCTCTCTCCATCTCCCCTTCCAAAGGGTCAGCAGGGGTCACTTTATTTTGAACTTTTAGCACCCTTCCACAACAACCTTCTAGAACATACCTTATCACATTGTACTTATTTTTTATGACTGTCTCCCCAGGAGATGGAAAACTCAGTGAATGAGGAGTGTCTTTTTCTGAATGACCAATATTTAGATAATGTGTGGCACAAAGCAGGTATTCAGTAAATGTTGAATACATGAATGAGTAAGTGAGAGCATAGCAGTTAAGCATAAGATCCCTGGAGTAGGACTGATAGGTTTTGAATCCTGATTCCACCATCTAGGAGGATAACAACCTTCTAAACCTGTTTCTTCATCTATGAAATTGAAATTACAATATCATAGTGTTGCAGTGAGGTTCAATGGAACAAATACATGCAAAGTGCTTGGCCCACTCCCTGATATACGATAAACATTTATTTAATTAAATGAGAGCTAATGCTATCCCTATCAATCTTATTATCATGAAGATAACTGGACTTTTCATTCCTAACCATTTTCTGCCATCCCTCTACTCTCTGCTGCTCAGTATACCTGGGATTTGAAAAATTGAATTGACGGAAACAACGAATATATTAACTAAACTTGATGAATGATGGATTTTTCTTTTATTATTCCAGCTTACTCTCTACTGTTTGCTCCCATGCAATCAAAGCCCTAGCATGCATCTTTATCTATCGATCTATCTATTGATCTATCTATGTACCTACCTATCTATTTATCATCTATCTATATCCATATATCTATATCTATCTATCCATCTATCTATCTATCTAGGAGAAAGGTGTGTGTGTGTGTCTGTGTGGTGTATGTGTATACATACACATAGATACACATCTTCTACATAACTCTATACACACATATACATCTGGGAGATATATGTGTGTAAATACATAGCTCTTCTACATTACTTATATGTCCTAGTACTGATATATCTACATAGGTATAGATATTTCCTCACCATAGAGAATATTTAGAAAGGAACATCAGCCCACTGGGAACCCAGAAACAGAAACAGCTTGACCTTAGTCTGGTTGCAAGGCAAGTGGCTGTCTTTGAAGAATTGGACCAATATAAACAGGAGTCACTGGAACAATTGGAAAGTAGTTTTCACAGCTTTGTTTTCTTACCAACTGACCAAACATAAAAGATGAAACTCAATATGTGGCAAGGGCTTGGTTTTATACACTCTCTCCAACACCTTTCACATTTCCAAATAATTTGTTTGAGAAGCACACTTTGTGCTTTTTATTAAGCTCATGATTGGGCTGGATTTTTCTGTATTAGGAGACTTAATTTGTCAGTGAACTATAGCTTCAGGTTGGCCATCTGGAAAAATAAACTCCTCAACAGCTATGTAATTTGTCTTTTGTCTGGTTTCAGGCAGTGGATTTTTGGGGATTAGTATTGAACAAACAGCAAGCAGGCTCTTTCTTGGCTCCTTGAAGCTCTCTCCCTTCTCCAAAGGGGTATCGTGCTAAGTTACAAGTTAACAAATGGTTTTTACTCCTATTAATGCCTTTGTCAACACTATGTATATATGAACCAAATTTTCAATAAAACAAAGCAGCTTTCCTTTTCTACTTGGGGAGGTAATGCCATATGGATCAAAGCCTAAGGTCAGGAAAAGCATATTGCGTGGAACACAGGCCAACACACCAGCTGTGCCCTTGCACCAGAAGGTGAGGGGGTGGAGGGAGGAGACCTTTCTCTCTCAGCTCATAATGCTTACCCCCCACCCCGACTCCAATCCACCAAGTGACTAGTCTGGTTGTTTGGGAAATGTCATGAGGGACAATTCCTATGTTTTACTAAAACTAACTGTAAGTTTTTCTCCCAAAGCTTAAACACTAGATCACTTTTTTTAGATCTCAGCATGTAAGAAGTAGGGCTTGGCAAGCCCATGTCAAACATCATATTTGCTCAGATAAACACCATAGTTCCTGATAACTTACACTTATTATAGTTCCAGATACAGTCGCAGAATTATTCTCCTCTTTTCTTTCCTTGATAAGGAAGCAATTTCCTTGATCAGGAAGAGGGACATACATTGTAGTTGTGGTTAAAAAATGGGAAAAAGGGTCATGTAGGTCTGGGTTTCTGGCCTGGTTCAGCCACTTATTAGCTAAGTGAACTTGGCTAAATGACTTACATTTCTAAGCCTCATTTTTTTCATTTGTATTTGGGGGATAATGTAACTAATAACATAACTGATAATCATGGGCTCTATCTCATAGGATTATAGTGAGTACATGAGATAATGGAGACATGTGAAGGTGCTAACATAGGTCTGACCAAGTACTCAGTAAATTTCAAAAATAAAATTAATTAGGGGCACCTGGGTAGCTCAGTCAGTTAAGCATCCGACTTTGGCTCAGGTCATAATCTCACAATTCTTGGGTTCAAGCCCCGTGTCGGGCTCTGTGATGACAGCTCAGAGCCTGGAGCCTGCTTTTGATTCTGTGTCTCCCTCTTTCTTTGTCCCTCCCCTGTTTGCTCTCTGTCTCTCAAAAATGAATAAATGTTAAAAAAATTTTTTAAATAGAATTAAATTAATTAGGACAACTGTGCATTTGTTAGGCTCATACCACATACTCCCATACACTGTACTAGGTTTTTAAAAGTATAATAATTATGTCTATGTTTTATAGTAGGCATTCTGTGCCAAGAACTAAGACAAGGACTTCTTGGCTACTATTTTTATGATACAGGAATTGTTGAAACTCAGGGAAGTTCACTAGTATTTAAAAATTTTTTTAATGTTTTATTTATTTCTGAGAGAGAAGGAGAGACAGCATGAGCAGGGGAGGGTCAAAGAGAGAGGGAGACACAGAATCTGACGCAGGCTCACAGAGCCTGACGTCGGGCTTGAACCCATGAACCGTGAGATCACAACCTGAGCCGAAGTTGAATGCTTAACGGATTGAGCCACCCGGGTGCCTCAGTTCACTAATATTTTTAAACTCACTCTTAGAGTCAGGGGTTAAATCTGGATGCTCAGACTCTGCTTTTACCTAACTGCTAAATTCCTGACTGTGGGAACACATGTAAAGCAGTGACTTAGTAATTTCATTCGGTTTCACACAAGCTTCACAGAACAGTGGCCACAGTAGACAGTGCCCTTGCATGTCTCTGCTTAACATGCAGGCTTCCTGTCTTTATCCAAGCCCAGTGCAAAAGAAACCAGTTGCCTTTGGGTGTTCTGCCAAAGAGGTTTACCATCAGAGTCAAAAGCTACTGTGCTTTACAAATCTATATGAGTTTGCTAGTTTGCTGTGGCTGTTAATAACCAAGTACTACGAACTGGTGGGTTAAACAGGAGAGATTGATTGTCTCACAGTTTTCAAGGCCAGAAGTCTGAAATCAGTGTTTTGGCAGAATTTGTTCCTTCTTTTTTACAAAAATTGTTTTTCAGTGTTTATTTATATTTGAGAGACAGAGACAAAGCATGAGCAGAGGAGGGGCAGAAAAAGGAGACACAGAATCCGAAGTAGGTTCCAGGCTCTGAGCTGTAAGCATAGAGCCCTACATAGGGCTTGAACTCACGAATGGTGAGATCATGACCTGAGCCAAAGTCGGACACTTAACCAACTGAGCCACCCAGGAGCCCCAGATTTGATCCTTCTAAGGGCTGTGAAGGAGGGATCTGTTCCAGGCCTTTCTTATTGGCTTGTAGATGGCTGTCTTCTCTTTGTGTCTCTTTATATTGTCTCCCCTCTGTGCATATCTCTGTGTAAGTTTCCCCTTCTTGGAGGACACCAGACATTTTGGATTAGGGCCTATTTTAATGACCTCGTTTTAACTGACTACTTCTATAAAAACTCCAATTTCCAAACCAGGGAAAACTCTGAGCTACAGAGGTTTAGAATTCTAACATATGAATCTGGTGGTGGGGACACAATTCTACCCTTAACAAACCCATTAGTGGGAATGAGCCCTGTCTGTGGCAAAGTTTACTAAGTAGAGGTTGAATTAGAGCAGAACACCATCGACCTCAATCTTCAGCTTCAAAGCCATTTTCTATTGCTTTCACTCTCGTTCTCTGTTACCTGCCATCCCACCAAACCCACTAAACTTTAATTCTTTCTATGCAAATTATTTGACACTTTTTATTTCCCTTTATAACTTCTTAGGGAAGGTCCTTGTTATGCTCTGTAACAGAAAACATAACTCTTTAGTAGAAAAATGTTGCTTGCTTAACCTGAAGCCATTCTCCCCCAAAAGTTGTTCCTTCTTGTGACAACTTGTCCCCAAAATGCCAGATGAATATTTCTTTCACTATTTTTTTTCTACCCCTACAGCTAGAGGCAAAATTTCTCAACCTTACAACTGTTGACATTTTGGGCCAGATAATTTTTGTTGTTGAGGATATCCTGTGTATTGCAGGATGGTTAGCAGCACCCCGGCCTCTTCTCAGATTCCAGGCTCACTAGCCTCGTTGTGACAAATATGTGTCCAGACACTGACAAAAGTCTCCTGAAGTGGGGAGCAGAATCATCCTTGTTTGACAACAACTGAGCTAGAATGGCCATATTTGTATGTCATACGGTAGGCACTCAAGAAATGATATTTTCCTTCTTTAGCATTTCCCTAGCTTTAAAGTTATTTATTTCTTTGTTCGTTCATTCATTCATGCATTCATGCATTTATTTATTTATAGAGAGAGACTCCTGAGCAGGCTCCACAGTGTCAGCACAGATCCCGATGCAGGACTTAAACCCACGAACTGTGAGATCATGACCTGAGACAAAACCAAGAGTCAGATGCTTAACCGACTGAGCCACCAAGGTGCCCCAACATTTCCCTAACTTCAGACCTTCTCCACGTCTCTGCTTCTGCTTTCTTTATTGGCAGTAAATGTTGTCTGTTAAAATTGAGTAGCATCTTGGGGCGCCTGGGTGGCTTAGTCGGTTAAGCGTCCGACTTTCGCTTAGGTCATGATCTCACGGTTCGTGGGTTCGAGCCCCGTGTCGGGCTCTGTGCTGACTGCCAGCTCGGAGCCTGGAGCCTGTTTCAGTCTGTGACTCCCTCTCTCTCTGACCCTCCCCTGCTCACGCTGTCTCTCTCTCTCCCCTAGAAATAAATAAAACATAAAAAAAAATTGAGTAGCATCTTAAAATTTCAGCTTCATCCAGAATGTGTCCCAAAGATGTCCTGTTGGTTTATCTTCTGGGCCTCCTCAATGCCCTACTAGACATTTTTTTTCTTTTTTTTAGATGAAAGAAATAAACATTTATATTTCAAAACTGATGTATCATTTAAAATTTTTTTTGATGTTTATTTATTTTTTTAATTAAAAATGTTTTAATGTTTATTTTTTGGCATTTTTTTGTGTTATTTATTTATTTTTTGTTGTTTTTCCTTTCATACTTTATTGTCAAGTTGGTTTCCATATATATATATAACACATATAACGTCCCAACAAGTGCCCTCCTCCATGCTCATCACCCCCCTTCCCCTCTCCCCCACATCAGTCAGCCATCAGTTTGTTCTCTGTATTCAAGAGTCTCTCATGGTTTGCCTCCCTCCCTCTCTGCAACTACTCTCTCCCCTTTTTCTCCCCCATGGTCCTCTGTTAAGTTTCTCCTGTTCCACTTATAAGTGAAAACATAAGTATCTGTCCTTCTCTGACTTATTTCACTCAGCATAACACCCTCGAGTTCCATCCACGTTGCTTCAAATGGGCAGATTTCATTCTTTCTCATTGTCATGTAGTATTCCATTGTATAGATATACCACATTTTCTTGACCCATTTATCAGTTGATGGACATTTACGCTCTTTCCATGATTTGGCTATTGTTGAAAGTGCTGCTATGAACATTGGGGTACATGTGTCCTATGCATCAGCACTCCTGTATCCCTTGGGTAAATTCGTAGCAGTAGTGCTATTGCTGAGTCATAGGGGAGTTCTATTGTTAAATTTTTAGGAACCTCCACACTGGTTTCCAGAGGGGCTGCACCAGTTTACATTCCCACCAACAGTGTAGGAGTGTGCCCGTTTCTCCACAACTTCACCAGCATCTCGAGTCCTCTGATTTGCTCATTTTAGCCACTCTGACTGGCATGAGGTGGTATCTCAGTGTGGTTTTGATTTGTATTTCCCTGATGAGGAGGGATGCTGAACATCGTTTCATGTCTGTTGGCTATCTGGATGTCCTCCTTGGAGAAGTGTCTGTTCATATCTAAGTGTCTGTTCATATCTTCTGCCCATTTCTTCACTGGATTGTTTGTTTTTCAGGTGTGGAGTTTGGTGAGTTCCTTATAGATTTTGGATACTGGCCCTTTATCCAATATGCTATTTGCAACTATCTTTTCCCATTCTGTCAGTGCCTTTTAGTTTATTGATTGTTTCCTTTGCTGTGCAGAAGCTTTTTGTCTTGATGAGGGTTTTATCCCAGTAATTCATTTTTGCTCTTGATTCCCTTGCCTTTGGAGATGTGTCAAATAAGAAATTGCTGCGGTTGAGGTCAAGGAGGTTGTTTCCTGCTTTCTCCTCTAGGATTTTGATGGCTTCCTGTCTCACATTCAGGTCCTTCATCCATTTTAAGTTCATTTTTGTGTATGGTGTAAGAAAGTGATCTAGTTTCATTCTTCTGCATGTTAATGTCCAGTTCTCCTAGTACCATCTGTTAAAGAGGCTGTCGTTTTTCCATCAGATACTCTTTTTGCTTTGTCAAAGATTAGATGGCCATACATTTGTGGGTCCAATTCTGANCCCCAGGGCTCTTATTTGTGGGGAAATTTTGATTCCATTTCTTCACGAGTTATGGGTCTATTAATATTTTGTATCTCTTCCCATTTAAATTTTGGTAGTGTGTGTGATTAGGAATTTGTCCATTTCTTCTAGGTTGTCCAGTTTGTTGGCACATAATTTTTCATAGTATTACCTGATAATTGCTTGCATTTATGAGGGATTGGTTGTAATAAATCCATTTTCAATCATGATTTTGTCTATTTGGGTGCTCTNGGGGTGCTTTAGCTACTCTGGTTCTAGTTCCTTTAGGTGCACTGTTAGATTTTGTATTTGTGTGTGCTTTTTCTAGTTTCTTGAAATAGGCCTGGAATGCAATGTACTTTCCTCTTAGGACTGCCTTTGCCTCATCCCAAAGAGTTTGGAATGTTGTATTTTCATTTTCATTTGTTACCATATATTTTTATATTTCTTCTCTAATTGGCTGATTGGCTCATTCGTTCTTTAATAGGGTGTTCTTTAACCTCCATGCTTTTGGAGGTTTTCCAACTTTTTCTTGTGATGGATTTCAACTTTCATAGCATTGTGATCTGAAAGTGTGCATGGTATGATATCAATTCTCTTATATTTATTGAGGACCACTTTATGAGCGAGTATGTGATCTATCTTGGAGAATGTGCCATGTGCACTTGAGAAGAATTCCATAGCCTCAGAATGTAGAGTTCTAAATATATCTGTCAAATCCATCTGGTCCATTGTGTCTTTCAGGTCCATTGTTTCTTTTGTGATTTTCTGTCTAGTTGATCTATCCATTGCTGTAAGTGGCGTTTTAAAGTCACCTGCAATTAGCACATTCTTATCAATAAGATAGTTTCTGTTTATGATTAATTGTTTTAAGTAGTTGGGTGCATCCCAATTCAGTACGTAGACATTTATAATTGTTAGCTCTTCCTGATGGATAGACCCTGAAATTATTACAGAATGCCCTTCTTCATCCCTTGTCATTGCCTTTACTTTAATGTACAGTTTGTCCCATATAAGTGTGGCTACTCCGACTTTCTTTTGACTTTCAATAGCATGATATATATATTTCCATCCCCTTACATTCAGTCTGAAGGTGTCTTCAGTTCTAACATGAGTCTCTTGTAGACAGCAAATAGGTAGATTTAAAAAAAAAATCCATTCTGATACCCTCTGTCTATTGGTTGGAGCATTTAGTCCATTTACATTCAGTGTTATTATTGAAAAATATGGGTTTAGAGTCATTGTGCTCTCTGTAGGATTCATGCTTGTAGTGGTGTCGCTGGGACCTTGTGTTCTTTGCATCAATTCCCTCATAGGGTCCCCCTTAGGATGTCCTGTAGGGCTGGCTTACTGGTGATGAATTCTTTCGATTTTTGTTGATTTGGGAAAACCTTGATCTCTCCTTCTATTCTGAATGACAGGCTTGCTGGATAGAGGATTCTTGGCTGCATATTTTTTCTGTTCATCACATTCAAGATTTCCTGCCATTCCGTTCTAGCCTGCCAAGTTTCACAGATAGGTCTGCAACTACTCTGATAGGTCTCCCTTTGTATGTTAGCGCCCTTTTTCCCTAACTGCTTTCAGAACTCTTCCTTTGTCCTTATATTTTGCCAGTTTCACTATGATATGTCATGCAGAAGATTGAGTCAAGTTGTGTCTGAGGGGAGTTCTCTGTGCCCCTTGGATTTCAATGTCTGTTTCCTTCCTCAGATTGGGGTAGTTCTCTTCAGCTCCTTTTTCCCCTCTTCTTCTGGAATTTCTATGATACAGATATTGTCCCGTTTGATTGCATCACTCAGTTCTCGAATTCTCCTTTCATGCTCATGGATCAATTGATCTTTTTTTTGCTTTTTTTTTTATCTTTTTTTTTTTAGATTGTGAATCTAATTCACCTGTTCTCCTCTCTGCCTCTTTAATCTGTGCAGTGGCTGCCTCCATTTTATTATGCACCTCATTTATAGCATTTTTTAATTCATCACAACTATTTTTAAGGTCCATAATCTTTGTAGCAATAGCTTCTCTGGTGTCTTCCATGCCTTTTTCAAGCCCAGAGATTAATTTGATGACTATTGTTCTAAATTCTTGGGCAGTTACATTGCTTATATCTGTTTTGAGCAATTCTTTAGCTGTCATTTCTTCCTGGAATTCCTTTAGAGGAGAGTTCTTCCGTTCTGTCAGTTTGGGTGGTTTTCTGTCTCTTGTAAGTTTTAAAAGCTTGTTACGCTGTCTTCACCTCTGAGTTCTGCTCTATTTAAGGAGGCTCATTGACTGTCCAGGGCCTGTCCATTCAGCAAGGGTTCTTTTAATGGCATCCCTTGGTCTCTCTTATTGTACCTTTGGTTATTTTATTTCCCTATCCATAGTGATGTTTGGGACTCTCCACCTTATGTGCTTTAGCATGTTTCTTGAGGTAGCCCTGAAAAGAAAAATAGACAAACAGACAGGGAACAAAAGCATGCAAACACATAGACAAATCAAACAAACAAGCAAACCGAAATGGGGAAAACAACAACAACAACAAAAGACAAAGGCCAGTCTAAAAGCAGAAAACCCGAAGTCCCGGCTACAAATAAAGAGTAGGGTGGGGGCAGTGCTGATGGAAGAGCACATACAAAGAGAGAAATGACAGGGGTGGGGAGAAAGTGAAATTGAACATTGACCAGGCAGACACACGAAAAGGCCAAATTCAGAGAGAGAAAGAGGAGACTGTGGTAGGAGGTGAGGAGAAAGAAATGAAGATATTGTTACCCAAAGAAATTATATAGTCTGATTATTCCAGAGAGAGAGAGAAAGGACATTAATGACAGAGATGTAGAATATGCATCAAGAGAATGGATTAAATGTGACTGTTTAAGCGAACCAATGACCAGAGTGCATAGTCTAGCTGAGGGGAGAGATAAGAATGAGATAATAGAAAATAGATCTGAATAGCAAGAATTGATCTAGAGTTAATCACAGCAATGCATCAATGTTGGTCTTGACCCAGGCTCCAATCAGAAAAAAAAAAAAAAAAGCAGTTCTCTAGGGCAGATGGGCGTGGTTTGGGGTAGGCAGGTCCCTCCTCCACAGGGTCCCAAGGGCCGCTCCCTGTAGTCCCGCCTTGGTGGTTGTGGGGAAAATAATGGTGACTCCCCAGTCCCTACTCAAACCAAGCATTGCAAATCATTGTTTTGGGTCAAATCTCCCTGTTTCCCAGGCACAGCCAAGGTGAGCCGTGTTCTATGTCCCAAGCCCCACCTCTTTTCCAGATCTTAGTCTGTGCACTTTAATGATACCACCCGAGATGTAATCCTGAACCCGGGCTGCTTCCTAGCTGGGGATAGAGTAGGGGAGTAGGGGAGCAGTTTCCCCTGCACCGACTGGGACCAGGGCACCCAGCCCAAGGAAAGCACCACAGCTAGAGATAGGCTCTCTGTCTCTCAATGCCCTGTTGTCAGAGATGGGATGATAGGATCCCTCTCCTTCCTGGGCTGAGGTTTTTCTCTTCTCCAGGAATAGTTCTGTTAGCAGTTTCAGCTGCTTTTTCTCCTCCCCTCATCACTCCATGGCTCTCCAAGGAGGAGGCTCCCTCCGCTCCGTGCATCAGGGTCACAGCCTGTTTTCCTCTTCCTTAGTTCGCAATCATGCACCTATGAGGCTGTCTTCTTCATGGACTCTCTCTTTTCTTCCCAGACTCTTGGGGACAGTGTCCTATGGCTTCAGCCCTTCTTGGTTTGAGAGATAACAGATGAGTGAAAAGGAGCTCCCTACTTCTCCACCATCTTGCCTTCCCAGGTGTTTGTTAATTTACGTAATTTTATTTTATTTATTTTATTTTATTTTTTTATTTAATTTTTTTTTTAAATTTATTTCTAGGCTAGAGAGCGTGAGCAGGGAAGGGTCAGAGAGAGAGGGAGACACAGACTCTGAAACAGGCTTCAGGCCCTGAGCTGGCAGTCAGCACAGAGCCCGACGCGGGGCTCGAACCCACGAGCCGCGAGATCACGACCTAAGCGAAAGTCGGATGTTAACCGACTAAGCCACCCAGGCGCCCCTGTTAATTTACGTAATTTTAATGGGAGAACTTGGAACTAGTTTCAAGATACGTATCATTAAGGTTTTTATACTGCATTCTGTGGAGTTATTTTCAACCTTGTACAACTGTCAATGAAAATATGTGCATTCATGGACCCCTCTGTTACTTTGTTTGATACTTTACAAGAGCCCCTCAAAGTAGGGATAGAAAATATTAATAACCTTCCTTTATGATTATGAGCTCACTTTGCTCAAGGTTACATGACAGTTTCATTTTAAATGTGAAGCTAGACTCAGAGTTTTGAGAAAACTTTAGTTTTACTAAAGTTAGTAAAGTTAGTTACAGAAACTTTAAAGTTTCCCTAGAAACCCATGACATGAATAAAACTCACAAAAATACTTTCAGCATCCAATGATGCCTACACTACAGACTTCATTATGGGCCATCCATTTTAATGAAGAATTGACTTAGGTCAAAGCAGATGAAGTTTTGTCCTCTATTAATGTTAGTAATGGAAAAAGTGGGCTCTAACGTCCTCAGGTTGGTTTGAGACCATCTTATCTGCATTATGGGTGTGGAGATGTGTTGCCAAGATATGTTTCTCTCCCCCTCAGAAGTCCCAGAATATATAGTGATATGTATTGAAACAGATAAGGGACATTTGGGTAATTCTGAGTCTTTCAGCATGATTTTTCCAGAAGCCTTGCCATAAAGTAAAAATTGTTTGGACATTTTCAGCTTTGAAGAATTTGTTTGGATCTTAATTTTCATGGTAAGTGAAATGGGCTTATTTTATCTCTGCCGCCTCCCATAGACCTTTCTCCAAACTCTGTTTTGTGTTTGGAAAGACTTTTAGAAATGAAAACTCAAGAGAGAAACTAAATGATAACGTAGATGTTACCTGGGATACTTTGTTGGCTTACATGAACATGCAGAATTAAATATGACCTAATTCAAATGTTTATTTTATTTTAATACTGTATCTTGGGTTGGAACCTCCAAAGTGCCGGGAAATAGGAACTCACATCTCCTTTCAGTAACTGCAGCCCATACACACCTTCAACTACCCATTTTGCCCTTCCTGTAGAATCACCTTCAGGTACCACTGTTTTCGATGTATCTAGTATATATCTGACTTGGTTTTAAGAGTTTTCCAGATTCGGGGCATCTGGGTGGCTCAGTGGGTAAAGCGTCATGATCTCACGGCCCGTGGGTTTGAGACCCGCATCAGGCTCTGTTCTGACAGCTCAGAGCCTGGAGCCTGCTTCGGATTCTGTGCCTCCCTCTCTCTCTGCCCTCCCCAACTTGTGCTCTGTCTCTCTCAAAAATGAATAACTGTTAAAAAATTTTTTTAAGAAAAGAAAAAAAAGAATTTTCCAGATTCTTCTTAATATGCAGTGTTCAAATTCCAGTCTTGCCAAGTCCTGCACCAGTTACATATAACACAGGAGTTTTATTTCTTTGTATCATCCCAAACCCAATTAAAGAAGAATGGAGTAGGATCGATGATTTCAGGGTTCTGATCCCACATCTACCATAAAGTAATTGTGTCCCCTTGGGAAAATCATAGTTATTTTGGGCCCCTTTCCTTTATTTTGACAGAGTTTTGTCCTATATGATTCAAAATAGCATATGTACTCTTTGAGTAATAGTTTCAATGTTACTGGTACTTTAAACAAATGAAGACAACTGTGTGCATAAAACTGTACATGGTATCTTTTCGAGCCGCTTCCATTTTACATATGATAAGAAGACAGAGCACAGCAGAAGCAGATTATTTAACCAGAGGCTCCAAAGTAAATGAAACTAAACCACAAGGTTCCTTTTTTTTCCTGAAGCTCATTTAGCCAAAACATAGGCCGCTGAATATTAAGCTGTGAAGCATATTATCAGTGTGTTTAAGGGAGACTATTCTTATAGCCTTAAGAATTATGGGATTGCCAATTAATAGCAGGAAGGTTTGAAATTCTTACAAGATCATGTAATCTTGTGAGGTTTACAGCTGTTTCCACATCAAGCAAGTCCTTCCAGTGTCAGGTAATCATCTGAACTTCTGGTTGTTTCTCTGAACTAAACTTCTGAACCTCTTCAGGTTTTCTTCTTGCTATCTGAAATTTATCCCAGAATAGCCTTTTTTTAGAGAATACATTCAGGTTTCTAGATTCCACATAAGATTGATTCAGTGAGTCAGGGTGGGGGTTGAGCCCTCCTTCTCAGAGTGGTATCTTATTTTTGAGAGAGAGAGAGGGAGAGAAGGCGTGAGCAGGGGAGGGGCAGAGGGAAAGGAAGACAAGGCAGACCCAGAATCTGAAGCAGGCTCCAGGCTCTGAGCTGTCAGCAAAGAGCCCAAAACGGGGCTCGAACCCACGAACTGCGAGATCAGGACCTGAGCTGAAGTCAGATGCTTAACCGACCAAGCCACCCAGGTGCCTGAGCATGCCAGAATTTAAATTGCCACTCTGACACATCATGAGACCTTGGGACAAACTACTTCCCTGAACTTTTTCCCTGCATCTTAGAGAAATAAAACCCTTACCCAAAATGTCCATGTCCTAATCCCTGGAACCTGAGAATGTCACCTTAAAAGGCAAAAGGGATCTTGTAGGTAGAATTCTTAAGGCTCTTAAGATGGAGATATTATTTTGGATTATCTGATGGGCCTCAAAAGTAATGCCAAGTGTTCTATGAAAAAGGCAGAAGGAGATTTTACTACAAGTAAAGAGAATGTGCTCATGAAACAGAGATTAGATTAATGTGGCCAAAAGCGAGGAGGGTAGCAGCGGCCAGAAGCTAGAAAAGGTAAGGAAATGGAGCTTCTAGAGGGAGCACAGCCCTGCCAACTCCTGATTGAGCCTAGCAAAAATGGTTTAGACCTATGACTTTGAGAATTTTAAGAGAATAAATGTGTTTTAAGCCAATAAGTTTGTGGTGACTAGTTATAGCAGCCATAGGCAACTCGTACCTCACAGAACTGTTACTCCAGAGAAAATGTGTGGCCGGTGATTCCTGAGTTCAGGCCCTGCACTGGGCTCCATGCTGACAGCACAGGGTTTGCTTAGGATTCTCTGTCTCCCTATTTGCCCCACCCCACTCTCAAAATAAATAAACTTTAAAAAAATGTGTAACTGGAAATACACTTAGTAATGTGTCTAACACACAGCAGGGATGCTGTAAAATGTATGTCCTGTTTTGAAACTGAAGTTTTGTTTGAGAGATCATTGAAACCAGTACAATGGTCACCATTTTTTAAAATGTATATATTTTTGAGAGACAGAGAGAGACAGTGAAAGCAGGGGAGGGAAGAGAGAGAGGGAGACACAGAATCCAAAGCAGGCTCCAGGCTCTGAGCTGTCAGCACAGAGCCTATGGAGGGCTCAAACCCACAAACTGTGAGACCATGACATGATCTGAAGTCGAGCTTAACCGACTGAGCCACCCGCTCACCCACAGTGGACCGTGTTCATCCTGATCAAAATGCCTAGACACCTGCTAGGAAGATCTCTCTACTCCCCTACAACCCACGCTTCTCCTAATCCTCAGAGGGGAAAGATTCCTTCTCCTCATTTAAGTCCCATTATTATTTTCCTTTCTGCTTTTTGTTTTCATTACTCTCATTCAACCAGTCATTCTGAACTTTAAAGAAAACCAAGTCATTTCTTAATAGATTCAGGTGCTCTCTTAAATGCACATCTCAACCAGCATCTTATTATTTCTAAGCCTCATTACCAGAAATTTCTGAACATAGCTCTTCTTTTCTGTTATCATTCATTTTCTCATTTCTCCCTTCTACTTTTAGTTCATTCCTGTCAACTTAGTCCTTTCCCTAAACACAACTTTTAATAAGGTCACACAGCAAAGTGACAAAAGTCTAGATGTCCTGGTTTTAAATCTTGGGTTTTGCCATCTACTTCCTGTGTGATACTGGACAAGGTATTTAACCTCTCTGGTTTCCCCCCAGAAGTGGCTATTAGGAGTGATACTTACCGCTATTATGAAGAGAAGTGAGGTGATATTTGCTAGGTCCTTAGAATACGGCTAGTCACAGTGCAAACACTACAAATGTGCTTGCCAGCAATGATAAATGCAATGTTCCAACATACAACTTTCTCACCTTTCTGTCATAACTTCAAGATATGTATTTGGTGAAATCGATGTAAGTCTTTTCAAGGGAAACACGAAGATATTTCTATCCAGGAAAATAGTTTTCAATAAGTGTCACATGGCTAGTTTAGGTGTTTCACCTCAGTGTTTCCAAATTTCTATATGACAGAACCTGGGTTTAGTCCAGCGAAAAATTAGAAACGTGAGTTTCTGTTTGAAAACTTTACCTTAAGGCCCCCACCCTCATCGCTTTGCTCATTAACATTCATTTGTCCTCCATGCTCTGAAAATCTACTTCTAAGAAAGTCTCTGATGTCCCGCTTAGCATGAGTTTAAGACAAAACCACTGTTTACCTGAGAGAGATGAGTTTTCAGGACTGGCTTTGTCTTGCTTTGTTTGGTTGCCCTCCTCACAGCGGCAGCCTCGGACCATACCCGGAGATCCATGTCGTGGCTCTAATTCTCAGCACGTCTTTGATTATGCGAGCCTCAGTTCTCCTACCTGGAAGGGGTATCTGAGGGCAACACGCTGTCGTTGGAACTGCTACAAAGAACATTTCCAGCTCAGGTGTGAGCTGCTGCCAGGAAGCCTGGTTATATCACATCACCCCGGGATCCTAGCAGGGATTGCGTCAGGAAGGGCCTGTGCAGGCTTATCACAGTCAGGTGGTTTCTAGATCTCGAAAATGAACGTATTTAGGGCAAGAAAGACATGCATCTGGGAGTCTGAACTACTGAAAATTTTCACAAGCTGCCTTTTGGTTCTTGAGAAATAGATGTAGGGAAAATGTCCTGCTTATTGCTAAGCGTTTTAGTCCAAAATGTTATACAAAATTTTTAATCTTATCAAATGTTTGGGGCCTTAGGTGAGCTCTCACTTAAGGCCTAGTCCAATGTTTGGTCCAACGTGGAATGGGGACTACCCGGAGTACTGGCTGAAATCCATATGGTATTTCTCCCACAAAGCTACCCAATTAGGATGATGGGGCCAGAATTATGCATTTTTCATAATTAGTTACTAGTGAGCATTTCTGGCCTAGCCTAAAGGTAGTCTAAGGAGTCCCTCTGGCCCCCTTTCTTCTTGGATCCTATCTTTCAGTGTTATAGCTTCCAAACTGAGGAGGGGAACTGCGTTCTAGAAAAGGAAGGATCCCAACCAAGTAAATAAAAGAATATCAAGTTTGAGAATAAAGTATTTTTAATGTACAAACAGTGCAAGGATTAATAGAGGGAAATAGTTCAAATCTTAGGAAAAATAATTTAAAATATATGAGAAGCATAAACCAAACTAAAATGTAGCATGATTTTGAACTGATGTTAACGACAAGAAGGAGCACTATCCTGGCAGAGTAGGAATTACAATCCAATCACACTCTTTTCCCCAGGACTAAGCGATACTTTATCAATACAGTTGATCAGTTTTCAACACTTAGAGTCAATCTGTGGCTAAAACACAGAACACTTTGCTACAACTGTATGGCAAAATGTAAATACTAACAGCACAAATAAAAGCAAGCACGTATTCCCGGAAGGTGATTTGTATGAGGCGAAAGGAAAGGCAGGGGGGCTCCAGAGCACAGCCTCATGCACTGAGAGAACCATGAGGTTAAGGTGAAAGTTAATAACACAAGGTATAAATAATAATCGCTAATGTTTCTTGAGCTCTCCTGTGTATTAGACACTGAAGGCTACAAATGCATTCTTAGTTGCATTATTACAAACAACCCCATAAGGTAGAGAGGAATCCTTTCCCCTGGTTTATGGATGAGAAAACAATGGGCACGGGTAGGATGTGGACATTTCTCAGGGGTACAGAGCTAATAAAAGTTGAAGAACAGGGATTCTAATTCAAGCCGTCCATCTCCAGGGCCAGTGTTGTTAGGCCTCTGCTGCCACTTCCCTCACCAAGAGAGTCAGAAAATTACATGAAGTTGCAAGAGAGAAGCAGCCACATTAATTAAATATGACGTATTGGAAACGAAGAGGGAGGGAAAACAGGGGGAGTGGAGTTTTGTCTTCCTCCATCATGGCAGAGTGGCAAAAATATTGTTTAAAATGAGTGTGTCATGATGCACCAAGATAAGCATCATGTTTACAGTTAAGGGGATGACATCAAAGTAGCAAAAAACTGTCTCTGGAGAGGGGAACTCAGGAGAAAAGGGCTACATTTCAGTATGATTCAAGTTGCTATTATGCTTATGTATTATTTTCATACCATGAAAGTATTTCTGTTCATTTAAAAATTGCTTCTGGGGGGGCACCTGGGTGGGTCAGTAGATAAGACGTCCAACCTCAGCTAAGGTCATGATCTCGCAGTTCATGGGTTTAAGACACATGTCAGGTTCTGTGCTGATGGCTCAGAGCCTGGAGCCTTCTTCAGATTCTGTGTCCCCCTCTCTCTGCACCACCTTTCCCCCAGAATAAACATTAAAACAACTTAAAAAAAATAGAAATTGCTTCTACTGTGTAAGTGCATCAAGACATGAAATTCAAGTGGCACTTGGGTGGCTCAGTCGGTTGAGTGTCTAGCTTCAGCTCAGGTCATGATCTCACGGTTTGAGTTCAAGCTCTGCATCAGGATCTCTGCTGTTAGCTCAGAGCCCGTTTCAGATCCTCTGTGTCCCTGTCTCTCGGGCTCTCCCAACTCGTGCTGTATCTCCAAAATAAATATTTAAACAATTACGAAATTCAAAATCTTCTTTACATCTACCACATATTTGTTAAATATTTGTCCTATCAGGATATTTCTTTTAGCTTGAAGGCTTTAACAAAATCAGCAGGTACGAATGTTTAAAAGTTGTCTCTGGTAATATCACCAGGCATGGCTGAGAGAGGGTGCAGAACTATTAGAAGCAAACTGGATTTCAACCCTGCTTCTGAGAGGCAGCTCTGACTACAAAGGGCAGGCGATTCTCTGCAGTCACAGAGCAAGAGAAATGCTGTGTATTTTTAGGCTCAGTTATTGTAGTTTTCCATGTGTTTGCCTCATAAAAGTAGGCACTTTTATGCTCCTGTTAAAAT
>NW_027530510.1:0-321 GCF_008692635.1 Crocuta crocuta
GAAAAACATTCCTTGCTCATGGATAGGAAGAATAAATATAGTTAACATGTCATTACTGCCTAAAGCACTCTACGCATTCACATCAAATTTGATTGTGTATTGATTCAAATCCAAATACAATTCCAATAAAAATTTCAACAGCATACTTCTCAAAACTAGAACAATCTATCCAAAAATATGTATGGAACCACAAAAGACCCCGAATTGCCAAAGTAATACTGAAAAATAAAACCAAAACGGGAGGTATCACCATCCCAGACTTTAGCCTCTACTACAAAGCTGTCGTCATCAAGACAGTATGGTATTGGCACAAAAACAGAC
>NW_027530510.1:1206-1686 GCF_008692635.1 Crocuta crocuta
AGCTAAAACATGGAAAGAGCCTAAGTGTCCATCAATGGACGAATGGATCAAGAGGAGGTGGTTTATCTATACCATGGAATACTAAATGGCAATGAGAAACAATGAAATCTGGCCATGTGTAGCAACGTGGATGGACCTTGAGGGTGTTATGCTGAGCGAAATAAGTCAGGCAGAGAAGGACAAATATCATATGTTTGCACGTATAGGAGGATTAGGAGGAACTTGACGGAGGAACAAGGGGGAGAAGAAGGGCGGAAATGGTGGGGGAAAGGGAGAGAGGCAAACCATGAGAGACTCTTGAATGATGACAAAAACTGAGGACTGATGGATGTGGGCGGAGGGGTGGATGGGCATGGAGGAGGACAGTTGTAGGGATGAGTACTGAGTGTTATGTGGAAACTAATTTGACAATAAACTATTTGTAAAAAAAAAATCAGATGAAATAAAATATGTGAAAGCAAAAAAAAAAAAACAGAGGAA
>NW_027530510.1:1698-7589 GCF_008692635.1 Crocuta crocuta
AAAAGCCAGGTGAATCAGGGAGTGTCTCTAGCATATGTGTTATGTGCCCTGCTCTTGTGTTTTGGCTTCTCTTTCCTTGAGGCCGGTCATCTGCAGAGGCTCTTCTTGCCTGCTGTGAGAGGTGTTTGGTCCCTGGCTTGAATGTGGTGAGTTTTAACTAGGTATATTCAAGTCTGCTTGTGAAATGAGTCCTACTACCACCTCAAACAAAACTGAGGCCTTGGAAAACTCTCGGCGGAAGAGGTGGTGTCAGCAGGGGTTTGTGTGGGACTTCTGGGGGAGGGGCCCTCCAGGCTGGGACTAAAGCAAGTGTGACTGAGTAGGGTGGATCCACCATAGTGCAAGAGATGGTGCTTGTTGCAAGCATGTTGGGAACCCAGTGTCAGTGTTACATTGCTTTCTGAAGGTGGCGTGGTATTGATGCTGAGAGGTTTGGGATAGAAATAGCACCACCCAGCTCCTTTGTTTCTGGAGAGGTGCCTCTGAATGCTGACTTTCAGGGATGTGCTTGGAGAACAGTGAATTTTTCCCAACTGCGTGTCCCAGGTGCTCTTCAGATCACTGATTACAGCTGTCCGGACCTGGGCTGTTTGCCTGCCTTCTCTCCAGAAGCAGAGCAGTGCTCCCCAGGTTCTATTCCAGGCACATCTACTGACCATCAATACTCTAGGCTTTAAGCCTAGCTGGTTGCAAAAACTCTCAAATCTCAGTCCCTCTTTTTTCCATGCCTATGGTCATGGGGAAATATTCTCCATGTGCATTCCCCTGTGTGCTCCTCTGTCTTGTGCCTTTTTCCAGAACCATGGCTTCCTACCCTCTGCAGCAGCTGTGATCTCTTTCTTCCCTAACCCTTATATCTGTACTTCCTACCGTCTTTGATGTGGCCTATTTTCTACCTTTATTTGTGTAGTTTGTTCTGTCAGTCTTAAGATGATTTCTATGGTATTTAGGATGATTTGATATTTATGTAGTTTTGTTTGTGAGATGAAGTGAGACTAGGGTCTTCCTACTTTTCTATCCTCCAAACTCCATATAAGTTCTTTATATTATTTTGGATATTTACACCTTATGTGGTATATCATTTCCAAATATATTCTTCCCTTCAGGAGACTGCCTTTTGTTTTGTTGACTTTATAATTGTGGATTTATTCCTAGGTTCTCTATTCTGCTCCTTTGATCTATGTGTCTATTTTTGTTCCAGTACCATTCTATTTTGAATACTAAATCTTTGTTGTATACCTTGAAACCTGTAATTGTGATACTTCCAGGTTTTGGTGTGTGTGTATCATGATTGCGTTAGGAAATTTGTGTCTTTTTGGTGCCACAAAAATTTTAGTATTATTTGTTCTAGATTTGTAAAAACTGCTGTTGGTATTTTGATAAAGATTGCGTTGAATCTCTAGACTGCTTGAGTAGTATGGACATTTTAACAATATTGGTTCTTCCAATCCATTAGAATGGAATATCTTTCCAACGTTTATGTCATCCTCAATTTCTTTCCTCAGTGTTTTGTGGTTTTCAGAGTACAGATCTTTTACCTCTTCGGTTAACTGTATTTCTAGGTATTTTATCCTAATTGGTACAACTGTAAATGGATGGTTTTCATAAAATTTCTTTCTGCTCCTTTGTTATTAGTGTACAGAAATGCTACCAATTTATGGGCTTTAATTTTGTATCCTGCAACTTTGCTGAATTAATGTGTTCTAGTAGTCTTTTGGTGGAGTCTTTAGGGATTTCTATATTTAGTATCATATCATTAGCAATTAATGAAAGTTTTACTTCTTTCTTACCTAGTTGGATATTCTTAAATTTCTTTTTCTTGTCTTATTATTGTAGTTAGGATTTCCAGTTGATAAAAGTGACAAGAATAGACATCGTTTTTTGTTCCTAATCTTAGAGGAAAATCAGTTTTTCTTCATTAAGATGTTGGCTGTGGGTTTTTCAATTATGGTCTTTAGAATTTTGAGCTATGTTCCCTCTATACTCACATTTTTCAGAATTTTTATCATGAACAGATGTTAAATTTTGTCAAATTCTTTTTCTGCATCTATTGAAATGATCATATTATTTTTATCCTTAGTTTTGTTGATGTGGTGTATGACATTGATCGATTTGTGAATATTGAAATATCCTTGCATCTCCAGAATAAATCCTAGTTGAACTTGGTGAATATTCCTTTTTATCTATTGTTGAATATGATTTGCTAGTATTTTGTTGATGATTTTTGCATTTATGTTCATCAGAGATATTGACCTGTAGTTTTCTTTTTTTATGGTATCTGTCTGGTTTTTGATACAGGATAATGTGGGCTTTATATAATGTATCTGAAAATTTTTCTTCCTCTTCAATTTTTTGGAGTATTTTGAGTAAAATAGGTATTAACTCTTCTTAAATGCTTGGTAGTATTCACCTGTGCAGATATCTGGTCTGTAAGTTTTATTTTTGGTAGTGTTTTGCATGCTGAATCCATTTCATTACATGTTATCTGTCTACTCATATTTTCTATTTCTTCATGGTCAAGTTTTGAAAGATTATATGTTTGTAGGAATTTACCCATTTATTTTAGGTTGTCCAATTGTAGGCATATAATTTTTCACAATATTCTTTTATTATCTTTTGTATTTTTGTTTCCATATATATTTTCATTTCTTCTTTGATTACTTAGCTAATGCAGTAGTTGTTTAATATCCTATTGTTTAAACTCTGTATATTTGTATTTTTCTAGTTTTATTCTTGTGATTGATTTCTAGATTCTTATTATTGTGTCAGAAAAGTTGTATGATATGATTTCAATCCTTTTTAAATTTACTAAAGCTTATTCTGTGACCTAACATGTGATCTGTTCTGGAGAATGTTGCATGTGCACTTGAAAAGAATGTGTATTCTGTCTTACAGGAATGGAATATAGTATGTATTTATTCTGTCCATCTGGTCTAATATTTACTTATTGATTGTTTACCTGAATGATCTATCCATTGATGCAAATAGTGTGTTTAAGTTTCACACTATTCCGGTATTAACATCTAGTTCTTTATTTTTTGTTTAATTTTTGCTTATGTTTCTATATGGTCCAGTGTACATGCATAGATATTTAAAATTGTTATATCTTCTGGTTGTATTAATCTCTTTATTATTATTTAATACCCTTCTTCATGTGCTGTTTAATATCGATGTATTTTTAGCTATTTCAGCTTTCTGTTATTAATTTTTAGTTTAATTCCATTACAACTAAGAAAATATTTCGTATGATCTCTATTCCTTGAAGCACCTGGAATGTAATCTATCATTTTTTCTGCGGTGTGAAAAGGTACTTTTCACAGTACCCATGGGTAGAAAAAGCTGTATTGTGATTGTGAAGAGTGATTGATTATATACTTTCAAGTTGGAGGGGGTAGAGATAAATAAAGTTTCAAGAGGGATTTTCATATGTTAAAGAAGACTTACAAGATCCTGGTAGTCTGGCTATTGTAAAGCTAATTTTGCTTTTTGCCTCTAGCATATCTAGCTTGGTGAATGTTCAATGTAAACGTAAGAAGAATGTATATTCTCCTATTGTTGGATGAAATATTCTATAAAAGTACATTAGATCAAGTTGATTGATGGTGCTTTTCAGTTCAATTATATCCTAATGATTTCCTGCCTGATTGATGTATCTGTTACTGAAATAGGAGTAATAAAGTCTCCATCTAGACTAGTATATTTTTGTACTGTNAGTGGATTCATCTATCTCTTTTGTCAGTTCTATCAGTTTTTACCTCACATATTTTGAAACTCTGTTAATAGAAGTAAACATATTAAGGTTTGTTAATGTCTTCTTGGAGAATTGAGCTCTTTATCATTATGTAATACCTCTCTTAGCTTTTACAATTTTTCTTACTCAGAAATCTACTTTGTCTGAAATTAATATAGCTACTCCTGTTTTAAATTTTATTTATTTATTTATTTTAATGATTTATATATTTCTGAGAGAGAGAGAGAGACAGCGTGAGCAGGGGAGGATCAGAGAGAGAGGGAGACACAGAATCCGAAACAGGCTCCAGGCTCTGAGCTAGCTGTCAGCACAGAGCCTGAGGCAGGGCTCGAACCCACGAACTGTGAGATCATGACCTGATCCAACGTTGGACACTTAACCAACTGAGCCCAGGTGCCCCTACTCCTACATTTGATTAGTGTTAACATAGTATATATATTCTCCATTCCTTTATTGTTTGATTGGAGCATTTACTCCATTTATATTCAGAGTGATTATTGAAAGATATAAATTTAGTGCCATTTTGTTACCTGTAGAGTTGGTGTTTTTGATAATGTTCTCTGGTACTTTCCAATCTTTGTTGCTTTGGGTTTTTTTGTTTGTTTGTTTGTTTGTTTTATTCCACTCAAAGAGTCTCCCTTAAAATTGCAGCTTGCAGGTCTGAATTAGTGGTCACTATTCTGAATGACACCCTTGCTGGATAAAGAATTCTTGGCTGTGAGGTGCCTGGGTGGCCCAGTCGGTTAAGGGTCCAACTTTGGCCCAGGTCATGATCTCACATTTCATGAGTTCGAGCCCCACATCAGGCTTTGTGTTCACAGCTTGGAGCCTGGAGCCTGCTTCAGATTATGTGTCCCCTTCTGTCTCTGCCCCTCCCGCACTCGCATTCTGTCTCTGTCTCTGTCTCTCTCTAAAAAATAAATAAACATTAAAAATATTTTTAAAACAAGAACTCTTGGCTGCATATTTTTCCCATTCAGCACATTGAATATTTCCTGCCTTCCCTTCTGTCGTGCTAAGTTTCAGTGGAAAGGTCTGCTGTTAATCTTATGTGACTACCCTGCTGATTAAGGACATTTGTCTTTAGCTACTTTCAGAATTTGATCTTCATCATTATACTCTGCAAGTTTCACTATATTTTAAGGATATTGTCCTGTTTTTGCTGATTTTGAGGGGAGTTTTCTGTGCCTATTGGACTTGAATGCTTATTTCTTTCCCCAGATTAGAAAAGTTCTCAGCTGCAATTTGTTCAAATAAACCTTCTGCCCCGTTTTCTTTCTCTTCTTATTCTAGGACTCCTATGATATGGATATTGTTTCATTTTATGGAATTACTAAATTCTCTAACTGTCCCCTCGTGATCTATTAGTTTCCTTCCCTTTTCTTTTCAGCTTCATTGTTTTCCATACTTTTATCTTTTATATGACCTATTCTCTCCTCTGCTCCTTCAGTCCTCATTGTGACTATATCCAGTTGGTTTTGCATCTCAGCTATAGCATTTCTTATTTCAGCCTGACTACTTTTTAGGTCATTCATCTCTGTAGCAGGGCTTTTCTGCTGTCTTCTATTTCAAGTCCAGGTAGTAGTGTTATAAATGTTGTTCTAAATTCGTGTTCAGATATACTGCTTACATCTGTTTTAAGCAAGTCTTTGGCTGTGATTTCTTGACTTTCCTTTTGGAGAGAATTACTCTTTGTTGTTATTTTGGCTAAATTTTTGTCTTTTGCATGTTTTATAAGCTTGTTATGTTTCCTGCACCTGAGAGTATATATAAGAGGTATATTGCAAGTAATGACCAAAGCATCCACATCCATGGTCACTAGAGAACATGGGATGGTCTATGTCTATAATTCATGTATTTAGTCCAATCATATTTAAAGTGATTATTGAAAACTGGATAAGTGGTTATCATATTTGTTAGTGTTTTATATTCATTGCGCTTGTTTTTTTTTTTCTTTTTCTAATCCTTGTCTTCCACTCTTTTGTTGTGTTGCTTTATCTCTTCAGACTGTGTTTCTTTTTTTTTTCCTTTTTCACACCTTGCAATTTTTGTTTTAAAGCCACAAATGGTATATTAGCTAAAGGGAACAGAAATAAGCATGGCTTTAGTGGGAGGTTTCATTTTTATCTGATGTTAACTG
>NW_027530510.1:7630-10631 GCF_008692635.1 Crocuta crocuta
TTTTAACTGAGTATTTTGTATGATTCTTTTTTTCTCTCTTCTCTTATATATTAATTTTACTTATTGAAAAAAAATTTTAGAGGCACCTTGGTGGCTCAGTCAATTAAGCATCTGGCTCTTGGTTTTGGTTCAGGTCATGATCTCCTGAGATCATGAGTTCATGAGATCATCGTGTCCATGCAGACAACATGGAGCTTGCGTGGGATTCTCTCTCTTCTTCTCTCTCTCTGCTCCTCCCCCATTAACACTCTCTCACTGTCAAAATAAATAATAAACTTAATTTTTTCAAAATTTAAGTTGTTGTCCTGGAGTTTGCAATATACATTTATAACTTATCAATCTACTTGTAAATAACACTATATCATTTTATGTGTAGTGCTAGCATCTTTAAGCAGAATATTTTCAATCCCTCCTTTGTATCCCTTATAATATTACTGTTACTTATATAACTTGACAATACATTGTTATTATTATTTTAAACAGAATATTATTTGTAAGATTAATTAAGTATAAGAAAAAAATGATGGCACCTACGTGACTCTTGGTTTTGGCTCAGGTCATGATTTCATGGCTTTGTGGGTTTGAGCACTACACTGGGCTCTGTGCTGCCAGCTTAGAATACTCTTTTTCTCTCTCTTTTTTCTCTCTCTTTCTGTCCCTCCCTCACTTGCACTGTCTCTGTTTCTCTCAAAATAAATAAATAAACTTAAAAAAATAAGAAAAATATATTATTTACCTTAATATCTTCCTTCTCTAACATTCTTTCTTTATGTAGATATATGTTTCTGACTTATATTATTTTTCTTCTCTTTATAGATCTTCTTTTAACATTTTTATAAGGCAGATCCCTGGCATGATAATAAATTCTCTCAACTTTTGTTTGAGAAAAATCTCTATTTCTGTCTTCACTTTTAAAAGGAATTTTCAGGGGCGCCTGGGTGGCTTAGTCGGTTAAGCGTCCGACTTTCGCTTAGGTCATGATCTCGAGGTTCGTGGGTTCGAGCCCCGCGTCGGGCTCTGTGCTGACTGCCAGCTCAGAGCCTGGAGCCTGTTTCAGTCTGTGACTCCCACTCTCTCTGACCCTCCCCTGCTCACGCTGTCTCTCTCTCTCTCTCCTAGAAATAAAAAAATAAAATAAAATGAAATAAAAGGAATTTTCAGGGGCGCCTGGGTGGCTCAGTCGGTTAAGCGTCTGACTTTGGCTCAGATCATGATCTCACGGCTTGTGAGTTCAAGCCCCGAATCAGGCTCTGTGCTGACAGCTCAGAGTCTGGAGCCTGCTTCTGATTCTGTGTCTCCCTTTCTCTCTGCCCCTCCCCCACTCATGCTCTGTCTCTTTCTCTCTCTCTCAAGAATAAGTAAACCTTAAAAAATAAAATAAAAGGAATTTTCAGAATTCAGAATTTTAGGTTGGCAATTTTTTGTCTTTCAACTATTTACACCACTGTATTTCACACCACTGTATTCTTGTTTGCCTGGTTTCCAAAGTTCAATGTAATTCTTTGTTCTTCTGTGGGTAACGAGAATTTTTTTCTCTCTGGCTTAAAAGGAAAAAAAAAAGATTTTCTCTTTGTTCTTGATTTTCCACTGTGACTATAAAATCCATAGGTGTAGACTTTTTATATTTATTCTTCTTAATCTTCTCTGAGCTTCCTAAATCTTTTGTTTGGTGTCTTTCATTAAGTTTGGAAAATTTTCAGTCCTTATTACTTTAAACATTTCTTCTGTTCCTTTCCCACATTCTTGTTATTTTCGTATTCCTATTACATTTATGCTACACTTTTTGTAGTTGTTGCACAGTTCTTGGATATTCTATTCTAGGTTTCCCCACACACACAATCTTTGTTCCACATTTTTTTTCCACTTTGAGAAGTTTTTGTTGACATACTTCAATTGTTGACTTTGTCTGGTCTATTGATGAGCCCATCAAAGGTATTTATTTTCATGGAGTGTTTTTGATCTAACATTTACTTTAGCTTCTCAATTTTCACCTCTCTGCTTACATTTCCCATGTATTTTTTTATTTAAGTATGATTAACACACATCATTAATATTCCCATGTATTCTTGTATGTTCTCCCTTCTTTTAGCATACTAATCATAGTTATTTTACATTCTCAGTCTGATAATTCTAAAATTCTATTTTCTGCAGAAAGACTTCAGAGTTTTTAAAGTTTCTAAAAACATCATCTAAACCCAAATTTATATATATTAGCTGTAGTTTGATTACTGAGTAAGAATACTTACAATTTATGTAGTACTTACTATATACAAGTCACTGCTTACAGGTTTTCTTTTATTATTTTAGCTCTTACAATAACCTTACTAAATGAGTATATTTTTATTCCTACTTTATAGTTGAGGACACTGAGACTTGGAAAAGTTAGGTGAATTCTCCAAGGTTGAACAGTAATATGGAATTCAAAAAATGTGGATTTAAAACCCAAGTTTATGAGACTACAGCCAACTATCTTAATTACTCTGCTACATGGCCTCTTGATATAGCTCAACTCTATAAACTCCACTCTTTTAAATGAATCTGTATTTATCCTTCTAACTTCAAACTGTTAAACCTTATTGAATACTAATAACTAGCCCTTAGCCCAAAGTGTTCAGTTGGTCTTGTGTGGTATTTTTTTTCAAAATACCAAGTTTTGAAATGACATTATACATACTATTGGTCAGTAGGTTGTTCTGCTGCAGTGGATTGAGGGTAGAAACACCCCCAAGACCTGCCTGGCTAGACAGGGCTGCATGAGTAAGTCCATGTTGGGGTCCAGGAGCAGCAAGAGGAGACAGCAACTTATCCTTATCCCAGGAGGATTCACTTCCACCTGAAAAACATTTGTATGAACAGATCGTAATTTGACAACTTTCCATGAGAAGGCTTTGTGAAAATTCCCTTTTTAGATTTTAATTTATTAGTCTTACTTCTTAGGTAATTATTGCTAAGCATAGATAAATAATTTTAATAATGATTTCAAAAACTTTAAGTAGACTAA
>NW_027530510.1:10729-12197 GCF_008692635.1 Crocuta crocuta
GATTTCAAAAATTTTAAGTAGCCTAAAACTTCAGCTTCCTCTGAGAAGACTAAAGAACACTCACTAATGGTATAGTTACAAGTAGTCTAAACAAATCTGGGATCATAATGAACAGTTTTTGAAAGCACTGATATGTTGAAGACCATTAACTGACCACTATTGCTTCCCATTCCAAAGCGTTAACATACATGTGTAAAGTTTTAATGAATAACAGTTGTTATTAACTCAAAAAGAACACACTCATTTGAAAGACCATGACAACATGTACAAATATATGGTAAGGAACAAAATGAGCAATTACTTTGTTCTCAGATCTGGTCTTGCAGAAGCTAATCTCTTCATAAAGAGCAGGCTTTTGTACCAAAAATAAAACTGAATAAAACATAAAACCCTGTCGCCCAATTTGAAACTCTACTCTACCTTGATCTTCCTGCAGAATGAAGTAAAGGGTGTGAAGTCCAGACTACTATATTATTATAATGATCTGCAACAACATAGCTATTTCATCTAGGACGTAGAATGTGGAGACAGAACCATTGCATAAATCCATACGCAAAACAAACAGAATTATCTCTAAGGCATCCTTTTAAAGACAATGCTTTAAAAAGAAGAGTAAGGGTTGAATTCCAATACCTGCAGTAGCAAACTCTCTGGCTTTAGAAAAGAAAATGGTTGTGTGGGCTGCCACATCTGTTTGCTTCATGTGGTTAATTCATTCAGGGGTAAGTGGTTCTATTCCCATTCCCACTATGGGATTGTGACATTACTATCTCCACTTGGATTACTCTATCTTATATACTGCCTAAAACACTGACCCTGTTTGATAAAGAGGTTTGAGTCTGGGAATCTTGCACACTCTGTAAAATATGTGCATTTGTTATTTTTAAAAAGATAGAAATCACATGCTCACATTCAACACTGCTTTTATTTTCACTTCTTTGAATTGTCTCCAGTGCTTTGTTCATATGGATACCCATTTTTTTTACATTTTAAACACTCTTCCATTTTACTTTAGGTATCATATTTACAAAGTAAATATGTAATGACTATAATGTAAAGACTACATAGTAGTCTACTGAGTTAATGTACTATAATTTATTAAACATTAGATTTTGATTTTGGTGTAAATTTGTCACTATTCTAAATTATACTGTAAGAACCACATTCATTTGAATTATTTCTTTAGAATGAATTGATTCCCTTGAGTGGGATTTCTGGGCCAAAAGGGTTGAATATTTTTATGCTTTTGCTTTCATTTACCTTATTTACAAAAACAGATTGTAGAGTTGTAGACATTTTAGGAAAATGCTTTAATATCTAATTGGTATTCTTTCTGAAGATTTAAAATCTATTTAAACAAACTATCTGCTAGAATATCTGAGAGGTTTCTTTTTTAACCTTTTTATGCACTCGTCTACTGTTATCCAGCTCTGGGAATCTCCTCCTCAGGACTCTTCGAGCTCCCTTG
>NW_027530510.1:12276-29546 GCF_008692635.1 Crocuta crocuta
TAAATAATTTCCATTCTAAACAAAACACACACACACACACACACACACACACACACACACACACACCAGATCCTCCATCAGTGTATATAAACCCTGAGGGGTACCTCTCTCTGCCTATATTAACAAAGCTTTTTCAATCAAATGGAGAAGAAATAAATAGCTAATTGTTGTTTTTGTTATAACCCATTCAGTTAGCATACACAGAAGCTTAGAAGGTAGGAAATTTGGTTGAATATGATAGCATGGCTTAATGAACCAGAATGCATTCTCTTAATCATGTTGAAGCTTGATGTATTCCTTGAAAATATACCACACTCCTATGATTACCTCAATGGTTCTCTCTTTTCATCCAGATGTTTGCTGTTATAAAGTTACTGCCTAGGAGCAGGGAGGTAATTTATGGTTGATTCATGAATAGAATCTTACATTAACAAATTTAAAATTCCAATTAAAATGAATAAAATATTGTTATGCTTTAATGAACAGAAATGGTGAGGTGAAGGTAAGGATTTTAACAAATAATTCAAGAAACCATACTGTAAAAATGACAATTCTTTAGAGTAACATTGAACCAATAAACAGGATTAATACCATAAAATGCAAAAATTTGAAAGATCAAATGCTGAGCAAAACCAGAATCACTCCATCATTATAACACTATGTCTAAGATATGAATTATTTTATCACTCCAGAACTGTGAATTATAAAATGATGAGCAAAACATTGACAAAGAAAGGTAGAATTAGAAGACACTAAATTATATCATTGATATTAACATGTTATTTTACAATAACAGCAACAACAGCATACAGCAATATAGGGATTAAAATTGTGTCAATATTTTATGAATTGAAAATTTTTAAGTCTACATTTAATATTAAATGGTGTATTACAACCCAATACCCCAAAAAACAAATAATACGATTAAAAATGGGCAGAAGACATGAAGAGATATTTCTCCAAAGAAGGAATCCATATGGCCAGCAGACAAATGAAAAGACTCTCAATATCATTCATAATCAGGGAAATGTAAATCAAAACCACAATGAGACATCATCAAACACCTGTCAGAATGGCTAAAATCAAAAACCACAGGAAGGAAACAAACAAACAAACAAACAAAAGTGTCGGTGAGGATGTGGAGAAAAAAGGAATCCTCTTGTACTGTTGGTGGGAATGCAAATTAATGCAGTCACTGTAGAAAACAATATGAAAGTTCCACAAAATATTAAAAATAAGGGTGGCTGGGTGGTTCAGTGTTAAATGTCTGACTCTTATTCTTGCTCCAGGTCATGATCTTATGGTTCATGGTATCAAGCCCCATCTTCACTGATGGTACAGAACCTGCTTGGGATTCCCTGTCTCCCTCTCTCTTTACCCTTCCACCGCTTGTGCTCTCACTCTCAAAATAAATTTTAAAAACTTTAAAAAATTATAAAAATAGAACTACCCTATGATCCAGGAATCACACTACTGGGTATTTACCCCGAAGAATGCAAAAATACTCTTTCAAAGAGGAACATATACCTGATGTTTATAGCAGCATTATCTATAGCTAAATTATGGAAACAGTCCAAGTTTCCACCGATTGATGAATGGATAAAGATGTGATATACCATATGATTTCACTTGTATGTGGAATTTAAGAAACAAAACAGGGGCGCCTTGGCGACTCAGTCGGTAAAGCGTCAGACTTTGGCTCAGGTCATGATCTCACGGTTCGTGGGTTTGAGCCCCGCATTGGGCTCTGTGCTGAGAGCTAGCTCAGAGCCTGAAGCCTGCTTCGGATTCTGTATCTCCCTCTCTCTCTGACTCTCCCCTGCTCACGCTGTCTCTCTCTCTCATCAATAAATAAAAACATTAAAAATTTTAAAAAAGAAACAAAACAAATTAGCAAAGAGAAAAATAGAGGAAAATATCCAATAAAGAGATTCTTAATTATAGAAAAAAACTGGTGGTGGTTGTGGGATGGCAGAGCAGTGAGGGAGTGAGGGTATGAGTTAAATAGGGGATGGGGATTAAGTGTGATGAGCATATGTTTCAAATAAATTTGAAAAGAAATGTTTTTTCTTAAACCTTATTAAAGAATTCCAACTGTTTGCTTTGTTGACAGTTTTATTTATATTTTAATTTTAATTTTGTAATGTTTACCTGGGAGAGAGAGAAAGATTGAGAGAAGTGGGGAAGGGAAGAGACAGAGGAAAACACAGAACCTGAAGCAGACTCCAGGCTCTGAGATGTCAGAACAGAGCCCGACTCGGGGGGTCGAACTTGTGAACTGCAAGATCATGACCTGAGCTGAGTCATCCCTGTTGACAGTTTTAGATGAATGTTTTCCAACAACACTCTTCTTTGTAATTATTGTTTTAAAAATGATAGAAGGGTGGTTACCAGCTATTCCCATATTCACTGAATATAGCCACAAGAAATTATCCTGCTCCTTGAAGGCAGCTGTATATGAAGTGAGTGTAGGAAGCATTTATAATTCAAATATATGATGTATAAAACATTAGATTAATACTTAATATACCTTAGAGGCATTTTTATTGATTTTATTTTCATCATGGTAAGTTTACTTTCTAAACTTCACCCCTTATTTCCCCCACCTACCTCTTCTCTGGTATGTTCTCTATAATTGTCTGTCGGTCTGTCTGTCTGTCTCTCATTCTCTCCCTCCCCCCTTCCTTCCCTCCCTCCCTTTGTTTATTTAGTACATCTGATTTTTTATTTTTTATTTTTAATAGCTTATTGTCATGTTGTTTTCCATATAACACCCAGTGCTCATCCTCACAAGAGCCCTCTTCCATGCCAGTCACTCCCTCTCCCTCTCCCCCCACCATATGCCCTCAGTTTATTCTCGGTATTCAAGAGTCTCTCATGGTTTTTGTCCCTCCCTCTCCCTACTATTTTCCCCCTTCTCCACCACGGTCCTCCATTAATTTCCTCCTAATCCTCTTATACGTGCAAATATACGGTATCTGTCCTTCTCTGCCTGACTTATTTCGCTCATCATAACACCCTCAAGTTCCATCCATGTTGCTACACATGGCCAGATTTCATTCTTTCTCATTGCCATGTAGCATTCCATTGTATACATAAACCACATCTTCTTGATCCATCCGTCCATTGGTGGACACTTAGGCTCTTTCCATGTTTTGACTATTGTTGAGAGTGCTGCTATGAACATTGGGGTATATGTTCCCCTATGCATCAGCACTCCTGTATCCCTTGGGTAAATTTCTAGCAGTGCTATTGCTGGGTCATAGGGGGGTTTTATTGTTAAATTTTGAGAAACCTACACACTGTTTTCATCTTTTTAAAATCAATCCTTAGCATTTATTCTCAGCAGCTGACATTTCATATTTAAGAAATATGACAGAAAAACGGAAATGACAGATGTTGGTATGATATGATTATTTATTGCAAGTGACTTGATAATGCAGTTGTCTTTTAGACAGACTACATGCTACAAAAGGACCTCAAATTCAGAGACGTATAGTCAATATCTTGAACTTGTATTAGTTTTTGAGGATATTTCAACTTGTACTACTTATGCCAGCAAGAAATGAATCCAAACTTCAAAAAAGTGTCCTGTCATATACAAAAAAGTTATATGCTAGTTATGATGTACAATTTATGCGAAACTGAAGGACTTTTTTTTAAATTTGACTTCAGAAAACACAGAATTATACCAGAATAGATACAAGAGCAATCTAAACAATTGTTGGATACATAGGAGAGTGATTAAGATAAGTTTACCATTTGGAATTGCAAAATAATACCATACAAAACCGCATTTTCATCCTATGTCTACAGCAAAATTTCTTTCCACCAGAGTCTTTTTCACGTTATATAAACAGTTTGCAAGAGTTTCTCCAACCCTATCATTATACTCAGCGGGTCATATAGGAGAGCACTGTGGCTTCATTACATGTTATTTAATTCCTTATATATCTTAAATAATATTTGAGACACAGTAACACGATGTTCAGGATTTAGCCACTATGCTTTACAGTGGCACACAGGTAATATGTACATCTTGCAGCATCTTAATTTAGAAACAAATGTACTGGGACTTTGAGTTTTACATTTACTTAATGAAACATGCCAGCCTAACTCTTAGAATGATGTATCAGTCGGATGCAATTTCTGTGGATAATCTTGTGATGAATATTTAATTTTTAATTATTTAAGTGTACTTTTAAGAAATACTTTCCCATGAAATCAGGATATAAACTTATTCAATAACTTTTAATTCTTTAAGCTTTTGGACTTAACTCCATATCCTTTAGGATGATGATGATAACAGTGTACAGCTGCTTAATTTTCTTAATTAGAGCAATTCTGACACATTGGTATAGCAGTCGTAAACTATGGTACTCGATACTCTCTCTCCTTTGCTAATATTTATTGTGTGTAAATTTTGGTGTTATGGAGCTAAGGCGTGCTATTCTTGCTTATGGATACTACTCAGCTCAGTTTTTTCTTCTATTTTTCCAATTGTCTTTTTTTTTTCATTTCTTTTATTTTTTAAATTTTTTTCCTTAAATACTTTATTGTCAAGTTGGTTTCCATATAACACCCAGTGCTCATCCCAACAAGTGCTCTCCTCCATGCCCATCACCGCCCTTCCCCTTTCTCCCAACCCCATCAACCCTCAGTTTGTTTTCGGCATTCAAGAGTCTCTCATGGTTTGCCTCCTTCCCACTCCCCAACTATTTTTCCTCTTCTTCTCTCTCATGGTCTGACATTAAGTTCTTCCTAATACACCTATAAGTGCAAACATATGGCATCTGTCCTTCTCTGCCTGACTTATTTCACTCTGCATAACACCCTCAAGTGCCATCCATGCTGCCATACATGGCCAGATTTCATTCTTTCCAATTGCCATGTAGTATTTCCATCGTATAGATAAACCACATCTTCTTGATCCATTCGTCCGTTGATGGACACTTAGGCTCTTTCCATGTTTTAGCTATTGTTGAGAGTGCTGCTATGAATATTAAGATACATCTACCTCTATGCATCAGCACTCCTATATCCCTTGAGTAAATTCCTAGCAGTGCTATTGCTGGTTTTTAGGGGAGTTCTATTGTTAATGTTTTGAGGAACCTCCACACTGTTTTCCAGAAGGGCTGCATCAGTTTCCATTCCCACCAACAATGTAGGAGAGTGCCCATTTCTCCACATCCTCGCCAGCATCTAGAGTCTCCTGATTTTCTCATTTTAGCCACTCTGACCAGTGTGTGGTAGTATCTCAGTGTGGTTTTGATTTGTATTTCCCGGATGAGGAGGTACGCTGAACATCGTTTCATGTATCTGTTGGCCCTCTGAACGTCCTCTTTGGAGAAATGTCTGTTCATGTCTTCTGCCCATTTCTTCACTGGGTTGTTTGTTTTTCGGGNGAGGTTTTTTTCTGCTTTCTCTTCTCTTTCTAATGGTTTCCTGTCTCACATTCGGGTCCTTTATTCATTTTGAGTTTATTTTTGTGTATGGTGTGAGAAAATGATCTAGTTTCATTCTTCTGCTTTCAGATCACAATGCTATGAAACTTGAAATCACTCACAGGAAGAAGTCTGGAAAACCTCAAAAACGTGGAACTTAAAGAACACCCTACTAAAGAATGAATGGGCCAATCAGACAATTAGAGAAGAAATTAAAAACTATATGGAAACAAATGAAAATGAAAATGCAACAATCTAAACTTTATGGGATGCAGCAAAGGCAGTCCTAAGAGGAAAGTACATTGCACTCCAGGTCTATTTCAAGAAGTTAGAAAAAGTACAAGTACAAAATCTGCTTATAGGTTTTTCTTTATTGCTATATTTTGCACATTTAACTACAATATGTCTTAGGGTTGGCCTGCTTTTAAAATTTTAAAGGTTTATTCATTTTGAGAGAGGAGAGAGAGAGACAGAGACAGAGACAGAGAGAGAGAGAGAGAGAGAATATCCCAAGCAGACTCTGTAATATGAGTGCAGAGACCAATGTGGGGTTCAATCTCATTAACCATGAGATCATGCCCCGAGCCAAAATCAACAGTTGGACACTTAACCAAACAAGCCTCTCAGGTTCCCCTGCTTTTGTTAATTGTGGTGGGAGATTTCTGTAACTCCTGGATTTGGAAATCTCTTTCATACCCCACATTAAAGAACTTTTTAGTGGTTATTACCTCACATAAATTTGCTGCCCCTTTTGCTCTTTCTTCTTCTTATGGGACTCCTATAGTACTAATATTATTATATTTGATGGAGTCACTGAGTTCCCTAAGTCTACGTTCCCGTTACATAATTCTTCTTCCTTTCCTATGTTCAGCTTCATTATTTCCCATTATTTTTTGTTCTATATCATTTACTTGTTCCTCTTATTCTTCCATCCTTGTGGTCATTGCATCCTGTCTGTTTCAAATCACAGTCATTACAGGGGAAGGAGGCAAGACGGTGGAGAAACAGGGAGAAATTCACTTGCCCCCATCTCTCAAATGGAGAAGGCCTGAAGTCATAGGAACCCTTACATAATCCAGGAGTTTGGGAGGAAAAGGAGACAGAGTTCGCTGAGAAAACCTTATAGCTTGAGTGCGAACTGGGGAAGATAACAATCAAGCCAGGATTGCAGACACAGAAGGAGGGGGGAATCTCCCCTTGTGGGGAGCTGGTGAGTCTAGGGGAAAGAAGAGTGGCCTAAACTGCTCAAGACTCTGTCCCTGTCGCTGGAGAAGAGAAAAACCTCTACTCAGGACATAGAGGGATCTGGTTTCCTGCTATCCAGCTGACCTTAGGCGGGATGCACTAGTCCCAGGCAACCCGGGTGAGTGAAACTGCTCCTCGCTCGCCAGCTCATCCTGGAGGGGACATGAGCAACACCTGAAGCCACGCTGTTGTGCTTCTGGCTTGGCTGGACCCCCAGGGGTAAGCAAGAGGCTTGAAACTGCTCTGAGGGACTTGCCCACAAGTTTCTATTTCGGGCAACGGGATACGGAGGGACCTGGTTTCTTGCTGTCCAGCTGACCATAGGCAGGACACACTCATCCCATGCGACCCCAGGTGAAACTGCTCCTCGCTCCCCACCTCAACCTGGAGGGGACGGGAGCAGGGGCTTCCATCTGGATCCCCAGGGGGCAGGCGAGAGGCATGAAACTGCTCTGAAGTACTTGCCTGCAAGTTTATATTTCGGGCAATATCAATGGGGCATGCGGAATGAGATCTGGAAATGAGGCCTGGTTTGGGATATAGAGCACAGCACACCTTGACTATGCCCCCAGCACAGGGAGATCACACCCAAAAAAGAGAGTTGCAACACTTGGTTCGAGAAGGGACTGGGGCACCGTCACTTTTCTCCCCACAACCACCAAGGCAGGACCCCTGCAGGACACATTGGACCAAACCACGTCCATCCCTATGTTTTTTGTTTTGTTTTGTTTTTATGGTTTTTGTTTGTTTGTTTGTTTTTACCGGAGCCAGGGCAAGACCAACATGGACACACTGCCCTAATTAATTCTGGTCACTGGTTTGCTTAAACAGTCACATTAAATCCATTCTCCAGATATAAATTCTGCACCTCCACCACTATCTTTCTATCTCTTTCTCTCTGGAGTAATCAGACTACATAGTTTCTCTGAGGATCATTATCACTATTTCTTTCGTCTCCTCTCCAACCATATTCACCTCTTTCTCTCTTTGAATTAAGCATCTCAGTCTTTCTGCCTGCTCATTTCATTTCTAATTTCGCTTCCTCCCCACGCTGTCATTTCTCCCTTTATATATGCTCTTCCACCAGCACTGCATACACACGGCTATTTACTAGCAGCTGGGAATTCTGGTTCTACACTTTAGACTGTCCTTTCTCTATAGTTTTTTTTTCTTTTCTACTTTTTTCTATTTTATGTATTTTTATTTTTATTATTCATCTTCCCTCCTTCTTCTTTTCTTTTGTTTCTTTTTCTTTTTTGTATGTGTCCCTTCCTTTTTTCCTTTTCTTTTTCCCTTTCGGTTTGCGTGTTTGTGAGATTTGTCTCTGCGTTTGTGTGTCTTTATTCCCTGTATATTTGTCTGTTTTCTTTTCCAGGGCTACCTCTAGAAACAAGCCAAACTACACATGGTGGAGAGTCCCAAATACCGCTACGAGTAGGAAAATAAAATAACCAAGGTCTCAAAAAGAGACTAAGAGACACCATTCAAAGAATATTTTCTGAATGGACAGGCCCTGGAAAGACAAAGAGACTTCTTTGGTACAGCAGCAATCACAAGTGCAGAGTGCATAACAAGCTTTTAAAAGTACCAAGAGATGGAAAGTTGACCAAAATGATGAAATGGAAGAACTCTCCTCCAAGAAATTCCAGGAAGAATTGACAGCTAAAGAACTGCTCAAAAAAGATATAAGCAACATAACTGAACAAGAATTTAGAACAACAGTCAATAAATTGATCGTTGGGCTTGAAAAAGGCATGGAAGACATCAAAGAAACTATTGCCACAAAGACGAAGGAGCTTGAAAACAGTTGTGATGAATTAAATAATGCTATAAATGAGATAAAAATAAAATGGAGGAGTCCAATGCACGGATTGAAGAGGCAGAAAGGAGAATAAGTGATTTAGAAGACACAATTATAGAAAAAGAGGAAACTGAGAAAAAGAGAGATAAACTGATCCAGGAACATGAAAGGAGAGTTTGAGAGCTCAGTAATACAATCAAAGGGAATAAGAGTCATATCATAGGAATTCCAGAAGAGGAAGAGAGAGGGAAAGGCGCTGAAGAGGTCCTTGAACAAATTATAGCAGAAAACTTCCCCAATCTGGGGAAGGAAACAGACATTGAAATCAAAGAGGCACAGAGAACTCCTCTCAGATGTAACTTGAATCGATCTTCTGCATGACATATCATAGTGGAAATGGCAAAATATAAGGACAAAGAGAGAATTATGAAAGCAGCTAGGGATAAAAAAAGCCCTAACATACAATGGGAAACCTATCAGAGCGGTGACAGACCTATCTACTAAAACTTCACAAGCCAGAAAGGAATGGTGTGATGAACAGGAAAAATATGCAGCCAAGAATCCTCTTTCCAGCAAGCCTGTCATTCAGAATAGGAGAGATAAAAGTCTTTCCAAATAAAAAAAAAATGTATCAATGGGATACATCACATCAACAAAAGAAAAAATAAAAACCATATGATCCTGTTGATAGATGCAGAAAAAGCATTTGGCAAGATACAGCTTCCCTCTTAATAAAGACCCTCGAGAAAGTCGGGATAGAAGGAACTTACTTAAACTTCATAAAAGCCATCTATGAGAAATCCTCTGCTAACGTCATCCTCAATGGGGACAAACAGAGATTTCCCCCTGAAATCAGAGAGAACACGTGGATGTCCACTCTCACCACTGTTGTTTAACATAGTGCTGGAAGTCCTAGCATCAGCAATCAGANAAGAATGGATAAATTACCTGAACGTGAGACAGGAAACCATCAAAACCCTAGAGGAGAAACCAGGAAACAACCTCCTTGACCTCACCCGCAGCAATTTCTTACTTTACAAATCCCCAAAGGCAAGGGAATCAAGAGGAAAGATGAACTATTGGGACATCATCAAGGTTAAAAGCTTCTGTACGTCAAAGGAAACAATCCATAAAACTAATATGCAACCGTCGGAATGGGAAAAGATACTTGGAAATGACATGAGATAAAGGCTAGTATTCAATATCTATAAGGAATTCACCAAACTCCACACCTGAAAAGCAAATAATCCAGTGAAGAAATGGGCAGAAGACATGAACAGACACTTCTCCAAAGTGGACATCCAGAGGGCCAACAGACAATGAAACAATCCTCAGTATCCCTCCTCATCAAGGAAATACAAATCTAAACCACCCTGAGATACCCCTCACGCCAGTCAGAGTGGGTAAAATGACCAAATCAGAGACTCTAGATGATTGCGTGGATGTGGTGAAATCGGCCCCCTCCTACACTGTTGGTGGGAATGTAAATGGTGCACCCCATGTGGAAAACAGTGTGGAGGTTCCTCAAAAAATTAACAATAGAACTCCCCAAGGAACCAGCAATAGCACTGCTAGGAATTTACCCAAGGGATAGAGGAGTGTTGATGCATAGGGGTACATGGACCCTAATGTTCATAGCAGCATTCTCAACAATAGCCAAAACATGGAAAGAGCCTAAGTGTCCATCAACTGATGAATGGATCAAAAATATTTGGTTTATCTGTACAATGGAATACTACCTGGCAATGAGAAAGGATGAAATCTGGCCATGTGTAGCAACATGGATGGAACTTGAGGGTGTTATGCTGAGTAAAATAAGTCAGGCAGAGAAGAACAGCTACCATATGTTTGCATGTATAGGAGGATTAGGAGGAAATTAACGAAGGACTGTTGGGGAGAAGAAGGGGGGAAATGGTGGGTGAGAGGGAGGGAGGCAAACCATGAGAGACTCTTGAATGTTGAGAACAAACTGAGGACTGACGGGTATGGGGGAGAGGGGAAGGGGCGTGATGGGCATGGAGGAGGGCACTTGTTGGGATGAGCACTGGGTGTTATATGGAAACCAACTTGACATTAAACTAAGAAAGAAAAGCAAAAAAAAAATCTCAGTCATTACATTTTTTAATTTCTGATTGTTTATTTTTTAACATCTTTTTAGGTGGTAATGGCTTCTCCTGAAGACTTCTTCTGAAGTCGTCTATTCTTTTCTGAATTCTAGAGAATATCCTAATGATTCTTACTTTAATTTGTCCATCAGGAATATTAATTATATCTATTTTGCTTAGATCTCTGCCCAAAGCTTTATCTTGTTTCATTTGGGATGAATTTTTCAGTCTTGGCATCTTGTGTACGTCTGTCTACACTCTGTTAGAAAAGTCTTTTGTACTAACTGCTCCTGAGAATAATAGCTTTATTAAAAAAAAAAAAGAGAGAGAGATAATACAGTGTCCATTGCCCAGCACTTAAGGGAGTGTCTCGTTTGTGTGCTGTGTGCAGTCTGCTGCTGTGTTTTGGCTCCTCTCTCTTTCAGGACAGTCATCTGCAGAGACTCTCCTTGCTGCCATGGGCCGTGTTTGGCCCTTGGCCAGATTGTGGCAGCTTTTAACTAGGTATGCTCTGGTGTGCTTGTTAAATGAGACCTGATACTGCTTCTAGCAGAAATGAAGATTTGCAGAACTCTCTGGTTGGGAAACATGGTGTGTGCAGGTGTTTCTTCTGGTTTTCTGGGGGAAGGAGCCCACTGTGCTGGGACTAAGACAAACTTGACTAAAAAGGGCATAATTGCAAGAGTTCAGGGACCTGTTGTAGGCCGGTTAGGCATCCAATTTTGGAGCTCTGCTGTTTCATAAAGGTGGTTTTGTGTTTATGCTAAGGGGTAGTGGAGGCAAATGGTGACAGCTCCTTCTGTATCTCAGGAGAATGGTCCCAGTGCTTGCTATTGTTAGATAAACATTCTGACAAAAGGGAATAATCTCTCCCCTGTGTGTCCCAGGCTTTTTTCAGATGGCTGGTTTCACACTGACTGCCTCTGTGTTGTTTGCCTGCCTTCTCTCCAGGAGTAACACAGTGCCCTCTGGGCTCTATCCCAGCCAAGCTTGCTGACTTTTTAAAAACTCCAGTCTTTAGGAATGTGGTGTGGGCAGAGACCTGTGCTGGTCTTCTGGGGTAGGGTCTGGTTGTGTTGGGATGAGGGAAATCTGACTGAGAAGGGCAGTTGTGCCAGAGCACAGGGGTGTGGGCCTTGGTGTAAGCAGGATAGGCAGGCAATACTAAGGCAGAGTTGCCTTTGGCAGGTGGCTCTGCATTCATGCTGAGGGGCGGGGGAGGGAAATGGCACCAGCCAGCTCCTTTGTCCCTGAAAAGGCATCTCCGTGAACACTACCTCTCAGGGATGCACTCCAAGAAGAGCAAATAATCACCTGTCTAAGTGCCCTGGGAATTCTTCAGACATGTCATCTGCCCCTGGGTTGTTTGCCTGCCTTCTCTCCAGGAACAGTGCAGTGCCCTCAGGGCTCTATCCAATCCAAGCCCCCGGGAGCTTAANAGTCCAAGTCCTGCTCATTGCAAAAACTCATAAAAATCAACCCCTCTCATTTTCCCACCCAATGGCTTTGGGGAAGTATTCTTGTATGTTCCCTTGCGTGATTCTCTCTCTTTCACCTTTCTGCCAGGGCTCCTTCCCTTTCACAACATCTGAGATAAACTTTTCCCCGAAATCACATCTTCACACTTCCTAACTTCCTTGATGTGGCGTCCTCTCTCCCTCTACTTGTACAATTTGTCCTGTCAGTCCTCAGGTTTATTCAGAATGACTTGTTAGTTATTTAGTTGTGTTCAAGGAATGAGACTAGCTTAGGGATTTTCTATTATCTTAGCTCTTTCTGACCACTTTTTAATTGTATTGTTTGTGGCATTTTTAATGTTTAATTAAATCCATTATTTAATCCATAATGGGCTTATGGATTCCATTATTTTTAACTAAACTAACTCTTATTTAATGGACAACACAACACAACTATTAGGAAGATAATGCAAGCACAGGAAAAGAACAATAAAATAGAAGAGCTGATACTTTTACTTCTTGCAGGAACTCTTTGTCACCTGCATTAAGAAGTAAAAATATTGAAATTAATAAATAAAATTCATTTATCAGACTTTTTAGTCTTAGGTCCATTTAATTTTTATATTGTGTACAAACATTAGCACATGTATATAACTCAAAATTCAACTTATGATTAATAAGAGAGCATGCTCANTCAGCACAGAGCCCGATGTGGGGCTCAAACTCGCGAACTGTGAGATTATGACCTGAGCCGAAGTCGGACGCTTAACTGACTGAACCACCCAGGTGCCCCTTACATTGTTAATTTAACCAAAGAATCAATAATTCTGAAGTTAACAAATTAGACCTAAAAGGAAAAGACATGACTGGCCGCACGGAATGGAACAGAATAATTCATCTTTTTTTTCATTTTTAGTCCGTCAATGGTGATACACACAATTATTATATGTATACTTTTGATTAATATGTATGATATTATACACATATAACCTCATATCCACAAGCATTAATACTTTCCTGTCAGAGTAAGCCTTGCAAATATCAAAAAATTATTTGGGCAGACCCATAAATTGGTCTCTAGACAATAGAATTATTTTTGTGCAGGAAATTAAAATGAAGACATTTTGATCTTTTATTTTTCCAAATGAAGTAAGTTAATTATTACCTGTACAACAGCTTTTCTTATAAGCCCTCATGTAGTAAGGTTAGAGTTATCATGTCTGGGGGTAGTGATCTGGCAATGGTCTATGAAAGATAGTGGCAGATAGATACAGATGCAAAATAGAGAGGGAGGGACTGTATTCTCCCCAAATTATAATAGTGTAGTAGAATGAGAGACAGACCTAAGGTTGAATTTTGGTTCTTCCAATTAATAGCCACAGGTTTTGAAAGAGTATTAAAACCCTTTAAGTCACCATTTCCTGATATCAAATATACAAACAATAATATCTCTTACTCTATGATTTTCATAAGGATTAAACAATATCTGTGGGTATATTAAGCACTAAATAAGTGTATCCTATTATCATTTAAATTATTTTAGAATATAAAAGGCAAAGTAAAGTGTTTTTAGTTATTAACATCATTAACTTGTCCATAGAATAAATACCTTTTCAACAATACTACCAATATGATGAAGACCACCAGTGATTCCAAGAATTAAATAAATTATCCACAAAGGTAAAATTCCATTATTTTTGCAGGTAGCACATTTATTGGCATCATAATATGCATTTTAGTACATTGTCCTTAAAATGAACTATATAATCTAGCATGTTAAAGCACTGAAAATAGAAAACTCGAGAAATTACTGGGTTAATTCCAACAACATATCAAGTGGTTCAACAGGTGTAATTACTGCCAGACTTGCCAAAAATTTGAAATGTGCCCATTAATTCAGCAATCCCCAATCTGTCCATCAGTCAGTAATATTTAAAATATATGCCTGTCACCATGTAGATGAAGGAATACATTTATATTTATACAATAAAATCGCCTTGAATACTGAAATGTATACTTCAAGTTTTTTTCATAAAAGATATACTAGCTAAATCAAACTTTGTTTCAGAAGCAGATATAAGAAGAAGATATGAAAATAGTGGGCATTCAGAAAGTGTATGTTTTTTATTTTCACAAAAAAATCCCTGAGTATATTAAGGAGGGTAAATGAGATATAAACAACTATGTATACCATGATTTCCTCTTGGTCAAGCAGAAGGAGATGGTTAAGTTTTCTCCTCTCTGTACAAAGGAGACTGAGTTTGCCTGGCAGACAGTAGGTATTAATACTAGAACTTCTTGAAAGAAGAAACATAAGAAAAAGCAACATATTTAATAAGATGGAATAGGCACTGAAATGAGAATGTTATTAGACAAAATGAATTATAACCTTTTCCAAAAATTTTCATGTAACTCTAAAATGAATGAAATATATGATAAAAATAGAAGAAAGAAGCAGACAGTTTAAAACTGCAAAATACACAAAGGAGAAGAGAATTTAAGCAGAAAAAAATTTTTTACTCAAATAAAGACCAAAGTCTACACTAGAGAAACAAGATCATATTTTAAGTCTTTTAGCAAAAGACTCAAATTCATGAAAAACTATAAAACTGGGAAAATATAATAAATTTAAATACAAGGCAGGAACCTAGCATAGTAACACAAGGGGAAAGAGACATATAATTTGTTATGCTGAGGCATTAGTGTGAATATACCAAAATCTATTGTAGATGAAAGAAGGAGAGGGTCGAGAAACACAGCTCTTAAGAAAAGGAAAGAAAAAAATAAAGAAATGGTGTAGGGGTGCCTGGGTGGCTCAGTCGGTTGAGTGTCCGACTTCGGCTCAGGTCATGATTTCATGGTTCGTGGGTCGAGCCCCGCGTCGGGCTCTGTGCTGACAGCTCAGAGCCTGGAGCCTGTCTTCGGATTCTGTGTCTCCCTCTTTCTCTTACTCTCCCCTGCTCTCTCTCGCTCTCTCTCTCTCAAAAATAAATAAAACATTTTTAAAAATTATAAAAAAGGAAATGGTGTAAAATACAGAAATGAATAATTATAAAATGAAAGTAACAATAACAATGTAAAACTATAGAATTGACAAGAAACATTTACTAGATTTGTGTTCCATAGTGCCTAGGAATGTATGAAATGAATCTGCTGATGATATCAAAGAGGTTCATAAATGCAATTTGTCACTATGCTGTGTAATTAACACTACAATTAGTAGTTATGGGTCACTACTTTGAAAAATATTACAATATATGTCTAATATCTGTGGTAATCTTATTTATTAAGCTCCTAAAATGTGCCAGAAAAATGCTCAAAGCATATTGAGAACTTGATATGTGCTGAACACCATTCATCTAGTTCTCACAACTCTAAATAGTAGGTACTATAATCAGTCACACTTTATTTTTTTAATTTTTTAATGTTTTATTTTTATTTCTAGGAGAGAGAGAGAGACAGCGTGAGCAGGGGAGGGTCAGAGAGAGAGGGAGTCACAGACTGAAACAGGCTCCAGGCTCTGAGCTGGCAGTCAGCACAGAGCCCGATGCGGGGCTCGAACCCATGAACCGTGAGATCATGACCTAAGCGAAAGTCAGACGCTTAACTGACTAAGCCACCCAGGAGCCCCAGTCAGTCACACTTTAAAGAGAAAAACTTGTGCCCAAAAAGTTTAAGTAGTTTTCCCAGGCTCACACAGTCATTAACCAACCAGTTAACCAAAACAGGCTCCAGAACGTGCACATTAAACCAATATTGTCAAGATTGTTTGTACAAGGCATATTGACATATATACTTTTAACTGAAGCTTTGGTTGTGAATGTGCACAATACTATTTAACTCTAAGGAGCAAAATGAGGCACATGTGAAGAAAATTGAAAAAGTGGTAGTTTCAAGACAGGCTTATGAGCCTAAGTTGAGATCTGTACTGAACAGATTTTTGAGTTATGAAATTGGAGCCCTTCTAAGAATATATCTNAATCAGTTTTGTATTCAGGTCCCTCTTTTAAAAGGTGATCTTAAAATATATATAAGACATGTATTCTATCTGTGGGCATTATTTTCTCTGTATTTTGAAAACAAGGGTGAGTCTGAAAAGAATCAAGAGGAAAAAAAGCCAAGTTGATATCTGAAAAGAAAAAGAATGGGGAAATAATGGCATTATTTGAAAGTCAACCATGTTTGAAAAGAGAACAGGTGATATAAAACCTAATGCCACAGTGAAAAAGAATAATTCAGGTGGAAAAGTTATTACTGCATCCAATATTAATTGTCAAGACACTTTTTTAATCTTCAGAAAAAGATGCTAAAAGCCATGGACTTAAAGTAATGAAAATATGTTTAAATGAAAACGCAACAAAAATAATTTAAATAGAGAGAACTATATGGATAGTTTTTTTTCTTAAATATCAATTTCCAAACTATTTAACCAGCTGGAATTATTTTTCATGTAGTGCACTAGGCAGACATTAGAAATAAGACTTTTTTTTTATGAAAAAAGAGAAGAAGTTCTTTTCAAAGCTGCATTCTTTTGATATCATATGTTTACCATATCATAAAGAAACAAATTCAAGAATACCTTACCAAGCATGATGGAATGGAGTCAGACATACATACATATTTATGAGTGTGAAACACATAATCTTAACTTTGTATGAACTTGAGTCCTAGATAAAGAAATATCCTGTTTTAAAACCAAGAGAAATCCGTCATTATAAATTAAATAATTAAAATAAATGTACTTGTTGGAAAAGCCACAAAGATTTTTTAAAGAAAATAATTTGGGGGGTGCCTAGGTGGCTCAGTCGGTTAAGTGTCCGACTTCGGCTCAGGTCATGATCTCACGGTTGTGGGTTCGAACCCCGCACCAGGCTCTGTGCTGACAGCTCAGAGCCTGGAGCCTGCTTCAGATTCTGTGTCTCCCTCTCTCTCTGACCCTCCTGTGCTCACACTGTCTCTCTCTCTCTCTCAGAAATAAATAAAACATAAAAAAAGAAAACAAAGAAAATTGGCCATTTATTATCATAAAATATCATGCCATGAAAGGATTTCATGGCTACAGTACTCAGTGGGAATATACCATCTAAAAACATATTAATCTTTTGGAATGTGAACACCTGAACCTTTGTATTTATTCTTTAAAATATGGGTTACATTTTTACTGCACCTTGATTATTTAAAAAAAATATTAACAGCTTGCATCTTCATACCATTTTCC
>NW_027530510.1:29741-31918 GCF_008692635.1 Crocuta crocuta
TCATCCGCCACTATTTAATGCTGTCTGAATAAAGGGGATTAAGACTCTGATACAACAGAGACTATTGATAATTTGGTATAATTGGGAAGAAATGAAGATAAATGAGGTTGAAGATGGAGAGACAATTAGTTGAGATGCCTGTACAGCTGTGTTCTTGGCCTAGCTCCCTGGCCTTTTCTTCAGTGAGGTATGTGCAAATTAACCATAATGACAAATACACACTTCCCAAAACTCTTGTACTTCGCAAAACTTGATAATTCACTTTTCACTTTTGATGACTGAGTTAGTTGTTTTGGTAAGATTGTTTTAACATGGTCTCCTAATGTCCGTATCACACAAGACTACTCCACCTGCTGTACTTTAGGAATAATCTACCTTACACCCCATTTCCTTGTTTTCTGTTGATGTCAGGCTACTGTTTACAACCTGAGTACATTGAAGATCTATTTTACCTTGATTATGGTCCAGTGTTTAGGATAGAATGGCAATGTTTTCTTTTTTTTACATGGTTAGAAGCCAAGAGAACTCTTCAGAGTCAATGAAAAGAAGCTTCTCTTCTAACTGTAGGAATATAGTCTGCAAATAGCATTCTTTTTGAGAGTGTTCAATGAAAAAGTATGGTCTGCTTTACAAACCAGCTCTAATGGATCTTTAGATATTGGCAAAACCAATCTCTCTATTGTTAGTCCATGTAAGAAAACAATAAATCTACACTAATAAATTTTAGACTATGTAACTGTACTAATAGAGTGTAACGTAATGAATCTTTCCCCACGTTGTAAAAAGGGTTGTATCAAGAAAATAAACACTTTTTTCAATTTTTATGTGTTTCACTCACATAACAGACTAGCCTAAAATTATTTATGTTAAAATAAAAAGTATATTGGGACGCCTGGGTGGCTCAGTCAGTTCAGCGTCCGACTTCGGTCAGGTCATGATCTCACAGTTTGTGGGTTCGAGCCCCACGTCGGGCTCTGTGCTGACAGCTAGCTCACAGCCTGGAGCCTGTTTCAGATTCCGTGTCTCCCTCTCTCTCTGACCCTCCCCTGATCATGCTTTCTCTCTCTCAGAAATAAAAAAAAATTAAAAAAAATTTTAAAAAACCAAAGAGTATATTTATTACAAATGCTTATCAATTCAGGTAAACATGTCTAGTAGGGTGACTCTTTACGGTTACATCCTTATCTCTTGAATATCATCAAATTAATCTTTTGAGTCTTTATTATATGCACAATAGGATAGACATTAGCCACATGTGGCTATATAAATTATTTAAACAGAATTGAGAATTCAATTCCTAAGTAAAACTAGCCACATTTCAAGTGTTTTATTACTCACAGGTGTCTAGTGGCTATCATATTGGGCAGCATGGAAAATCATTTTCATCATTACAGAAAGTTCTATTGGTCAGTGCTGGTCTATATTTCAGACTTACTACCTCCCCATTAACACAAATTAATGAGATTGAACTGTGGACAAAACTATAAATTAAAGATCAGATAAATCAAATGCTGAATCTTCAATTTACAAAAGAATTAAGAATTCCTTTAATTTCCTCAATAGGAGAGTAAGAAACTCCAGTGGAAAAAGCCTCAGTTGATAAGTAACTAGAAACACATTGTTGTGTCTTTACAAAGCACCAATGTCTTTTTAAGACTTTGGAAAACTTGGGGCACCTGGGTGTCTTAGTTGGTTAAATGTCTGACTCGTGGTTTTGTTTCAGGTCATGATTTCATGGTTGGGGGGGTCTGAGCCTCGCCTCAGTCTCCATGCAGGCAGTGGGGAGCCTGATTAGGATTCCCTCCCTCTCTCTCTCCTTATACCCCTACCCTGCTCGCACTCACACTCGCTCACCTCTCTCTCTCAATACTCAAAAGAAATATATAAACTAAAAAAAAGAACCATTTTTAAAAAAATACTTTGGTAAACTTTAGTAAAATTTATTCTTTTTCCCCTTATGTTGTGCCTTTTTAAAAAATTTGTTTTTTGTTTGTTTGTTTATTTATTTATTCTGAGAGGGAAGAGGAAGAGGCAGAGAGAGAGAATCCTAAACAGGCCCCACACTGTAAGCACAGAACCTGAGGCAGGAATCCAACTCACAAAACATGAGATCATAACCTGAGCCAAAACCAAGAGCCAGACGCTTAACTGAATGAGCCACCATGGTGCCCCATTCC
>NW_027530510.1:32157-32728 GCF_008692635.1 Crocuta crocuta
CCGTATTCCCCCCTCCCCTTCACACATTATTCCCATTCACCCCACAACCATCAGTTTGTTCTATTTATAGGTCTGATTCTTCTTTGTGTTTGTTTATTTGTTGTTTTAGGTTTCACATATGAATGGAATGATATGTTTTGTGTCTTTCTCAGTATGACTTATTTCACTTAGCATCATACCCTCTAGGTTAATCTATGCTGTCATAAATGGCAAGATCTCATCCATTTCATAGCTGTGTAATATTCCATAATAATATTTCTTAGCTAAATGAATGCCATTTTATCCATAATTTCCCTTAATTGAATCCAGTAACCAAGAAATGTGACAATGAGAAACCATCAGAAAGAAGTCTTAGGTTATCAATTCTATAAAGTGATGACTGATATCAAAGGAAGAATATGCTACAATATCTAAGGACTATTTCGAAAATTAATGTTTTTAGCTGTTCTGAAATTATTTTATGTATAATACTAATTTGTATATATGTATTTGTATATATATGTATTTGTGTGTATATATATATATATTTACCTGTGTGTGTGTATATCTGCTTTGATTTTCTTTAGAATTA
>NW_027530510.1:32831-48839 GCF_008692635.1 Crocuta crocuta
CCATATTATTAAATGCATGCAGCAATAAAATTCTAAAGAAAATCAGAGAAGATTAATATTTTCATCAGAAATTATTTTTCAGGGGGCGCCTGGTGGCTCATTCGGTTAAGCTTCCGACTTTGGCTCAGGTCATGATTTCATGGATCGTGGGTTCGAGCCCCGCATTGGGCTCCGTGTTGATAGCTAGCTCAGAGCCTGGAGCCTGTTTCAGATTCTGTGTCTCCCTCTCTCTCTCTGACCCTCCACTGCTCACGCTGTCTCTCTCTTTCTCTCTCAGAAATAAATAAAAAACATATTTTTCTAAGGAAATTATTTTTCAGGGCACCTGTGTGGCTCAGTCAGTTAAGTGTCTGACTTCAGCCCAGGTCATGAACTCATGGTTCATGATTTCCAGCCCCATGTTGGACTCTGTGCTGACATTTCAGAGCCAGGAGTCTGCTTCGGATTTTGTGTCTCTCTCCATCTCTGTTCCCCCCCGCCCCGCTTCCACTTTTTCTCTCTCTCTCTCTTAAATATAAAGATTAAAAATATTTTTTAAGAAATTATATTTCATATCTTCTGCCCATTTCTTCACTGGATTGCTTGTTTTTCGGGTGTGGAGTTTGGTGAGTTCCTTATAGATTTTGGATACTAGCCCTTTATCGGATATGTCATTTCCAACTATCTATTCCCACACTTCTCCGAAGAGGACATCCAGATGGCCAACAGACACATGAAATGATGCTCAGCATCTCTCCTCATCAGGGAAATACAAATCAAAACCACATTGAGATACCACCTCACCCCAGTCAGAGTGGCTAAAATGAGCAAATCAGAGGACTCTAGATGCTTACGAGGATGTGGAGAAATGAGCACCTTCCTACACTGTTGGTGGGAATGTCAACTGGTGCAGCCCCTCTGGAAAACAGTGTGGAGGTTCCTCAGGAAACTAACAATAGAACTTCCCTATTACCCAGCAATAGCACTGCTAGGAATTTACCCAAGGGATACAGGAGTGCTGACACATAGGGGCACATGGACCCCAATGTTCATAGCAGCACTCTCAACAATAGCTAAAACATGGAAAGAGCCTAAGTGTCCATCAACGGACAAATGGATCAAGAAGACGTGGTTTATCTATACGATGGAATACTACATGGAAATGAGAAAGAATAAAATCTGGCCCTGTGTAGCAACATGGATGGCACTTGAGGGTGTTATGGTGAGCGAAATAAGTCAGGCAGAGAAGGACAGCTACCATATCTTTGCCCATATATGAGAATTAGGAGGAATCTAACGGAGGACCATGGGGGAGAAAAAGTGGAAAAGTAGTGGGGGAGAGCGAGGGAGGTAAACCATTAGAAACTCTTGAATGTTGAGAACAAACTGAGGACTGATGGGTGTGGCGGGGAGAAGAAGGGGGATAATGNTATTTAAAATTCTTTTATGGTTTGCTTCCATCTCCTTTTCTTCCCCCTTCCTTTATGCTCATCTGTTTTGTTTATTAATATCCACATATTAATGAAATCATAGTTATTTGCTTTCTCTGACTTATTTCACTCAGCATAATATACTCTAGCCCCATCCACATCTTTGCAAATGGCAAGATTTCATTCTTTTTTGATGGCTGAGTAATATTCCATTGTATCTATACGCCACATCTTCTTTATCCATTCACCAGTTAATGGACCTTTGGGCTCTTTCCATAACTGGGTTATTGTTGCTAATGCTTCTATAAATATCAGGGTGCGTGTGTCCCCTTCAAATCAGTATTTTTGCATCCTTTGAGTAAATACCTAGTTGTTTGATTTCTGGGTTGTAAAGTGGTTCTATTTTTAACTTTTTAAGGAATATCCATACTGTTTTCCAGAGTGGCTGCACCAGTTTCCATTCCCACCAACCGTGTAAGAGGGTTCATTTTTCCATATCTTTACTAACATTTATTGATTCCTGTGTTGTTAATTTCAGCCATTCTGACAGATGTAAGGGGGGATATCTCATTGTAGTTTTGACTTGTATTTCCCTGATGATGAGTGATATTGAGTACTTTTCATGTGTCTGTTAGCCATCTTGATGTCTTCTTCGGAAAAATTTCTATTCATGTCTTCTATCCATTTTTTAACTGGATTAATTTGTTTTTTGGTGCTTAGTTTGATAAGTTCTTTATAGATTTTAGATACTAACCCTTTATAAGATAGATCATTTGCAAATATCTTCTCCAATTCTACAAGTTGCCTTTTAGTTTTGTTTGTTTCCTTCACTGTGCAGAAGTTTTATGTTTTATTGTTGAATATTTTAATATCAATTATTATGATTGCAGTTATTACTGAATAGATAGTAGACTCATAGATAAGTAATATATTTCCCACCTCCCAAGTGATGATCAAGTCTCCACCCAAAAGCAAGACATCCTCATTCTGCCTCCCATGGGTCTCAATTTCACTTTACTTAAAATGATAGAGTGGAGGTGAATATTCTCCCAGGTTCATTCCAGCTCCGACATTCTGTAACTCTGTAATTCACTCATCTTCTTTTTTTAATTTTTTAACGTTTGTTTATTTTTGAGAGACAGAGAGACAGAGTGTGAGCAAGATAGAGGCAGAGAGAGAAGACACAGACTCCGAAGCAGGCTCCAGGCTCTGAGCTGTCAGGACAGAGCCCGACGCGGGGTCCGAACTCACGAACCGTGAGATCGCGACCTGAGCTGAAGTCGGCTGCTTAACCGACTGAGCCCCCCAGGAGCCCCTGTAAGTCACTTCTGAGCATAAATATTTCATTTCAAGTAATCATTGTAAAAAAACAAGAAATTTACAAAATTTTGGGGCATGANATTTATATTATTATGCCATATAATTTACATATATGATAGATATTTTTACAATTTAAAAATATTTTAAATATAATAAAAGGAAAACACACACAGTAGACTAAGAAGCAAATTATTTAGAATTAGGATATGCTTACATGAGCATATAGGACATACTTCTTTTAAGCAAATACTGATGGAAGAGGAGAAAATGATGTGTCCACATTGCCCAGAGTGTACAAAATTAGCTCAAAACTGTTATTTCCTTATGAGATAGGAATCTTGTATTTTCCTCATTTTTCAAATATGACAAACCAAAAATCCAGAAAAGTAACTGATTTGTAATTCGTGAAATAAGTCATTCCTAAGCTAGAAAATATAAACACCGGGTACCCAAAATATTTCTTTTCATAGTGATGTTATTTATCCTTAATAAGTTCAACATCTTAATGGGTAGGTGTTGATTTATACTGAACATCATTCTAGTCTAATTTTTTGAGCAGTTAGCTGTAAAAGATCAAAACCAACTATACATATACACCAGTAAAAAATCAACTCAAGATAGAACAGGCTTTACAGTGTAGGCTTTACAACTTTCTTTCCTGGTAGAACTCTTGGACATTTATACTGAATTGTGGCTTTCAAAGTTGTCAAATGAGACATTGTGGCCAGATAGAGACAGGTGATTTCTCTTCTGAGAATCAGTAAAGTGGCTTTCAAACGACAGCAATAAATGATGCCTTCTGAATGCACATGTAAAAATGAACCAATGATGAATTTGGGCTTTCACTGAGAATGAAAAGAAAAGATCAGAGGGTTGCAACAAGTCTCTAAAGTTCTGAGAATTATGTAAGAAACAAAATTATCCAAAGACTCTTCCTCTATAACACTTTTGTTGTCAAAATTAATGAGCTAAAATAGTGAAGTTAATATTAAGCTAATATTTCTTTTTCTAGTACAATGCATGGATTTTAACAGACAAACTAATATGGAATATAGCTGATCCTTATTGAATTAGAAGATATCACATATATAAAATTAAGATCACTGAGAATTGTAGAGCGAGAAAACAATTATATTTATTTATAGCTTTATCCAGTCCATTTTATAATCATATGGTATCTATGATATAGTTTTTTGTCACTGTACTAAATGAAATTAAATTGTTATGTCACTAAAAATGAAATAATTCAGTGCAAGTGAATATGCATTAAGAATTTGGCGGTCCATTACTATTAATATCTTTAATATATCATTTTGAAAACACCCTATTCCCATTGATTTCTGTCACCAGCAATTCTATCTTCACCAAATGGATACATAGCACTGACTCCACAGGAAAGACAACTGAACCACAATAAGGAGTAAATGAAAAATGCTGGTTAGTTTGGTCATCATACATTGTCCATATCCTACTCCTTCATGTTACAGATAAGAGAAACAACAAATTCTTATTTGTGCTAATAATAACAGTCTATTTCAGCTGAAACATTTTAAATGATCCTTCTTTCCTTCGCATGCCTGGCTCTCAGAAATTGGCTCCCCCCTGCACACTCAGGAGTTTACATTGCCAAGCTGTCATCATCCACTAAATGATCACTTTTTAGATGGAGGAAACAGATAGATGACAGTTACAGATCATACTCTCATGTAGTCTAGGTTGAACTGATAAAAACTGTTTCTGTTCATCAGTAAAAAGGTAGAGAAGTGTGTCTGTACTAGGGCAAAGGGGCACGATAGGGATCAGTTCAAACTGGAAACTGGAATAGATTTTACAGGAGATATGAATGAGTATCTCTCCTGAGAGAGCAAAACAATCTCCATTCTTAAAATAAGCAAATAATCACCCCTCACATATGTAACTATTAGAATTTATTATGTATATTTCACATCCATAATGGTCTTTGATTTTAACAGCATGAAATCAGGAGATAAGGACATAAACTGCTTTGCAACAAAAGGTTCCATATAATCTATGTAACTATATTATTGCAATTATACAGAAAATCTTACTAAAACCTTTTCCTTCCACATATAATTCCCATAATTAAATTAAAAATTAAGGAAAAAGATGGTCACAAGACCTAATTCACTTAAGTGAACTATCTGTATACACTATCCAAGTTTATTAAGTAGTCATCACACCTACTGGGAGTTTATAATAAAAAATCCCTAGCATTTGCCTAACATTAACTTTTGGAAGCATTTTTGAATCCATTATTTTATTTTATCGTCACAACAGTTCTATGAGTGTCCCCAAGGAATAGACTATGTCTAATTCTCCTTAACAGCCATGCCACAGAGTATGCAAAGAACAAAAGATGGATTGGGTAGATCCATAAATGAGTCCAAATAAAAATAGCAAATCTACCATTTATTTTAGGGTATTTTTGGCAACATATCTATAATGTCTCCAATTCTTTATTTGTAATGATATCTTAGATGGCTAAGAGTACAATCCCACCCTTATTCTTCCTTAGTATTATTATTTTAAGGTTGTTTCCTTTCTGACTTATATTGTATCTGTATCTTTAGAAATATCCTAATTCAGTATATAGTTTGTATAGCTAAATTCAACTAAGGCATGATGAGATTCTTTGATCACTTCCACAAATAGGTGAAAAAAATGCCTATTTATTCTCATATATTTTTTCATTGCTTATTTTATTATCCATTCTAATATGGCAGTTTTGGATTTATTTTACTTGAGCCTCTTTTATATTCAATAACATGGCTTTTCACAGATTTCCAAAGACTCTATTCCAACCATTAATTGACTTGTACTTTCAGGATAACTAGGCACCCATTGATGTGGTTTATGTTGTTCCAATTTCTTCTAGCTTTATATCTACTGACCAACACCCCCAACACCTTCTATTTATTATGACACGTGCTATCAAAATTATAGCAGCACATCAACATACTTTATACTCTAAAGGCAAAGTTAAGATAGGTGAGTAGAGGATAACCCTATGCTTTCCTCATCCTTTGAACACAGCTAGATAAATATCAAATCATTCTGAACACCCAAAGTATAGATCTGAGGACTGACAGAACAAGTTGCACAACTAGAGGGAGATGAGGGACACATCATGGAAGGTAGGAAGTGCTGAGATATAATTTTGGGAAGAAAGGATAATGGGTGATGCAGAGGAGTGGGAGCCCTGATCATGGAGAAAGAGGATGTGGAGAGAGAGAGAGAGAGAGAGAGAGAGAGAGAGAGAGAGAGAGAGAGAGAGAACAAGAGCATAGCACACGGAGAACACTTCTCCAAAGTTATTGACTGGGAAAATGAGAGGGGTTGGTTATCATGAGATTTTATTTACTTATTTTATTTTTTCATTTTATTTACTTATTTTGAGAGAAAGAGAGAGCGCAAGTGCGAGTGCTAGAGGAGCAGAGAGAGAAGAAGAGAGAGAATCCAAAGCAGGCTCCATGCTGTTAGCACGGAGCCTGATGTTGGGATCAATCTCAAAATCCATGAGATCCTGACATGAGCTGAAACCAAGAGTTGAAAGTTTAACTGAACTAAGCCACCCAGACACCCCCATCATGATATTTTAAAACGAGTGGATCTCAAATACTGAAGTTTCAGAAGTCTGTGGCATGACTGGTATTAACCCCAGTAGGTGCTCCATAACTCCTGTGAAGGAGGGTAGAGGTCCAGGAGCATGGTGGGATCTGAGGATCCCCTGGGATACATAAGGAGAGACAATTTTCCCTTCTTGGAATGCATCTTGGAGAGGTGGCATTGCCTCTGAGAGGAAAAAGAACCAGGGAGTACAAACTGTGCACCCTAGCCCCTTACGCATAAAGGTAGAGACAACTGCTTGGGTGGCTAACATGGACTCGGGCTTTTTGCCACACTTTATTCTAAACTCCAAGCTCCTATGTGTTGATGTGACTGGCCTTTGTAGACAAACTGGCACCAGCCTTATCAGAGTGATACCCACCCCCAGAAAACCAGCACAGGTCCTTGCTACACCAGGTTCTGAAATTTTGAAGTCCAGCACACCTGAAATAAAACACAAGTGTATGATGATGCCAAGTTGGGAGATGGCTCAGACATAGGAAGGGTGAAGGCAGGGATCTGAGGGATACCTGGGACACCTGAGGGGAGATTTTCACTCTTCTATGAAGGCTTCCTAGATAATGGCAGGCATGAACTCACCTCTCTAGTGACAAGGGAGATAACTGGCCCCATTTGTTCTCTTGCCCACCAGCACAGACTGACTTCAGTGAGCAGCAGCAGCATGACTGGAAACCTGAACTGCTTACACCATGCCCCACCCCCTGCATTGCACAAGTTCTTCTTTACCAAATGTGCCTGAGTACCAGAGCAGTGGGTTCCTTCCCCCAGAAGACCAGGACAAACTTCCCACACATATCATTTCTACTGACCATATAGTGTTGCAAATATTAAGCTCTAATGGAAAGAGAATCAGGCCTTTTAACAAACAGACTAGAGTAAATCTAGTTAATGCTCACCGCACTCTGGAAAAAGCCCGAACACTCCACACTGCAGGCAAAGAGAATCTCTGCAGAAGACTTGCTTGAGGGAAAGAGCAGACAAAACACAGCAGAAGAAGGGAGGGAGCAAGATGGCGGAGAAGTAAGGAGCTCCATACTAATGAAACTCGGCAGGAAAGAAAGGAATGGCAGGAGATCTTCAATGTGATGAACGGAATAAATATGCAGCCAAAAATCCTCTATCCAGCAAGCTTTCATTCAGAATAGAAGTAGAGACAAAAGTCTTTCCAAATAAACAAAAATTGAAAGAATGTGTCACCACGAAACCAGCCCTACAAGAAATCTTGAGGGGGACTCTCTGAGGGTAGTGTTGCAAGGAACACAAGATACGAGACACCATCACAAGCATGAATCCCACAAAGGACACAATGACTCTAAACCCACATATTTCAATAATAACGNCAAAAAGAAAAAAAAAAAACAAAATACAATAGAAGTGTGCACAGAGAATACACCAGAAACACTTGCTGAAGCACCAGTCCCTCGACAGTATATGACCTCTTCTTCATAAAGCAACTACTCTAAGGAGAAGGAAACATAACAGGTTTTCCTAACACAGAAAGAAAACAGAGACATTGACAAGTGCCAAGATGGAGGAATTCATCCCCCAAAAGGGAAAATGAAAAGGTCATGTTCAAGGATCTAATGGAACAGATATAAATAATAGTTTTGACCCATAATTTAAAACCACGCCATAGAATACACCAAGAAGTCTCTTACCACAGACATAAAAGACCTAAAAACTAGTCAAACCTAAATTAAAAATGCTGTAAACTGGGATCTAAAGCTGACTGGATGTAATGGCCACAAAAAAAGAAGAAACAGGAGAATGAATGAGTGATACAGAAGAAAAAATTATAGAAAATAATGAAGCTGAAAATAAGAAAATAAGAATACTGCATTGCAGTGTAGACTTAGTGAACTCAGTGGCTCCAGAAAGCATAATAACAATCATATCATAGGAGTCCTAGAATAAGACAAGGGGAAAGGGGTGAAAGGTTTATTTGAGTAAATTATAGCTAAAAACTACACTAAACTTAGGAAGAAAACAAACATCCAAACCCAGGAGGCACAGAAAACTCCCATCAAAATCAATAAAAGCATACCAACACAAAGACATGTCATACTAAAATTTGCAAAATACAGTGATAAGGAAAAAATCCTAAAAGCAGCAAAAGAACATAAATCCTTAACTTACAGGGGAATACAAATAAGAATAGCAGCAGATCTCACCACAGAAACTTGGCAGGAGAGAAGGGAGTGCCAGAATNGTATAGGACAAATATGCAGCCAAGAATAGTCTTTCCATCAAGGCTATCATGCACAATAGAAGGAGAGATAAAGAATTTCTAATAGAATGAAAAACTAAAGGATTTCATGACCACTATTGCAATAAATATTAAAGAAGAGTACCTGAGTGGGAAAGAAATACCACAAGTTACAAAGACAAGAAAGGAACAGAGAAAATATTCAGCAAGAATGACTAACAAGTAATACAATGGCATTAAATTCATATTTATCAATAATTACTGAATGTAAATGGGCTAAATGCTCCAATCGAAAGATTTAGGGTATCGGAATGGATTTTTTTTAAAGACCCAGTTATATAATACCTAGAAAAGGCTCACTTGAGATATAATGAAACCTGAAGATTAAAAGTGAGTGGATGGAGAAACATTTAACATGCAAATGAACATCAAAAGAAAGTCACTGTAGGAATACTTATATCAGACAAACTAGATTTTAAATCAAAAGCTGTAACAAAAGATGAAAAAGTTTACTGCATCACAATATAAGGACCTGTCCAACAAGATCTAACAATTTTAAACGTTTATGTCCCCAACTTGGAACACCCAAATATACAAATCAATTAATAACAAATATAAAGGAAGTCTTTGATAATGATACAATATTAGTAGAAACCATAACACTCCACTTACAGCAATGGACACATCATCTAAGCAGAACGTGTATAAGGAGACAATGGCTTTGAATGACACATTGGACCACATGAACATTTCATCCTAATCAGCAGAATTCACATTCTTTTTGAGTGCACATAGGACAATCTCCAGATTAGACCACATAATGGGTCACAAATCAGGCCTCAACAAATACAAAAAGATGGACATTATACCATTTATATTTTCAAACCACAACACTGAAAGTTTTAAGTCAGCTACAAGAAACAATTTGGAAAAACCACAAATAGATGGAGGTTAAACAACATCCTACTACAGAATGAATGGGTAACCCAGGCATTAAAGAAGAAATTTTCAAAAATGCATGAAAACCAATGGAAATGAAGACATATGGTCCAAAATATTTGGGATTCAACAAGAGCAGTCCCAAGAAGGAAGCATATAGCAATACAGGCCTATCAAAGACTCAAGAAAGATCTCAAACACACAACTGAACCTTACACCTAAAGAAGCTAGAAAAGAAACAACAAATGAAACCTAAAGACATCAATGGGATGGATATAATAACGAGTAGAGCAAAAAGAAATGTTATAGAAATAAACAAACAAACAAAGGACAGAACAATGAAAGTAGGAATTGGTTCTTTGAAAGAATTAATAAAATTGATGATCTCATAGCCAGACTTATATAGAAGAGAATGAACCCAGATATGTAAAATCACAAATGAGATTTCAGATTATAATCAAAATGACAGTAATACAAACAATTATAAAGGAATATTATGAAAAATTATATGCCAACAAATGTAACAGTCTGCAAGAAATTTATAAATTTGTAGAAACAAATAAACTTTGAAATATGAAACAGGAATAAACATAAAATTTGAGCAGACCAATAACCAGCAAATAAATTGAATCAGTAATCAAAAATCTCCCAATAACAAAAGTCCAGAGTCATATGGTTTCCCAGGGGAATTCTACCAAACACTTAAAGAAGAGTTAATACTATTATTCTCAAACTGGTCCAAAATATAGAAAAGGAAGCAAAACTTCCAATCTCATTCTATGAAGACAACATTACCTTGACTCCAAAACCACACAAAGACCCCACTAAAAAGAAGAAGTAAAGGCCAATATCCCTGATGAGCATGGATGTAAAAATTCTCAAAATAACAACAACAACAACTTGCAAATTGAATCCAACAGTACATTAAAAGCATCATTCACCACGATCAAATGGGATTTATTCTTGGGATTCAAGGGTGAATCAATATCTGCAAAACAAATCAAAGTGATACACTACATTAATAAAATAATTCATAAGAAACATAAGATCCTTGGAGGAAGCAAGATGGCAGAGAAGTAGGGAGCTCCTACTTCTATTTCACTTGCCCCCATCTCTCAAAGAGAGAAGGCCTGAAGCCATAGGAACCTTTACAGAATCCAGGAGTTTGGGAGGAAAATGAGACAGAGTCCACTGAGAAAACCTTACAACATGAATACAAACTGGAGAAGATAAAAATGGGCCGGAACCGGAGACACAGAGCGATGGGCGCTCCCTCCTTTGCAGGGAGCAGCAGTGAGTCCAGGGGGAAAAATAGAGCGGCTGAAGCTGCTCAAAAAACTGTCCCTGTCCTGGGAGAAGAGAAAAACCTCAGGTCAAGGCACAGAGGGATCCGATTTCCAGCTGTCCAGCTGACCTTGAGGAGGACACACTGGTCCCAGGAGATGCCGGGAGAAACCTCTCTCCTGCTTGCCAGCTCGACCTGGAGCAGAAGCAGCGTACCTGAAGCCACTCCACTTCTCCTCTGGCTAGGCTCAATTCCCAGTGGGGAGGCGAGAGGCTTGAAACTGCTCAGAGGGATTCGGCCTGCAGGTTTATATTTCGGGCAGTATCAATAGGGCCCGCGGACTAAGATCTGGAAATGAGGCTTGGCTTGGGACATAGAGCACAGTCCACCTCAGCTACGCCCGCAGCATAGGGAGATCAGACCCAAAAGAGTGAATGGCAATGCTTGGTTCAAGAGGGGACTGGGGCGCTGCCGTTTTATCTCCACAACCACCAAGGTAGAACTCAGGGAGCGCCCCTCAGCATGCAGTGGAGGCTAAGACCCTGCTACACCAAACCACACCCATTCCTGCTAGAGAGCTGCCCTTTTTTTACTGGATCCCATGGCAAAACTAACATGGATGCACTACCGTGATTAATTCTAGATCAATTCTTTCTATTCAGATATATGTTCCCTTGTCTCATTCCTATCCCTACCCTCCGCTGGGCTGGGCACTCTGGTCACTGGATTGCTTAAGCAGTCACATTTAATCTTTTCTCTAGAGGTATATTCTACACCTCCATGACTATCTTTCTACTCTCTCTCTCTCTGAGTAATCAGAATATATAGTTTCTCTGAGTAACATTATCTTCATTTCTTTCTCCTCACTTCTTACCATATTCTCCTCCTTCTCTCTCTGAATTAAGCTCTTAGACTCTCTGCCTGGTCATTTCTCTTCCAATTTTGCTTCCTCACTGCCCTGTCATTTCTCTCTTTGTATATGCTCTTCTATCAGCATTGCATACACCAAACTCTTTCTTTGAAGCTGCGAATTCTGGTTTTACGCTTTTAGACTATCCTTTGTCTTTTGGGTTTTTTCTTTTTTCCTTTCTTTTCTTCCTTTTTATTTATTCTTACTTTTATTATGTGTTTTTCCTCCCTCTTATTATTTCCCTTTTTTTCTTTTCTTTTTCCATTTCAGTTTGCGTGTTTCCTGGATTTCTCCGTGCGTTTGTGTGCCTTTGTTCTCTTTGTGTTTCTCTATTTTCTTTTCCAGGGCTACCTCAAGAAACAAGCCAAAGTACACATGGTGGAGTGTCCTAAATACCACTACGAGTAGGGAAATAAAATAACCAAATTCTCAACAAGAGTGACCAAAAGACACCATTCAAAGAACACTTCCTGAACAGAAAGGCCATGGACAGTCAAAGAGCCCTCATTAATACAGCAGTACCCGCAGGGCCAGAGTAAATAACAAGCTGTTAAAACTAACAAGAGAGAAAAAGCTAACCAAACTGATGAAACGGAAGAACTCTCCTCTAAGGAAATTCCAGGAAGAAATGACAGCTAAAGAACTGCTCAAAACAGATATAAACAACATAACTGAACAAGAATTTAGAACAACAGTCATAAAATTAATCACTGGGCTTGAAAAAGGCATGGAAGACATCAGAGAAACTATTGCTACAAAGACTATGGAGCTTAAAAATAGTTGTGATGAATTAAAAAAATGTTATAAATGAGGTGCATAATAAACTGGAGGCATCCAATGCACGGATTGAAGAGGCAGAAAGGAGAATAGGTGATTTAGAAGACACTATCATAGAAAATGAGGAAGCCGAGAAAAAGAGAGATAAACTGATCCTGGAACCTGAGAAGAGTTTGAGAGCTCAGCGATACAATCAAACAGAACAATATCCATTTCATAGGATTTCTGAAAGAAGAAGACAGGGAAAGGCGCTTGAACAAATTATAGCTGAGAACTTCCCCAATCTGGGGAAGGAAACAGACATTGAAATTCAAGAGGCACAGAGAACTCCCCTCAGATGTAACTTGAATCGATCTTCTGCACAACATATCATAGTGAAACTGGCAAAATATAAGGACAAAGAGAGAATTCTGAAAGCAGCTAGGGATAAAAGGGCCGCAACATACAAAGGGACAACGATCAGAATGGTGACAGACCTATTTACTGGAAATTGGCAGGTCAGAAAGAAATGGAAAGAAATCTTCAATGTGAAGAAAGAAAAAACATGAAGCCAAGAATCCTCTATCCAGCAAGCCTGGATAGAATAGAAGGAGAGATCAGAATAGAAGGAGAGATAAAAGTCTTTCCAAATAAAGAAAAATTGAAAGCATTCGTGACCACTAAACCAGCCCTACAAGAAATCCTGAGAGGTAATCTATCAGGAAAATGTTGCAAGGAATTCAAGGTACCAGAGACACCCCCACAAGCATGTATCCTACAAAGAACACAATGACTCTAAACCCATATTTTTCAATAATAACACTGAATGTAAATGGNAGACATAGGGTAGCAGAATGGACAAAAAAAATAAAATTCATCTATTTTCTGTCTAAAATACACTCATCTTAGACCTGAGGACATCTTCAGATTGAAAGTAACGGGATGAAGAAATATATATCCTGGTACTGGATGTCGAAAGAAAGCTGGAGTAGCTATACTTAGACAAACAGGACTTTAAAGTAAAGGCAGTAATAAGGGATGAAGAAGGGCATTATATAATAATTACAGGGTCTATCCATCAGGAAGAAGTAACAATTATCAATGTCTATGAACTGAATATGGAGCTCCTAAATACATAAAACAATCACAACAAGAAACAATCTTACAGATAAGAATGTGCTAATAGCAGGGGACTTTAATACTCCACTTACAGCAATGGACAGATCAGCTAGATAGAAAATCACCAAATTAAAAATGGACTTGAACGACACATTGGACCAGATGGATCTGACAGATAAATTTAGAACTCTACATCCTGAGGCTATAAAATTCACTTTTTTTCAAGCCTGCATGGCACATTGTCCAAGATTGATCACATACAGGGACATAAAGCAGCCCTCAATAAATATAAAAGAATTGAGATCATACCATGCACACTTTCAGATCACAATGCTATGAAACTTGAAATTACTCACAGGAGGTCTGGAAGACCTCAAAAACATGGAGGTTAAAGAACACCCTACTAAATAATGAATGGGCCAATCAGGCAATTAGAGAAGAAATTTAAAAATATATGGAAACAAATGAAAATGAAAACACAACTACCCAAACTCTATGGGATGTGCCAAAGGCAGTCTTGAGAGGAAAGTACATTGTACTCCAGGACTCTTTCAAGAAATTAGAAAAAGTGCAAGTAAAAAATCTAACAGCACATCAAAAAGAACTAGAAAGAGAGGAACAAGAGCAGCACAAACTGAGTAGGAGAAAGACATAATAAAAATCAGGACAGAAATAAACAATATAAAATTCAAAAAAAAAATCTCAAAACAGCTGAACAGATCAACGAAACCAAGAGTTGGTTATTTGAAAAAAATAAACAAAATTGACAAGCCTCTAGCTAGGCTTGTCAAAAAGAAATGAGACAGCACCCAAAAAGACAAAATCATGAATGAAAAGGGACTTATTACAACCAATGCCTCAGAAATACAAGCAATTATCAGGGAATATTATGAAAAATTATATGCCAACCAATTGGACAACTTAGAAGAAATGGACAAATTCCTAAACACACACTCACTCGCAAAATTCACACGGGAAGAGATAGAAAATCAGAACAGATTCATGCTAGTTAAGAAATTGAATCAGTTATCCAAAATCTCCCAAAAAATAAGAACCCTGGGCTAGATGGTTTCCCTGGTGAATTCTACCAGACATTTAAATCGGAGTTAATACCCATTCTTCTCAAGGTATTCCAAAAGATAGAAATCGAAGGAAAACTCCCCGACTCATTCTAGGAATCCAGCATCACTTTGACTCCCAAGCCAGACAGAAACTCAGTAAAAAAGAAAACTACAACGGAGGGGGCAAGATGGCGGAGAAGTAAGGACCTCCGTACTTGCACTCGCGCACATACATCACACAGAAAATATCTGAAGCCATTGGAAAACTTACAAAACCTGAGAGATTGGGAGAAAAAGGACGCAGAATCCACTGAGAAAGACTTCTAACCTGAGTGCGAACTGGGGAACATAAAATCGGGCCGGGATCGGAGACTCCAGGGTCGGAGGTGATCCACCTCTACCCTCTATGGGGAGTGAGAGCGGAAAAGGAGAGAGTTGAAGACAAAAACCTCCGCTCGGTGCATAGAAAGACCGTACTTGCCAAATACCTGCACATCAGGTCCCCTCGCGCCAACTGGTCCCGGGGGGTGCTGAGCGCACAGCCGGCTTTTTCTGCGGGCTCCTGGCGACTGGACTTCAGAGTGGCAGCACGCCTGCTGCCATTGTAGCTCCCGGATGGCTGGGGCCCCTGAAAGAGCCGCAGACGGACACCGGGCGTCCGCGCACCTGGCTGGCTGGAACTCAAGAGGGAAGGCAAAGAGCTAAAAACTGGGAAATTTGCCTGTGAGTTCGTGTTTCGGGTGACAAGCCGTAGAGGGACCTGGTTTTCTTCACTCCAGTGGGCTCCAGCTCAGCGCACCCAGCAGGCAAGCCCCCGCCCATGCTCCCCAGCCCTACCCAGAGAAGGAAGCAACGATTCTGACTCCACCCCCAGAGCTCGGCAGGGGGCCTGGAATTGCCCGAGGGGGTTGCCTGGGAAGCTGTGTCTAAGGCAATTTCAGTGGNCAGAGAATACTATGAAAAATTATATGCCAACAAATTGGACGACTTAGAAGAAGTGGACAAATGCCTAAACACCCACTCACTATCAAAATTCGCAGGGGAAGAAATAGAAATCCTGAAGAGACCCATAATGAGTGAAGACATCGAATTAGTTAAAAATCTCCCAACAAATAAGAGCCCTGGACCAGATGGCTTCCCCGGGGAATTCTANTTAATCAAGTGGGATTCATTCCTGGGTTACAGGGCTGGTTCAACTTTCGCAAATCAATCAATGAGATACATCATATCAATAAAAAAGAGAAAAAAACCTATGATCCTGTCAATATATGCAGAAAAAACATTTGACAAAACACAGAATCCCTTCTTTATTATAAAGACTCTAGAGAAAGTTGGGATAGAAGGAACCTACTTAA
>NW_027530511.1:0-531 GCF_008692635.1 Crocuta crocuta
TTTGGAAACTAATTAGACAATAAACTATTTGTAAAAAAAAAAAAACATAAAAGAATTGAGATCATCCCATACACACTTTCAGATCATAAGGCTTTGAAACTTGAAATCCATCACAGGAAGTCTGGAAAACCTCCAAAAACATAGAGGTTAAAGGACACCCTACTAAAGAATGAATGGGTCAATCAGGCTATTAGAGAAGAAATTAAAAATATATGAAACAAATGAAAATGAAAACACAACAATCCAAACTCTATGGGATGCGGCAAAGGCAGTCCTACGAGGAAAGTACATTCCCCTCCAGGCCTATTTCAAGAAATTAGAAAAAGCACAAGTGCAAAATCTAACAGCTCACCTAAAGGAACTATAGGCAGAGCAACAAGAACGCCCTAAACCCAGTAGAAGAAGAGAAATAGTAAAAATTAGAGCAGAAATAAACAACATAGAGACCAAAGAAACAATTGAACAGATCAATGAAACCAAGAGTTGGTTTTTTGAAAAAGTAAACAAAATTGACAAACCTCTAGCCAGACT
>NW_027530511.1:2353-2613 GCF_008692635.1 Crocuta crocuta
GGGGGAGATGGGCATGGAGGAGGGCACTTTTGGGGATGAGCACTGGGTGTTATAAGGAATCCAACTTGACAATAAACTATTTGTAAATAAAAAAAGAAAAATAGCAAAAGATGATAAAAAGTAAATAGATACAGAAATCCTAGTTTGGGAGGGGTTAGAGAATTGAAAAAATTTTTGATTTAATTTAAGAAAATAAAATACATTGACTAGTGACCAGTTAGAATATATAAAAATATAAATAATGAAATATGAATCACCTT
>NW_027530511.1:3224-3824 GCF_008692635.1 Crocuta crocuta
AAAAAATATGAAAAGTTATTTTACCTAAAAGGAAATATATTAAAAATTACAGAAATCTGTTCATTTGACTAGTAATAAAATAATAATAATTACAATAAAAGCAAAATGTTAGTCTACCTCTACTAAATTAGAAAATAATTCTATATTTTGTAAAAAACCTGAAAATGGAAGAACATAGAAAAGCTGGCATATCACACTTTTTTGTTGGTGAGGTAAATTAGGATGATTATTCTGACTAGCAATTTGAAATTTAATCTACATATCAAGAGACATAAAATTGCTTAAGCTTTTTCTTTTGATGATCTATGCTCAAAGAATTGCTCAACAAAATCTATTCAACAGAAAAGGGAAAAAATCCCTATATACAAATATGTTTATGTTCATATTAGAAAATTGGAGACAGCGTTAATGATTCCACCTAAGGGAAGGATTAAGTAGATTATGCTACATCAAATGAGCAAAACATCTATTGAAAATGGTCAACAAAATTGTAGCAAATGAAAAAAAATACTAAGTAAACAAACTGCATAGTAGTGAAGGCACAGTATGCTTAAATAATGTAAAATATACATACATATGGTTAAATATTTGTCAGGGAAC
>NW_027530511.1:3843-10390 GCF_008692635.1 Crocuta crocuta
GAGAGAGAGAGAGAGACAGCGTGAGCAGGGGAGGGTCAGAGAGAGAGGGAGTGACAGACTGAAACAGGCTCCAGGCTCTGAGCTGGCAGTCAGCACAGAGCCCGACGCGGGGCTCGAACCCACAAACCGCGAGATCATGACCTAAGCGAAAGTCGGACGCTTAACCGACTAGGCCACCCAGGCGCCCCTAAAATAGCTGTTTGAATATACACTTTTTTCCTTTTCTAACTTTCTTGACAATATAAGCAATTTTATTTTTAACTTTCCTTTATACCCAGTTTACATCACATTGCCTATCACTTCAATATACCTGGTGCCAACCCAGGAAATATCCTGCTTCCTTATCTTCTCTTCTTAACTACCCAGCAAAATCCCAATCCTAAATAAAACCAATATCTACTATCTCTGCACTTATATGCAGGCAAAAGATCACTGCCAGGGAAAACATATGGCAAGGATTTTGGTAGGACTCGCCAACCTCAACTTGGCCTCCAAACACTCTGCCCATTTTAATGATGTATTTTTTTCAGCTAGCCCTTCTATGCTCTATAAAAATTATTTCTAAATTAGCTCTATTGACTTCAAATATCTGACCTTTCCTCCACACTCACTTTCAGCAGATTATTTCTTTGGGAAAAAAATAAGCTGTCTAATAGGAATTCCCTCAACTTCCATACCTCACATTTAAAAGACTACCTGAATCTAAGATATAGAATACCATAATGATTAAGAACATAAGCTCAGAAGATAGAACTCCCGAATCTAAAGCATAGCATTGTCACTTACTAGATGCATTATTAGGAGAAAGTTATTTAACCTCTTTGTAATTCTATCTCCTGACCAGTAAGATAGAGATAATAATAATCCTATATAGGGTTGTTATAATGCAAGAATTTAGTCTTGTGAATATATTAGAATGGTGTGTGGTAAGGGCGCCTGGGTGGCTCCGTTGGTTGGGCGTCCGACATTGGCTCAGGTCATGATCTCGCAGTTGGTGGGTTCGAGCCCCGCGTAGGGCTCTGTGCTGGCAGCTAGCTCAAAGCCTGGAGCCTGCTTTGGATTCTGTGTCTCCCTCTCTCTCTGACCCTTCCCTGCTCACGCTGTCCCTCTCTCTCTCTCTCAGAAATAAATAGAACATTAAAAAATGTAGAAAAAGATTGGTATGTGGTATATAATAAAAATTCAATAAATATTAGCTATTATTACCTGAACCCATTCTTTTTGCCTTTTGTTTTTATTACAATGCATACATAACACTCTGCTTTGCCTTGTGATTGAACAGTTTTCTGCTATTAATTTAATTGGTACTAAGTCACCATCAATTTTCCCTCTTCTCTTTGTACCAATATGTCAAATGTCAACACAGCGAAAAAGGTAAAGAATGTCTCAGTATAGTTATTAATATAGTTTTTGCCCCAAAGATTCCCTGAAAAGAGCTTGAGACTATTAACAGTTCATGGACCACCCTTTGAGAATCACTTGGGATTATCCTAGAAGATTGTTTTTCCATATGGATTTCCTTTGAACAATCACGATTTACTGAAATGCTATTTCTTTTTCCATTGCATTACCATATCATCTCTGTCGTAAATCAGGTGACTCTGTATATGTAAGTCTATTTCTTGGCTCTTTTCTGATCTATTAAGTCAGTTTATCTATGCATGTGCCAGTATCACACAACATTAATTCCTATTGTTTTATAATACATCTTCATATCTAATAGAAGCTTTGTTTTCTTCTTCAAAATACCTTTGGCTACTCTTGTTTCTGTGTATTTCCATTTCAGATTTAGAATCAGATTAATAATTTCCTAAAAAACTAATATTTTTATTGTGATTATATTGAATTTATAGAATAATTCGGAAGAATGTACATATTTATAGTATGGGATTAATATTACTCTACAGATCTTTCTTGACCTATCATAGGAAAATCCAACAAAACCCATTATGAGTTGAAAATATCATAAGTTGAAAATGTTTTTACTGCACTTAACCTATTAAACATCATAGCTTAGCCTAGCTTCCTTAAACATATTTAGAACACCTTATATTAGCATATATTGGGCAAAATCATCTAACACAAAGCCCATTTTATAAAATATTGAATATCTTATAATTTATTGAATACTGTATTGAAATTGATAAACAGAATGGCTTTAAGAATATTAGTTGTTTACTCTTGTGATCCCACGGCTGACTGGGAACTTTGCCTTACTGCCATTGCAGTACATTGTACTACTGTACAAGGAATCTGAGTCGCTGCTTTCAATTCTTTTGAGTATATACCTAGGAGTAAAATTACTGGCTCTTAAGGTAATTCTGTGTTTAATTTTTTGAGGAACGATCAAAAGTGACTTCAGTATTTTAAATTCACACAAGCAAGGTTGTATGCAACTTTTTAAAATAAAAAAATCATTTTAATTCAAGTGTAGGTAACAGAGTGCTGTAGTAGTTTCAGGTGTACAATATACCGATTCAACAGTTTCATATATTATGTAGTGCTCAACCAAAATAAGTACTCTTAATCCCCTTCACCTATGTCACCCATCCTCTAGACACTTCCCTTCTGGTGACCAGTTAAGAGTCTGTTTCTTGGTTTCTCTCTTTTTCCCCCCTTTGTTCATTTTATTTGTATCACAAATTCCAAATATTTGTGAAATCATATGGTATTTGTCTTCTTCTGGCTTATTTTGCCTAACATTATAATCTCTAGATCCATCCATGTTCTTGCAAATGGCAAGATTTCATTCTTTTTTTTTTTGTGGTAAATAATATTTCACTGTATTTATATAACATATCTTTTTAAATATTGATTCCAGTACTATTAACATACAGAGTTACATTACTTTCATGTGTGTAATATAGTGATTCAACAATTCCATACATCACCCAGGTCTCATCACAAGTGCACTCCTTAATCCCTATCACCTATTTTACCCATCCACCCACCCACCTCGCCTATAGTAACTAATCATCAGTTTGTTCTCTGTACTTAAGAGTATGTTTCTTGGTTTTTCTCCCTCTTTCTCTCACTTTTTTTTCTTTTGCTCGTTTGTTTGGTTTCTTTTTTATTGTTTTAATTTAAATTCCAGTTAGTTAACATAAAGTGTAATGTTAGTTTCAGGTGTACAATTTAGTGATTCAACATTTACATGCAACACCTGATGCTCATCACAAGCGCACTCCTTAATCCCCATCACTTATTTCACACATATTCCCACGCAACCTCTCCTCTGGTAACCATGTTTGTTCTCTACAGTTAAGAGTCTGTTTCTTGGTTTTCCTCTCTCTTAGTTTCCCATATTATCGTATTTTTAATTTTTAGTTTGATATTTCCAAGCTTTTATTTAAATTCTAGCTAACATACAGCAATATAAGTTTCAGGTGTAGAATTTAATGATTGATCACTTACAACACTCAGTGCTATCACAAATGCCCTCCTTATTACTTATCAAGTATTTAATACATCTTCCCCCCAACTCCCTTGCAGTAACCATCAGTTTGTTCTCTATAATTAAGAGTGTTTCTTTTTTACCTCTCTTCACCCCCCATGTTCATTTGTTTTGTTTCTTAAATTCTACATATGAGTGAAACCATATGGTATTTGTCTTTCTCTGACTTATTTTGCTTAGTGTAATACTTCCTAGCTTCATCCATGTCATTGCAAATGTTAAGATTTCATTATGTTTTATGGCTGAGTAATATTTTGTTTATATATCTATATCACAACTTCTTTTTACATTCATCAGGAAATGAACATTGGGGTTCTTTCCATGATTTGACTATTTCTTGATAATGCTGCTATAAACATCGGTGTGCATGCATCCTTTTGAATTAGTATTTTCATATCCTTTGGGTAAATACCTTGTAATACAATTGTTGAAAATTAGGGTATCTTGATTTTTAGGTTTTTTTTTTTTTTGAGGAAACTCTATCATGATTTTCAGAGTGGCACTAACAGTTTTAATTTCCACCAATAGTGTAAGGGTGTTTACCTTTCTCCACATCTACACCAACACCTGTTGTTTCGTGTGTTGCTAATTTTAGCCATTCTGACTGGTGTGAAGTGATATCTCATTACACTTGTGACTTATAATTTCCTGATGATGAGTGACACTGAGCATTTTTTCATGTGTTTGTTAGCCATTTGCATGTCTTTCATTGGAAAATATCTATTCATGTCTTTGGCCTATTACTTAACTGGGTTTTTTGCTTTTCAGGTGTTGAGTTTGATCAGTCTTTAGAGAGTTTGGATGCTCANTAGGGCCTACGTGAAAGAGGTTACTGCCTATGTTCTCCTCTAGGATTTTAATGGTCATCTGTCTTACATTTATGTCTTGATACCATTTTGAATTTACTTTTGTGTATGGTGTAAGAAAGTGGTACAGTTTCATTGTTTTGCATGTTGCTGTTCAACACTGTTGAACAGACTGACATTTTTACATTAGATATTCTTTCCTGCTGTGTCAAAGATTAATTGACCATATAGTTGTGGGTTGATTTCTGGATTTTTAATTCTGTTCCATTGTTCTATGTGTCTATTTTTCTGCCAGCAGCATACTGTTTTGATCACTACCCTTCTGTATTATAACTTGAAGCCCAGAACCGTGATGGCTACAGCTTTGCTTTTCTTTTTCAAGATTGCTTTGGCTATTTGGTGCATTTTGACACTCAATTTTAGGATTGTGTTTTTCTAGCTCTGTGAAAAATGCTTGTGGTATTTTGATAAGAATCAAATTAAATGTGTAGTTTACTTTGGGTAATACAGACATTTTAATAATATTTGTTCTTCCAATTCATGAGCATGGAATGTTTTTCCATTTCTTTGTACCATCTTCAATTTTTTTCATCAATATTTTATAGTTCAGAGTATAGGTCTCTTATCTCCTTTTTAGTGACATTTTAAATCTGATCGATTTCTTAAATTCTTTTTTCTGCTGCTTCATTATTGGTGTATAAAATGCAACAGGTTTCTATATGTTGATTTTGTCACCTGTGACTACCAAATTCATGTATCAGTTCTACCAATATTTTGGTGGAGTCTTTTTGGTTTTCTATATAGAGTATCATGTCCTCTGCAAATAGTGAATGTTTGACTTCTTCCTTGCTGATTTGGATGCCTTCTATTTCTTTTTGTTGTCTGTTTGCTTTGGCTAGAACTTCCAGTACTATGTTAAATAACAGTGGTGGGGCACCTGGGTGGCTCAGTCAGTTAAGTGTCCTACTCTGGATTTTGGCTCAGGTCATGATCTCATGCTTCTTAAGTTCAAGCCCTGCATTGGACTCAGTACTGATGGTGCAGAGCCTGCTTGGGATTCTGTCTCCCTCTTTCTCTGCCCCTCCTCTGCTTTCTATCTCTCTCTCAAAATAAATAAAAATAAATTTAAAAAATAACAGTGGTGAGAGTGGAAATTCCTGTCTTGTTCCTGACTATATAGGAAAATCTCTCAATTTTCCCCATTGAGGATATTAGCTGTGGATTTTTTGTATATGGCCTTTCTATGTTGAGGTATGTACCTCCTATCCCTAATTTGTTGAGGTTTTTTTTTCAAATCAGGAATGAATACTGTACTTTGTCAAGTTCTTTTCTGCATTATATAGTTCTTGTCCTTTCTTTAATTAATGTGTTGTATCACCTTGATTGATTTGTGAACACTGAACCATGCTTACAGCCCAGGAATAGATCCTGCTAGATTCTGGTCAATGATTCTTTTCATGTACTATTGGCTTCAATTTGTTAGTATTTTATTGAGAATTTTTGCATCCATGTTCATCAAAGATATTGGCCTGTAGTTCTCCTTTTTAGTGGGGTCTTTGGTTTTGGAATCAAAGTAATGCTGGCTTCATAGAATGAGTTTGGAAGTTTTCCTTCCATCTATTTTTTGGAATAATATCAAAAGAACAGCTATTAATTCTTCAAATATTTGGTAGACTTCCCCTGGGAAACCATATGGTCCATGACTTTTGTTTGTTGGGATATTTTCTTTTTATTTATTACCGATTCCATTTCTTTACTGGTTATGGATCTATTCATATTTTCTATTTCTTCCTGTTTCAGTGTTGGTAGTTTACATAATTCTAGAAATTTGTCTATTTCTTGAAGATTGCCCATATGTTGGCATATACTTTTTTTATTTCTGTGGTGTTGGTTGTTACTTCTCCTTTCTCATTTGTGTTTTTATTTATTTGAATCCTTTTCTTTGTGATGATTCTCACTAGATGTTTATTAACTTCATTAACATTTTCAAAGAACCAGCTTCTTGTTTTCTATTGTTTTTTAAAAAATACTTATATAATTTACCTCTAATCTTTATTATTTCCGTTCTCCTGCTTGCCTTAGGATTTATTTGTTATTCTTTTTCTGTCACCTTTAATTGTAAGGTTAGATTGTTTATTTGAGATTTTCCCTGTTTCTTGAGGTAGACTTGTATTGCTATCTACTCCCCTGCTATGACTACTTTTGTTGCATCCAAATGTTTTGGACAGTTATGTCATTTTCATTTGTTTCCATGTACTTTTTAAATTTCTTCTTTCATACCCTGGTT
>NW_027530511.1:10789-16619 GCF_008692635.1 Crocuta crocuta
TATTTCACCCATTCATTACTTAGCAGCATATTGTTTAACCTCCATGTATTTGTGATCTTTCTAAATTTTTCTTGTAGTTAACTTCAAATTTCATAGTGTTGTGGTCATAAAATATTCATTGTATTTTTAAAATATTTTTGTACTTATTGAGACCTCATTAGTGAACTAGTATGTGATCAATTCCAGAGAATGTCCCATATGTACTTGAAAAGAATATGTATTCTGCTGTTTTAGAATGGAATGTTCTGAATACATCTGTTAAGTCCATCTGGTCCAGTGCGTCATATATAGCCATTGTTTCCATGTTGATCTTCTGTTTAGATGATATGTTGATCTATGTAAATAGGGTGTTAATATCCCCTACTAATCACTGTTGATTAGTTCCTTTGTATTTGTTATTAACTATTTTATGTATTAGGTGTTTCATGTTGGGTGCATAAATATTTACAATTGTAATGTCTTCTTTGACTGTCCCCTTAATGAGTACATAGTGCCCTTTATTCAATCTTATAAGAGTGTTTATTTTAAGACCTGCTTTGGGGCACCTGGGTGGCTCAGTCGTTTGGGCGTCCCACTTCAGCTCAGGTCATGATCTCGCAGCTCATAGGTTCAAGCCCCGCATTGGGCTCTGTGCTGACAGCTCAGAGCCTAACGCCTCCTTCCAATTCTGTGTCTCCCTCTCTCTCTCTGTGCCTTTCTCCCACTCGCGATCTCTCTCTCAAAAATAAATAAACATGTAAAAAAAAAAGACCTGTTTTGTTTGCTATATGTATTCCTACTCTGACTTTCTTTTGACTCCATTTGCATGATAAATGATTCTCCATCCCTTCACTCTCATCTGAATGTGTCTTTAAGTCTTAAATTAATCCATTTTAGGTAGGATATATATGGTATTTATTTTTTATCCATTTCATTACCCTTTGTCTTTTAGTTGGAGAATTTAGTGCATTTACTTTCAAAGTAATTATTGATAAACATGTATTTATCGCCATATTGTTATTTGTTTTGTGGTTGTTTTTGTAGATCATCTTTGTTCCTTTCTTCCCTTGCTCTCTTGTTTCACCAAAATTTGGCTTTCTTTACTGATATACTTGCATTCTTTTCTCTTTACTTTTTGCATATTTATCACTGGTTTTTGATTTGTGGTTACCATTACGTTTGTATATAGTATCCTCTGCATATAGAAGTATATAATAAGGTGATGGCACTTTGAACACATTCTTTTCCTTTCTATTCCTCACATTTAGGTATATGGTGTGATACTTTATATCCTTTTATCTTGTGAGTTCTTTGAGTGATTTTTTAATAGATATATTTATTGTTATTGCTTTTGTGCTTCTTACTTAATCTTACTTATGGTCTTTCCTTTCTACTGAGTTCCCTTTAACATTTTGTGCAGGGCTGGTTTAGTGGTCATGAACTCTTAGCTTTTATTTTGCTGAGAAAGTCTTTCTCTACTTCTATTCTGAATGACAGCCTACAGCCTTGCATACAGTATTCTTGGATGCAATTTTCCCCCCCTTTCAGTACTTTTACTATATCATGCCATTCACTTTTGGCCTGAAAGTGTTCTGTTGAAAAATTTGCTGATACCGTTATGGGTTTTCCCTCTATGTAACTGTCTTCTTTACTCTTGCTGCTTTTAAAAATTTCTCCACATCACTACTTTTTGCCAGTTTAATTATTATGTGTTAGGGTGAGGTCCTCTTTGGATTGATTTTGTTGAGGGATCTCTTCCCCTTGGGTATAGATATCTGTTTCTTTTCCCAACTTAGGGAAGTTTTCAGCTATACATTTTCTGTCTCCATTCATCTCTCTTCTTATTCTGGGAACCCTATAATGGAAATGTTATTATGCTTGATGGAGTGGCTGAGTTTCCTAAGAATTTTCTCATTTTGCATATTTCTCCCTCTTATTTTCATTATTCTGTCCTCCAGGCCATTAATTCATTCTTCTGCTTCCTCTAGCCTGCTATTTACTCTATCAAATAAAATTTTATTTTATTAATTGTGTACTTCATCTCTGATGGTTCTTTTTTATGGCTTTTGTCTGTTTGTTAAGGATCTCATGATGTCTTCCATTCTTCTCTCAACTCCAATAAGTATCTTTATGACTATTACTTTAAATTCTCTATCAGGCATATTATTTATATCTATTTCACTAGTTCTCTTGCTGTTGTTTGGTCCTGTTCATTCATTTGGGATATATTTCTCTCCTTCCTGAATTTGTTTAACTCTCTGTGTCTCTTTCTGTGCATTGGGAAAGCCATTTATTTCTCCTACTTTTGAAAGTAGTGAGCAGGGCATGAAATTCTAACAAGGTGGTTGTGGTACTTTGCCACAGGTGACATACAGCTTCTGGGGAGAACATGGCATACCAGGGCCACTCCAAAAATTCCATGGGCATGGTGCTCAGTGTCCACAAGTTTTATGCACTGATCGTCTTCCACCGGTACAGCCACTGTTAAGACTGGGATGGACAGGGCATGATCCACAAAGTGCATGGGGCAGGTCGTGCAGCTCTAGCAAGGTGAAAGCTTTCTCTTCAGGAGGTGACTAGTTGCCACACCTCCAGGACTGAGTCAGGCTTGCCTGGAGGGTGCATCACACAGTGTAAGCAAGTTAGGTGGTGTATTCTGGCAGCGTGCTGGTTTCCACAATTGGCTGTGTGTTTATTCTATGGGTTGGGAGAGAAATGGCACCTGTTAGTTCCTCTGTTCCTGGAAAATTCTAACAGCAAAATCTGTTCTTCTGGGACACATTCTGTGATTAATAAATAATTCTCCCTCCCCTACAACCCAGGTGTTTTTCAAACTACTGCTTATATGTTGTCTCTCTGCCAACTGTTTCCTGTGCTATCTCTTTAAGGGCAAGTAATCAGTTTCCTATCACCTTCCAGACTTTCCCAAAGCTGAATCCATTAATTTTTAGTGTCCTAGAGTTTATGTTCTGTTGTTTGTATAACTCATGAAATTCGGCCTCTTTTGTTTTCAAAGTCAAATGATATGGGATTCATTTTCCTTGTATGAGATCTCTGGTGTAAGGNGTCATTCTCTACCTGAGTAATTTTGCTCAGCATAACACCCTCAAGTTACATCCATGTTGCTACACATGGCCAGATTTCATTCTTTCTCATTGCCATGTAGTATTCCATTGTATAGATAAACCACGTCTCCTTGACCCATTTATCAGTTGATGGACATTTAGGCTCTTTCCATGTTTTGGCTATTGTTGAGAGTGCTGCTATGAACATTAAGAAATGTATTTCCGGACACCTGAGTGGCTCAGTCAGTTAAGCATCTGACTGGCTCAGGTCATGATCTCATGGTTTGTGAGCCCGAAACCCATGTCAGGCTCTGTGCTGACAGCTCAGCCTGGAGCCTGCTTCANGGCTTTTCTAGGTATAAAACTAATGAGGGTTTTATTATTTGCTTTCCAAACCTTAAATCTTTTTATTTATTTCTCTATCTTTCTCAAAAAGACTGGATTCTTTAGTAGAATACGGAATAAAATCAGTGGCAGTGCTCAGTCTTGTCTCATTCCTGAATTCAGTAAAAATGTTTTCCAATATTTCTTGATTATCATATGTTCTTTTTTTGGATATCTTGGAGTGACCAGTATAAGCCTCCATAAATGTCCATACCTTACCTCTGGAATTCATGAATATATTAGATTTTATTTAGAAATGGACTTTGAAGCTATAATTAAGACTACATACTTTAAAATAGTGAGATCATCCAGGTGGGCCCAATCTGATTAAACAAGTCTTGACGAGCAGAACAGTTTCTCTACCTAGAGTTATAGAGAGGAAGTGAAAGAGGAAGAAACAGAAATGCTCCAGAGGGACTCAGAGAGATGCTAAGCATGAGAAAGGTTCACCACATCATTGCATTGAAGCCATTTACAAGGATCAAGCAGAGATATCCAGAAGGTAAGGCCAGCCCCCAGGTGATGGCTTTCAAATAAATAGAAACTTCAGTCTTGCTAATACAATACTGAATTTTTCCAAAAATCTAAATAAGGTTGGAGGCAGATCCTTTCCCAGAACTTTCAGTAAGAAATGCAGCCTGAACAATATATTAATTTCAGCCAAATCCAACCAGAGTTCTGATAACAGAGCATATGAGATAATAAATTTGTGTTGTTTTAGGCTGCTAAATTTGTACTAATTTGTTTTGGCAGTAGTATATAAATAAAACATGATCTTTACCACATTAACAAAAGCTTCCTTTTATCTTAATTTGCTTAGAGTTTTATCATGGATAGTGCTGGATTTCTTCAAATATTTTGTCTGCATCAATCAAAATGAACATATGAATTGCTTGAATTATTTTCTGTTAATGTAACTGATTTTCTGACTATAAAGCACTCTTAAATACACATATGATACAACATAACTAAAATAACTTTCAGTGAGATATAATGTATTATTCTTTTAGTATATTGATAATTTCAATTTGCTAATATGTTATTATTTTGGCATATATGTAGGTAAAAGAGACTCGTCTGTAATTTTTAATTCCCTACCATGCTGTCAGACTATAGAATGTAGGTTATGCTGCCCTTACATAGATTAAAGAAGTGTTCCTTCTTCTGTTTTCTAGAAGAGTTTATGCAAAATTGGTGATATTTATTTCTTAAATATTTTAAGAATTTATTAGTAAAACTATGTGAGCCTATGTGTGTGTGTTTGTGTGTGCGCTTGTGTATACATGTTTGTGTGTGCACGTGTAAAAATTTAACACAATTATGTTTTTTAATAGAATTCAGTGTATAAACATATTTTTTTACTTTGTAAAAATGTTCATCTATTTTGAGAGAGAGTGCACAAGTGGGGGTGGGGCAGAAAGAGAGAGAGAGAGAGACAGAATCCAAAGCAGGCTCCGTGCTGTCACCACAGAGGCCAATGAGGGGCTTGAACTCACCAACCATGAGATCATGACCTGAACTGCAAGAGTCCGATACTTAACTGACTGAGCCACCCAGATGCCCCTAGAATCAGTGTATAAATATTTTTAATATCCTCTATCAGTTTTTGTAGTTGATGCTTTTTGAAGAATATTCCATTTCATGCAAATTTTTAAAAGCATGTACATAAAGTCATTTTAATCACCTCTCGTTACTTTGAAATATTTATAGAATCTGTAATGTTCTTGTTCTTCCTTTTTATTTTCTTGATCAATCTTTCTAGATATTTATCATTTCTATTAGTGTAAAAAAACAATATTTGGCTTTTCTGAATTTTCTGTATTTTATGGTAGCATTCCAATTCATTGATTTCTACTTTAATCTTTANAATTTATTTTTAGTCTTTTTTTTTCTTCTAATATATCACTTAAAGTAATGATTTTCTCTCTAGGCACTTGATTAGGCTACATCCCCTAAGTTTTGTTTTGTCATACCATATTGTTATTTCTTCCAAAATGTTTTATAACTTCCTTTTGAATGCTTCTTCCACCCATGAATTATTTAGAAATGGATTCCCTGGGGCGCCTGGGTGGCTCAGTTGGTTAAACAGCCCACTCTTGATTTTGGCTCAGATCATGATCCCAGGATTGTGGGATAAAGCCCTACATTGGGTTCCATGCTCAACATGGAAACTGCTTAAGATTCTATCTCTCTCCCACTGTCCCTTTCCCTTACTCTTGTGCGCGCGCTCTCTCTCACTCTCGCTCTCTCTCCCTCACTCTCAAAAAATGGATTGCGTAATTTCCAGCAGTGAAATTATATATAATTTTTACTTTCTTATTTAGTTTTAGTTTAATTCAATTATGGTCAGAAAATAAAATCAGAGATATTTGGTCCTTTGACATGTATTGAGACCTTATGGA
>NW_027530511.1:16742-18216 GCF_008692635.1 Crocuta crocuta
ACCTTATGGATTAATCTATGGTTTATGTTAATGTACATTTGGAAAGAAACTGAAGCCTGCCATTATTAAGCACATGCTCTATATGCCAATTAGGTCAACTTAATTGTATAGTTAAAATCTCTGTATCATCATTTTTTGCCTGGTGTTCTATTATGCGTTGAAAGAAATATAATAAAGACTATTAGTATAATTGTGAGTTTTCCATATCTCTTTTTATTTTTGTTAATTTTTGCTTTATATAATTTTAGGTATGGTGTTAGCTAAATAAATATTCAGAATTATGTTCTCTTGCTTTTAGACTCATACCTTTTATATTATAAATGTCCCTGTTTATTCCCAGTAATGTTTTTCCTCTAACATTTACTATGCCTGATGCTGGTAGAACTATACCAGGTAACTTTTGATTAGTTGTTTATACGGCATATCTTTCCTGTTTGTTTTCCTTTTAAACTTGTTCTATCTTTATATTTAATTTTTGTTATTTTTTAAAATAACGTGTGACTGAGTCCTACTTTTAATAAACTATGATAATATTTTAACTTGGATTATTTCGCCAATTTCATTTAATGTAATGTATTTACTTCCTTTAACTTTATATTTGCATATTATTTTACTATTATAGTAATTACCCCAAAGATTACAACTCGTGTGCCTTACTTATCATACTGTGTATGAATTATTATTTTAACCACTTCTTTGATACTTACAGAAACTTAGAATATTTAAGTAAGCTATGTCCANTATTTCTTTTACAGTCAATGTATTATTTCATCTTTCCTTTCTTTCCTTTCTTGTTTCCCACAGTCAAGATTCTATTGATTGAACACACATGGTGTAGTTTAAAACTTTCTTTGTATTTCTTGAATATTGGCACCTAGATATAAGGCTTGATCAAACTCAGGTTCAAACCCTTCATCAAGAATTGGGGCAATATTTTGTTATTTTATCTGGAGCCACATAATTCTTGATTTTCTCTCTCAAATTCTCTCTCTCTGTCTCTGTCTCTCCCCACCACCTCCCACTCTCTCTCCCTCATATCAATAACCAAATATATTCAAAACATGCATCTATTAAATAATTTGAGAGATAAAAATTGAAATATATTAATTCAATTATTTTATATCCGTTTATTCACTGGAAGAATTTTATGAGGAGACAATTCCTCTCATATAGTATTTGGTTATCAATTGTTAGACTACATAAAAAAATTGTATAAACACATTTCATTCCACTTACACAATTTTCAAGATAATGAATCAGTTTTGTTTTCCTCAGAAATAAGCANCTTTGTTCAATATAATTTAAAACTCAAGGGATTAAACACAATTTTTAGATTTCAGTCTTGCAATGTTTATGATTATTGAAGCTCAGAGTTTTATTTTTGGCCAGTGGGGCCTCACCAAAGTTATCTTTTCAGTCCTTTTGACATGACCCTTATAATCACTGATAGCTTCCTATCTGATATCTCAGACTG
>NW_027530511.1:18354-21331 GCF_008692635.1 Crocuta crocuta
CAAGTTATATGACCAAAAAAAAAACATAGAATATAGAATACCAAGTGTCTCTCATGCACTTTCTAATTTATATCCTTCAAGAGGTAGTCACTGTTCTGCTGTCTATCCCCATATGTTCTCATTTATGTCTTATTTCTCTCAGTCATCATTATATCTGTGAGGATCATCCATGTTGTGTATAGCATTACTTCATTTTATTGCTGTGTAATATTCCATTGTATAAATATACTGCAATGTGTTCTACTATTATTAAATATTAAGGTTATTTAAAATTCTTTGGTCTTACATATGGTACTGTTGCAAACATGTCTATATGTAATTTTTGGTGAACATAATCACTCCTTTTATGGGTATTTGCCCAAGAATGACATTGCTGGTCTATATGATAGAAATGTTTATCTTTGATAGATTCTTCCAGTTTTCCAATACTTCTACCAGCAATATATGAATGTTCAACTTGATCCACATTTTTGACAAAACTTGATATTTTCAGTCTTTGTAATTTTACTCAATCTGGTGTGTGTGTGTGTGTGTGTGTGTACATGCATATGTATGTTTTTGAATGTGTATATGTATGTGATTCTATTCTGTTTAAAACTCCATTTCCTTTTTTTTTTTTTACTATGTATTTATTTCTTTTTAAACAGTGAGGATGAGAGGGGAAGAAGGAGAGAGGAAGAGAGAAAATCTCAAGCAGCTCTGCACTGTCAGCACAAAGCCTGATGTAGGGCTCTATCCTACAAACCCTGAGATCATGACATGAGCCGAAATCAAGGATCAAACACATAACTGACAGCCACCCAGGTATCCCTTAAATTCCATTTTCTTAATGAACAATAATGTTGAGCAGTTTTTCATGTGTTTGTTGGCCAGATGGGCCATAAGTCTTGACAGTTAGAATTATCTGGCTTTTTTTCCACCTCCCTAATCTTTTCACTTTCCACTCTCTCTATAGTTTATCTCATCTAGTCCCATACATCCATTACTATCCATACATCACTGACTCCCAAATCCATACTTATGGACAAAACCTAGCTACCGGGTCTTAAATTCTTATAATTGCCCTCTCTGCAATTGCCATCACTTCTTCACATTTGTCTTTTTGCCTCTTTACTCATCTTCCATCTTGACTGTAACATTGGTGTGAAGTCTGGGCACACAGCAGTTGTACTGCAACCACGAGACAGTAAACACAATAACAAAAACCAACACACTAAGAATGGCAGAAGTCAAGGATGGAAAAAGAAACAAGGTCATTGCTAGCACTGTGGTAATGAAGAAACCTAGGCATCTTATTGTAAGACACAAAACACAATATTGTTAAGACACTTTGATAAGATCTTCCTGTTTTTTAAGTACAATACAGCGCTGATACAAGTGGAATCTCAGTAATTATCATTGAAATTTGATTATCTCACATTTGAAAAGAAACTGAAAAATTTGCTCTACCGAATGAGATTACCTGTATAACCTAACACGAAAATTTAGATTTAAAGAATTTGTCAGTTTTGTTTTGTCATGTCTTTAACATTCATGATTTCTTATAATTCCTATTGTACACATTTTATTGATATGTATGTACATACACACATATGTATATGAGATTTTTATGTCTTTGCAGTTATAATGTATATACACATACGATGTAGTAATCAAGGCTTTTTCAATTGCAAATGAGACAAAGCCAACCCAAACAATTTTAAAGAGAAAGGAGATTTATGGATTCCTATATATAGAAAGGTCAGACTTATATCTGGCCTCAGAGACAATATTCAGAGTCTCAAACAACATTATTAATTCTCTTTCTCTCACTCAATTTCTCTCTCTCTTTTTCTCTCTTGATCTCTCTCTCTCTCCATTTCCTTTCTGTTTCTCTTCACTTAATAAACAATTTTCTATGTGTTAGCTTACTTCTCCAGAGGTAACTTCGGGTTTATATCATATCAGCTTGTGATGTAGAGGAAAAATGTCTCTCTTACTCTCAGCTACAGAGCATGTATCCTAGGGCAAGGCTTTATTTGACCCAGTGTTTGTGATTCACCCAAATTTTAGGTTCATGGGGTAAATATTATGTTTGTTGGAGTGTGGGTGAGGAAATTCACCAAAAGAAACATGATGTCTGATACTGTTTCAAAGATTGAAAAAAATGTTAACCAAATAATATCTGCTAAGTATACTATAATGTGTATGTGTAAATATATGTTTGTATTTGTGTCACATAAAGAAACATAAACTTTGATTGCTTTACCTTCCAAAAACAATAAAGTCATCTAAGAAATAAATTGTAGAGGTAATATAACTATTGACAAAACAATACAAGTAATCATTGGCCTGACAGTCAATACAAACAAATAATGATTCTCATGTTGAATACTAATAAGGTTATGTTTCTTTAAAGAGAAAGAAGTTACAAATCTGGAATGGCAGCATGGGGAGCTCCACGAACCTGCTCCCCAATAAAACAAGCATAGTGGGTAAAAAGATAAATAGAGAAATAGATAAGATAGACAAGAGTATAGATTAGGTATAGCTATACACAAATATATACATACAAATATGTACATATCTCTATATTATGTATCTATATATCTATAGATTAGATGTAGATATAGATGTATCTCCATATCCATATATAATCTATTCCTATCTACCTATCTATCTATATCTATATCTATCTATCTATCTATCTATCTATCTGTGGGGAATAAGTTTAGGGATTTCCTGAGCTTTCACCAATGGGTTAACAAGGCTTAGGACAAAAGCATCAGGGAATAGGTAAACAAGGCTAAAGCCTCCCTGGAATACCATAAAAGCACAAAGAAGAAAGCTGCTTTCACAGGATGAACGTGTCCAGAATAGGTAAACAGGGTGATAGACCACAGCAACAGGGTGAAATTGTCTAGAGCTAGTTAGAAGGGAAAAAAAAAAAAAAACACCTTATTGACCCTGAGGTAGCATGCTCTATCTGTCTTACACT
>NW_027530511.1:21416-22330 GCF_008692635.1 Crocuta crocuta
TTACACTGAAGGCAGGTGAAGATAAAGAGACACAGTACCTGGTGCCTGCCATAAACAGCCATCTACTTGGTGCCAGGATTTTGTTTTGTATTGATCCAAAGCCGTAACACCACATATGTTTGAAACCCCTTTCTCTCACACACTTGAGTTAATGATCACTCTTTCATTGTCTCTTTCTGCACGCAGATCACATTTGTAAGCCTTTTGATAGTAATAAATATGCAGCAAGGACTCTTACTTAGGGCTCTTTTTTCCTCCCGGACATTAGCCTTTCTCATATTCAATTATGCATCCACCCTCTTGCTGGACAGGAGAGAACTCCAGACTCAAAGTCTGCAGCAAATGGTGACCCAGATGTGACTAGAAGCTGAGATGACTAGAAGCTGAAATGGCCAAAGAGTGGTGCGAATCAAGGACTGCAGAATGCTGCGGAACAACTGAAGAGTTCCACCAAACATGCTCCGGACTTCAATCTTTTCCTGATGAGGTAAAAGAAAAGTGAAATTATATTAGGATTCACTGCGTGAGACTTTTGAGAGACTTTTGGATTTTTATGGGAGACTCCTTATCCCTAGAGCAAAAACAATATATTCATATTTTGCAATCATTGGGAAAGATTGTTGGCACTATCCTTAATCAGAAAACACTCTTTAAATTATTAATGATTACCTAGCAACTACCCTTGGTTTCCAAAACAAGGAACTTATGATCTTGATATTTGGGAACAAAGTAGGGAAAACATCAAAAGCTCAGCATCCTAAGGAGGCTAATGTTCCCCCTGAGGTACTCTTCACTTGGTCCATTTTCCATACTGCCCTTCTCCCCTTGAGTTCAGATGATGTATATAAAATGTAGAATTACCCAAAATAGATGAAAAACCGGAGCATTTTTATAGTCAGCCCGTGTCTTTGGGT
>NW_027530511.1:22384-30499 GCF_008692635.1 Crocuta crocuta
TCAAAAGATGCCCCCCTCCCTCAAAAAGGTGGGACGATATGGAGCCTTTAATAACCTCACCGAGGTTCTGATAAGGTCCTCACCCCAATGCAAAAGTACATTAAGGAAGCCTGTAAAGCCGGTGAATTCCAGCTGTTTCCCATTATCAGGCAAAATGGGCAATACGCCCATGAAGGCCTACCCTTTCAAATAGTAAAAGAATTGCAGAAAACAGTTAATCTGTATGGCCTTCACAGCCCTTTTACAATTGGCATTTTAGAAACTATTTGTAGCACTTATTCCATATGTGCCTGGGGCTGGGGATCTCTTATAAAAATTACTTTGACCCCAGCTCAATATGCTATCTATGCCCAAGAGTTTCATGACGCTTGCATGACTGTGCTATGCAGAACTTTGACGCTACTATTCCAGTGTCTTTTCAACAACTGTCCAGCACAGGACAATATGTCCACTCAAAGCAGCAAGCCCAACATCCAATCATTGTCAGTAAAACAATGCACTAAAATAGCACAGCGTATTTTCACAGGCCATCTGTATTGAAAGGGACTCTAACTCTGTCTCTCATTTTTTCCTCCAGTACACTCCGGTTACTCTATGTGGGGAATTCTCCCATATTCATTCCTTGCATTAATATCTATGGTGATTAGAGCTAATTGTCTCTGGTTAGTCTACCTCAGGATGGAGACTTTAAGGTATATTCCCAAGCAGCTGCAGAAACTACTTTTGTTTAGGTTAACTTCCCTATCTTCTCTGGCCTGATATGGACTGCCTAATTCCACTAATGGAAAACAAAACAAAATAAAACAAAATTTGTATCTGTTGATCTGTCTAAGCTGGCAGGCTCTAGGACCAGTAGAACTTTTTCTCTGCTTTTTGTGCCTTTATCTGCATCCAGGCCTCTTGGTGGCACCTCACCTTTTCTGCCTTCCCTTCCCCCTCCTCCTGTTTCTGCACCACCTGGGGTGTGGCCTGGATACTGGCTCTTCAATGCCTCAAACAGCATCAGCTCCTCCTCCCCACATTGTCTAGGAGCAAAAAAATACTTATGCCACTCAGTTCAGATTTCCTCACTGGCTCTCTGGGGAAAAAATGACACTGGTAAACTTTTGAGTGGACATAGATGAAATGTAAGTGAGATAGACATGACTTTAAATTATCAGAATTAAATAATAAAACTTTATTCTACTAAAGTTTTCTGAAGGTCAAATAAGTTCATGTTATGTCTGTTCCCATTTGGTAGCAAAAGGATGACTTAAAGAAATGGTTACTTTGTCTGCCTCATAGTTTTCATGGGTAATTGTTAAAATAGCTTTCAGGGTTTTTGGTAACCTGAAACTTTGTTTTGCTTGAATGGTGAATTGAATTAAGTTGATTTGACATTTAAGCCTCTTCTAAAACAAATAGAATGCTGAAGCATTGCTTACTAAACATAGGCCTATAATCCTTGTTTCTATGGCAAAAAAATACTAAGGCTATTTAAATATGTTAAAAACATGCTTTATGCTTAATGGATTCATAAGTTTGTCACCTAAAATATTTCTGATGTAACAGATAGTTCACAATTGGTTACTACTTAGTTTTAACTGGAGACTAAGGTTTCTAAAAGTTAAAATTCTGCTAAATGTAATTAAATCTAATGGAAAAAAAGAAAGTAACTCTGTATATAAAAAAGTAAGAAATATATAGGAAAGATATAAAAAATGAGAATACACTTTTTTTAAAAGTAAAATAGATAGGGGCGCCTGGGTGGCTTAGTCAGTTAAGCGTCCGACTTTCGCTTAGGTCATGATCTCGCGGTTCGTGGGTTCGAGCCCCGCGTCAGGCTCTGTGCTGACTGCCGGCTCAGAGCCTGGAGCCTGTTTCAGTCTGTGACTCCCTCTCTCTCTGACCCTCCCCTGCTCAAACTGTCTCTCTCTCTTTCTCCTAGAAATAAATAAAACATTAAAAAAAAAATTTAAAAGTAAAATAGATAAATAAAAGGATTTTAAAAAAAACTAATAAAGAAGGACAACATGCCCTTTTGAGTTGTTTTATGCAAGCCTTGGTTGGAATTACCCATTACTTATAATCTACAAGGCCGAGGCATTGTAAAATGAGCACATAATACACTCAAAAATATGTTAAAAAGGGGAGGGGGAATGCCCATGGCTGTATACATTTCAGCCTCAACTTCTCTTCAAGTTAAAATCTTGACCCTCAAGGACTAACTGCAGCTGAATGACAGTCTTCAAAATCAGATAAACCTTCTCACCCTATGATGGTACAAAACCCCTGAAGGGGCCCCTGTGGACTGGGTCCAATAAACTTCTCACGTGGGGTTGAGGATATGGTTGTGTTCTTTCAGATTCTGGACATCTATGGATTCGTTCTTGGTTGGTGAAGCCATACCAGGGCGTGGTAAAGAGCCCCAGGATATCTTACAGTGAACCAGAACTTCCAGAGAATGACTCTGAATGGGCAACCACCACCACCCTTTTCAAAGATGAAGAAACCTTTACATTGACTCCTCACCTTGATACCACTCCACAAACGCAAATCCTTGCCTCTGATATAACATGGGGAAGCATTAAACACCTGTCTAGCCAGTACAACATTTTCTTACAATACAGTGGCATTGTATATACCTCTGATTCGCATCTGATGGCCATTCATCTCCGTCATTGACAAAAATTTGATACGTGTAACCCTGATTCTACTCCTTGCCCTCATTTGTCCAGGCCACACTCAATATTCATATTGGGCCCATCTCCTTCACCCACTTATATTTGACAGCTTAACACTCGTAGCCAGGGATATTCCTATTACCAATAATGACACTGAGTTCATGGGAAGAGCCAGTCTTAACCCACCTTTCCAAACTCACCAAGAGCATTGGCTTTATATGCCCAGACCTCATTTGTGGCTTACCCAGCACCTCCTATGTGTGTTACCAAACTTAGCAACTTATCTGCTAGTCTCAAACTAACAATCAACTGGCTTTTGCATGTACAGCCCAAAACCTCTACAAGACCAGACAATTTTACTTTGTTCTCAGACACAAGCTTTGATATACCTCAAAAAAACAAACATATCTCACACTCTTAATGTTCTAGCTTGCTCTATTCTCAAGTATTCAGACCACCCTTGGAATAATATTCTTTGGACAACCTGTGATGGAGAGACTGAGCATAATCTTCACTGGGGCAATTGGACCATTATTGACAGGGGTCCTAGGTATACATCGTGAAAACAAAATATTCAAATAAGATCATATCCTTTAACCAATCTAGTAGGGAGAATATGTTTTGGAAAGACAGAGGTTTGTCTGGCTCTATAATTTCTCTACATAAAGGGAAATTATAAGGACGTTGGCTTTTTAATCTTTGGAAGCTAGGTCTTCTCTTCTTCACTTGTACTGTTAGCCATGGTGAAATTTATATAAATTTACATATTAACCTAATTTGGGCCTCCCAACACAATGACCAATTTGCATGGTGCACTATTGGTTGTTTTGTTTGGTTTATTTCTGAGAGAGAGAGACAGCGTGAGCAGGGGAGCGTCAGAGAGAGAGAGAGAGATACAGAATCTGAAGCAGGCTCCAGGCACTGAGCTAGCTGTAAGTACAGAGCCCGACACGGGGCTCAAACCCATGAACCATGAGATCATGACCTGAGCCGAAGTCAGATGCTTAACCGACTGAGCCACCAAGGCTTCCTAACTATTTGTGTCACTTCTTCCTATGTTCTCTTTGCTACCTTCACTTTACAGATCAAACAAATAGAAAGTAATTATAACCTCTCTACCTCCAAGGGCTGGTTCATGTCATATGTAAATAATGATAATATTACCCAATTAAATATCTCCTCTTTGTGAGCACTTAGACAGCATGTCTCAGCTTGCGTTCCTTTTAATAGCTCTGAGCCCTATATGCATCCTCGGGATTAGGCACACTTTCCAAGCTTGTTCAACACTGGTACTCAGTTGTAAGATAAAAAAGATTTGTTGGCCTGTTAATCCAAGTTAATGTTGGGCATCCTAGCAGCAGTAGGTGTTATCACTCCTGCCACTGTTGCTGGAATCAGCCTGCATCATACTATCCAAACAGTGCATGTCCTTAATAAATTTATGGTCAACACTATTAAAGAATTAATAAGCCAAACTTCTATTGATAGGCAAGTTTTGGCACTCCTCAAAGCTCTTGAGGCTACAGTGGATTTTATTGGAAAAAAACAGGGGGCCTTGTTCCTTTACTCTAAACTGCCCTGCGACCCTAACTCCCAGTATATTTGCATGACTGTCATTCCTAATAATCACTCCCAGGCTTGCTTGGGATACCATCCAGACACACCTTCACAGTGTTTTTTCTTCCTACCTCTCTAACAATACAGAAAGTTTAGATGTGACATTGCACCAACAGCTACAATGTGCAGAAGACCAATTTAGAAATGAATCGGCTGATTCTTGGGCAGTGTGGCTTGACCTAAGTCCTTTCTCACTTAAAACCATCACACCCATCTCAAATTCTGGATAACTCTGGGAAGTGGAATGCTTTTACTGTGTCTTTTTTTATGTCTTTGCAGAATCACCCTCCAAGCTACCCAAAAGCCAAAGAAGGACCAGGAGCTCATTATAATGGTCCTCAAACATAAAACTAGAAGAACCAAGAAAAACAAAAAGGGGGAACTGTGGGGAATAAGTTGAGGAATTCCCAGAGCTCGTACCAATGGATTAACAAGAGTTAGGACAGGAGTGCCTGGGTGGCTCCGTTGGTTAAGCGTCCGACTTCGGCTCAGGTCATGATCTCACGGTTCTTGGGTTCCCCCACATCGGGCTCTGTGCTGACAGCTAGCTCAGAGCCTGGAGCCTGTTTCAGATTCTGTGTTTCCCTCTCTCTCTGCCCTCCCCCTTCTCTCTCTCTCTCTCTCAGAAATAAATAAAAATATTTAAAAAATTAAACAAGGGTTAGGACAAAAGCGTCCAAGAGGTAAACAGGGTGAAAGTGCCCCCAGCATAGAACAAAAACTTAGATCAGAAATCTGCTTCCAAAGGAGGACAGCTTCCAGAATAGGCAGAGGGGTGAAATTGCCTGGAGCTAATTAGAAAACAAAAAAAAATGTTGCCTTGTTGACCCTGAGGTAGCATGCTCTATCTGTCTTATCATAGGCAAGTTAAGATAAATAGACACAGCACCTGCTGCCTGCCATAAACAGCCATCTGCTTGGTGCCAGGATTTTGTTTTGTATTGAGCCAAACTCTTAACACCATGTATCTTCGAAACCACTTTTTCTTCACACACTTGAGTTAATGACTACTGTTGCATTGTCTCTTTCTGTACGTCAACCATATTTGTAAGACTTTTGATCCTAATAAATATGGAGCAAGGACCCTTACTTGGGACTCTTGTCTCCTCTCAGACATTAGCCTGTCTCATATTCAATTCTGCATTCACTCTCTTACTGGACAAGAGAGAGCTCCAGACTCAAAGTCTGCAGCATAGATCTATATATCTATAAATCTATATTGAATCCAAATCTAGTTATATTTCTATCTATCTATCATCTATCTATCTATCTATCTCTCTATCTATCTATCTCTCTATCTATCTATGTGAAATCTCTATAAATAGATCTAATAGTATTTAGCAATGAAGACTTTTTTTTTTCAAGAAAATATACTACAACTTGATAAGAACAACAAGCGTCTATAACCTTTAAACCACTAGTCACTCCATATCTTATCCCTCCCAGCTCAATATCATACAAACTACACCTCCACTCCAGGTGAATGTAACCAAGACCATAGGGATCCTTTCTTCCCTAGCTCTCAGTCAAGGGCTATAACATCTTCTGGGAACGACAGACTACCATCATTTCTTATCCCCTTCCAAGCTACTCATTGCAGGAGTTAAATTCTAGGTGAATGTGGTAGAGAGGATAAAGGATACTTCCTCTAACAAGTCTCCATAGGGTACAGGCTCTATTCCAGTTGCTACAGGCAGAGAATCCTGGGATCTTCAAACCAACTGACTCATAGAACAGAGGTTAAACACTGTGAGAAGCAAGCAGGGTAAAAAAGGAAGCAAGTAGAGAAGGCCAGAGGCTACCAGCATGTGCAGCATCCAGAGCAATTTTCCAGAATATTTTTTCCAGGCATAGAAAAGTTCATAAGAACAGAGAGCTCTGTAGAACTCCATAGATCAATGAACTTTATTTGAAACAGAGTATGGGGAAGTTCAAACCTAAGGGCCCCTTGAAAACAGTGGACATTTTGGTGGTAAAAAAAATAAAAGGAGACTGGTATCTCCTTGAGACCAATAAGCTAACTAACAGGCCTGATGTTTTACCAGAGAAAACCAGGAAAAGAGGTAAGAGCACTCCTGTATTAAGAAGAAACCTCAGATACTTGCTTCAGCAACTATCCCTGCAAAGGGGTCCCAATTTAATTGGATCAAACAGTGGAGCAATTTAGGGTCCAGGGCATTATAAAAAAAAAAAAATTTGATCAATGAAGGAGCACCTACCTGGGTGGCTCAGTCAGTCAACCATCTGACTTTGGCTCAGTTCATGATCCCACGGTTTGTGGGTTTGAGCCCCATGTGAGGCTCTGTGCTGAAAACTCAGAACCTAGAGACTGCTTCGAATTCTGTGTCTCCCTCTCTCTCTGCCCCTCCCTGGTTTGTTCTCCTCTCTCTCTCTCTCTCTCTCTCTCTCCTTCCTTCCTAAAACTTGTTTAGCAATGAACCAGAATTAGAAAAGCCTATCAGCTGGATATAAAAGGGAGAGTCAAAGAAATGATTGCTAAAATGCCATGCTAATGACACTTGGCTAAATGACTCCTGAAAACATTACTATTCCAGAATAATTGCACATGCGCAAGGCAACACCTTCTGAGGATTGATATAAGAGACTTCATACTGCTGGGGAAATAAACTTCACTAAAATAGTCCAGATAACCAAGCACACAAAAACAAAAAAATATCCTGGAATGTGGTGAGGGTTCCCATTATCCATATTTGCTGCAATATATTATATAAAACTCTTAAAAATACACGTAAATCCTCATGATCTTGAGTTAGACAATGATACCTTGCCTAATCATATCATAATTAGATATGATACCTAAAGCACAAGGAACTAAAAAAAATAAATTGGATATAATCAAAATTAAAAATGTGTTTCAAAAGACATCAAGAAAGTAAAAAGACACCCATATATTTGCAAAACATATATAATAAGGGAATTATAGCCAGGATATGAAAATTACTCTTACAACTAAACAATATGAAGACACATCATTATCAAATAGGCAATAAATAAATAAATAAATAAAGCCTGAGAGCCATTTTTCCAAACAATATATGAAAATAGCCAATAAGCACATGGTGGGATGCTCAACATCATTAGTCATAGGGAAATGCAAATCAAAAGCATAATGAGATACATACTTCCACTAGGATGTTATTAATGAAAAAATATAAAGTCAGTGTTGATACACAGGTGGATAAATTGGAACTATCTTACACTGTTGGTAGAAATATAAAATGGAGTAGCTATTATAAAAAAAAGTCTGGCAGTCTTCAAACTTAAACACAAAGCTTCCATAAGACCCAGTAATTCCACTCTTAGATAAATAACAAAAGATTTGGAATTATATGTGCATCCACATAATTCTACATGGATATTTATAATAGCATTATTCATAATAACCCAAAAATGTAAATAACTCATATATCCATCAACTGATGAATGTATAGACAAAATGTCTATATCCATGCAGAAGAATATTATTTGGGTAAACAAAAAACACACAATGAAGTCCTGATACATGTTACAACATGGATGAACCTTGAAACTACGGTAGGTGACAGACGTCAATCACAAAATACCGCATTGTGTATGATTCCACTTATATCAAACTTATAAAAGCAAGTATATGAGATAGAATATATTCTAGTTGTTGCCTGGGACAGAAGGAAGGGGAGGATTGAGTATTAATGCCTATGTTTGTGCAGGTTTTTTGAGGGGAGGGTGATGAAAATGTTCTATGAATGATTATGATTGTGGTTTTATAACTCTGAATATACTAAAAACCATTGAATTATACATTATATTTTTTCCCTTTTATCCTTCCCCACCC
>NW_027530511.1:31092-31332 GCF_008692635.1 Crocuta crocuta
TTGACATTTATTTATGCTCTGTAATATTAGCTTTTTATACAATTTTATAGTGGAATTTTAAATAATCTAAATATTATTTTAGTTTTTATATTCTCATAAATAAATGCATTTTGTATGTTTATACTATTTTTGTGACCTATCCACTACTTGAAAAAGAAGAATCAAATTGTGTGAAAACTCTATAGCTTGTAAGGCTATAAGGTAATAATTTTATTAATTCAATATATAAGGGGATACTGG
>NW_027530511.1:31582-33359 GCF_008692635.1 Crocuta crocuta
AATTACAAGGGCTATTTTCCTGTAAAGAATCCTAATCTACTTTGAGAAGTTTAACGTATCCAGAACACCCTCCCTCCCAAAAGAGGCATTATGTTGTATTTAGATTACTATGAGAAAAGGATTATGAATATACTAATAATAGGTTTGAGCAATCTAAAATATTTACTTTCAAGACATAACTATTCAATGTTACATTTGTTATGTGTTTATGTAATAGAATGCAAGTTTAAAGCTAAAAATGAAAGAATCTGATTGCCTGGATCAAAATAAAAACTTTGAAATTACATTTCTGAAAAGGAATGCCATGTTTATTTAAAAAATAAATTTGTCTATGCCAATTTTGTTTTCCAAAGTTAGCCCAACTATACTGAAGAGACTTTCAAAAGTATTTGCTTAAAGCGATCAGCTCTTCACTCTCTTTGTCAAGATTGTGTAGCTGTTCTAACATAGGCTGCAACAAAATTCTTCCTTTCCCTTTAAAAAAGAAAGTATTCCAAGGTTTAAAAAAAAAAAGAAAAGAAAGTATTCATCTCTTAATGGATGTTTCAGGTCAATAAATCCTTTTGGCACTGAAAGGCACCTTACCTTTGGCTGCTCACATCCTTCAATTAACCACAGGTCACTTGAAATTTAAGTTATAAAATTCTATTTATGCACTTGTGTGTGATTAACTTAAGTTGCTCAGGTTTGGATGTCTTTGTTTTCAATATTTTTTAGTATTTGAAAATGGTATGAAGCCTAGAAAAGAGATATAAGGAAATAGGAGCAATAGGTAATAGTATAAAGATGTTTATTTTTATTTTTCTTCACATTATCTAATATTTCACATAGTTCATTCACTACTTGAGAGTACCTAACAAATTTATTCCAACATTTGACTTAAAGTATTACACAAATTGCCTATCAATAAGAAAAAGGGAGAGAGAGAGAAACCCTTTTCAAAATACCTAAAATTTGCTGATTGAGTCCTGGAACAAATTATAGCAGAGAACTTCCCCAACCTGGGGAAAGAAGTAAACGTTGAAATAAGAGATACACAGAGAACTCTCTTCAGATGTAATTTGAATCGATCTTCTTCACGACATATCATAGTAAAAATGGCAAAATATAAGGACAAAGAGAGAATTTTGAAAGCAGCTAGGGAGAAAAGGGCCCTAACATACAAAGGGAAACCTATCAGAGTGGTGACAGAGCTATCGAATGAAACTTGGCAGGCCAGAAAGGAATGGCAGGAAATCTTCAATGTGATGAACAGAAAAAATATGCAGCCAAGAATCCTCTATCCAGCAAGCCTGTCATGCAAAATAGAAGGAGAGATAAAAGTCTTTCCCAATAAACAGAAATTGAAAGAATTTGTCACCACTAAGACAGCCCTACAAGAAATCCAGAGGGGGGCGCTCTGAAGGAAATATTGCAAGGAACAAAAGTACCAGAGACACCACCACAAGTATGAACCCCACAAAGGACACAAAGACTCTAAACTCACAAATTTCAATAATAACACTGAATGTAAATGGGCTGAATGCTCCAATTNACTGGACTTTAAAGACAATAACAAGGGATGAATAAGGGCATTGTATAATAATTACAGGGTCTATCCATCAGTAAGAACTAACTATCATAAATGTCTATGCACCGAATATGGGAGCACCTAAATATTTAAAACAATCACAAACAGAAACAACCTTATGGATAAGAATGGCTAATNTGGCAATCAGAGAAGAAATTTTAAAAAATATATATGGAAACAAATGAAAATGGAAACACAACAATCCAA